>NC_084912.1:15714377-16023009 GCF_949316345.1 Pungitius pungitius | reverse complement strand
CCGTCCTCTAAACTTCTGTCCATTTTAAAGACTCCGCAGTCTAAAAACGTCGAAGACTCCCCCACCAAATTGTGGCTGTTTTCTGAGGACTCTACGAGCAGACCATGAAGTGCGTTTACACCCCGCCGCGTCCCCTGGGTGGGGCTTTGGAGCTGCTTCGCACCAGATGTTCCCTCTCTAAAACAACAACAACAACATCAGCAAATAAAGACCGAACGGCCTTGTTGACGCTCGGAAAATGTTAATGTCAACAGCAAACTTTTTAAAACACGTATTTTTGTTCATTCGCGGTGTTTCGGAGACGAAGCACGAGCCTCTCCGACATATGGAGTGACACTGCTTGCATACAGTGTTTCATACAGTGTGCCCCCGCACGTATCTTCCCCATCATCGCATCCAGCCGTGTCACTCAAAGGCAGACGTGCACAAGTCGCCTCTCCGCAGCCAAGTTCCCTCGGACTTACCTCCAATGACGTGAAACACAACCGAGAACCAGAACAGAGCCTTCTTTCCCCACGGGGATGTCCGACACGCTGATCCTCGCTCCATGGCCTGCACGTTGAACGTGGAGCGAACCAAAATCAAAATAAAAGTGACTGACGATATCATCCACGGAGCGCGCTGAACGCCTGTGCAACACGTCTCTCTAGCGACACCACGCAGACTGGACCCCACGGAGCCTCGGGGTGGAGTTCAGCCTGTGCAACGTGATGCAACACACTCCTCCCCCTGCTGTCACACTCTCTCTCTCTCTCTCTCTCACACTCTCTCTCTCTCGCCCCCATGAGTTTTGCGGATAATCCTCATGTTCAATCACTATATAATCAATCATCTATACAAACTATATATCGTAACTATATTTCGTGTTTTGGTTCCGTTTCATCTTGATTGAAAGCATCAGCCAAATAACAAACGTGAATGTACATGTTGCTGTTATAGTTTGCATATTCACACACACACAGACACACACACAAACCGCTAACAGCTGATGCAGAGATAATATTGTGAAACTTCAACTGCCTCTTTAACCAGTTGGACTTACCAGCTCCAACTGGTGGAGCAGGAACTGACTCAACGCTCAACCGTAGTTCCAAACAATAGTACTTTTCCCTTTGAATCAGAATCTTTCATTGGTTGATGTGGAGAAACCTGATATTAAATGTCACATATGCACATCATAATTGAAGACAGAGCTGTGTGCCCTCTCTACATGCTCGAGTGGCTGCAGCACCTGTAGAGAAACGTTACTGATGACTGGCCTGATTGAGTAGTTGGACAAACAGGAATTACCAGATGATCTTGCTGATGTTTTTTTTTGTCCTTTTGCTCTCTAATGATAATAATGATAAATCGCATTTAGATCTTTCAGCATCATTATGATGAATGTACTATTCTGTTGAGTGCATTATTATTACTATGAAAGTAAAAATTCCACTCCAGCTGATACTTCATGCTGGGCGACCGTACATCCAGTTAATAAAAAATAAGAATAAAAATAAAATAAAAAAACAGTTGTTCCCACGTTAATAAATGTTTATTATGGCCAGACCTTCAGACCTCTGCAAGGTTTCATCTTATTTTAACCTCGAGACACCACGACCCTCTTCACAATAAGGCACGCCAAGTGTGAAGGATTCGGAGCCCCGTCACAATAGCAAACTATGAGAAATGAACTGATCATGCATTCTTCATGTCTAACACACATTTTCCACGACAAACGAAACCCGTGTTGTCAGCAGATTTGATTTAAAAACGTGCCTGTGTGTCACGTAGACCTCAACCACCATCTACGTTCACATTGTGGACGAGAACGACAACGCCCCGGAGTTTCCCGAGGAGGAGTACGTCACAGTGCTGAGCGAGGGACCAGAAACCGTGGGGGCCACCATCGCCACGGTAACCGCCATCGACCCCGATGAGGGTTTGAACGGCACCTTAAGATATGCCATTGCTAAAGGAAACCTGATCCAGACCTTTAATATAAACAGCATCACGGTAAGACAAGATCAATGTTGTTGTGGTGTGTTAACTGTGCACAAAATAAAGGCATTCATTAACCTGTGTGTGTGTGTGTGTGTGTCTGTGTGTGTGTGTGTCTGTGTGCATTTAGGGGAGAATTACAGCCGTGAAGGAGCTGGACTACGAGATCAGCAACGGACAATACGCGCTGGTCGTCACAGCTACGGACCAGTGTCCAAAGCCTGCTCTTCGCCTGACATCTAGCACAACAGTAATTATGCTTTATTTTGATTATGACACTAATTTGATTTTTAAAAAAGGAGACAAATGGAGCTGAACTTATTCAATTATGAATCAATTAGATCAACAGCTAAATCAACTCTCTAGTTTTTAGTTTGTCAAACATTCATGTATGTATGTAGCAAAGAAGCCAAACATTTGCAGGTTGGATCTCATGTACATTTTGTCTTTTGTTATTTGTTTATATACATGTATTTGTACATCATTTTCACACTTGGCATCTACTCAGTTTTCGAAACTTTTAATAACCATTTATTTCTATTTCCTAAACCAAGCATTGAATGGATTCATTAAAAATATTATAAAGCTTTATTTCTCAGTTTCAACCCCACATTTCTTCTAGTATCAACATGAAATAAAGTCCTTCCAGGAAAAATCTTTTTTTAAACACATACAATAAATAAAGATAAAATGGCAAAACTAGATAATAAAAAGAAACACCCAAATCCATCCTTACACACCCTTCAGGTCAGTTAATGTTTATACATCCCACTTGCAGATTAAAACCTTAACAACAAAATGAAGTTGTCTTTTTGCTGTAGTCTCAAAACTATGTCATCTTAAACCCCCCCTCCTTCCTTCGGTTAGGTGCAGGTGAATGTCTTAGACGTGAACGATGTGACACCCACTTTCCCAAGAGCCTTTGAGGGCCCCTTCGAGGTAGATGAGGGTCAGCCAGGACCTCGGGTCTGGACTCTCAGAGCCAGCGATGAAGACTCTGGCCTCAACGGCAAAGTGGAGTACAGCATCACCGGTGGAGATCCCCAGAGTCAGTGCCGGATTGTTCAGCGGAGAGCGTGATCTACTATTAAATCCACACCACACGGGTCTCTGAGCCTTTTGTCTGTGTCTCTCTGCCAGGTGAGTTCACGGTGTCCCCTGTGGAGGGAGAGCTGCGGGTGAGGAAGGACGTGGAGCTGGACAGAGAAACGACAGCCTTCTATAACATCACTGTCACAGCCCGAGACCTGGGAACCCCGTCTCGCAACAGCTCGGTGTGCCTTCATTACACAAACACACACACACATACTCTCACCACATCCATACCACAACCTTTCAACCTCAACTTCTGTGCTGTAGGTTGAAGAACTGCACATACATTACATCTAAAAAACACTTATTTAAACAGGTCCAAGTATAAGCAACTGTTTTAAAAACAGCTTAAAGCACATTGACAGAAGTTGTTTTGCATTTGTCTTTTTGGCATTATTTGTAGACAAAATATAAGTATTTTATATCATTTGTAGATTAAATATGAGCCAGTTGAACTGGCCTAAGGGTGACGTTTTGATTTGGTTTGTCCATGTGTTCTTCAGGTGTTGGTGGGAGTCAATGTGCGAGACATCAACGACAACGACCCAGTACTCCTGAACATGCCGTACAACACTAGCGTGAGTGAAGGCGCCGCCATTCACACCTTGGTGGCCAGGGTCCAAGCGCGAGACGCAGACAGCGGACGCAACGCGCTGCTGACCTACAATATCACCGCGGGCAACCAGGACGGAGCCTTCTACGTCAACGACACGGTGTGGGCTATGGGAAACAAAAACCGGGGGTATTGCTAGATGCTGTCGGGCGTTGTTAATTTACTCCTGAAAATCTGATGTGGTAGGAGAAAGAAACATGTACTGTGGTAGCACAACAGTATGCACAGGTGATATGTATTAAAATACTGTTGTATGAAGAATGACTCTCTGAAGACACTAATGGCTTACCCCTTGCTCTCTGTGTCCATCAGACAGGGGTGGTGCAGGTGAACAGACCCCTCGACAGAGAGCGAGTGGCTGAGTACACGCTCACCATCACCGTCAAAGACAACCCCGAGAACCCGCGCATCGCTCGCAGGGTAATCCTCCCCGCATGAGCACCCATGCTGCAAGCCTTCACACATCTATCCACATTGGCATTTCCACAGAGAAACCAAATATCCCCAAAAGCATAATGTGAATAAAAGGCACGCAGTCCAAATGGCATTGCTTTTGTCGAGCAATACACCGCAAACATTACACAACAACAAATAGAAATGTATAACTCTTATTTTCAGAAAATGTGACGCAGCCGTGGGGGGGGGTACGTGTCCTACCTTAACGAACTAGTGTAGTGTTTTTTGCTTGGCTTTACGGGCCTATATATCCGGCATATTGCTTGTAATGAGAACATCTTGCAAACTGATCAATTAAGAACATGTGAACCCCCAAATCTGCGGTTGCGGGTTTTTACCTAAAAAAACAGTGAGGCCTACTTTAAAGGTTGCCTCTGTGGCAGAGGTAAGAAACAGCTCTAGGCCAGGTGAGTCATTAAAAAAGACAACGTAACAAAACTAAGGATAGAATAGAATTTTATTACCAAAATGTCGAAATGGTTAATTAAAGGCAGCAGCAAACAGAAACGTCTTTAATCTGGATTTAAAGCAACTGAGGGACTCAGCAGACCTGCAGCTATGTGGAGCAAAAAAACTGAACGCTGCTTCTCCATGTTTAGTTTTGACTCTGGGAACAGAAAGTAGACCCAGATGACCTAAGGTTGGCAGTTCATAAGGTATCAGCCGATAATAAATGTACCATGGGCCTAAACCATTCAGTGCTGTATAAACCAACAGCAGGATTTGGAAGTCAATTCTTTGTTTGACAGGAAGCCACTGTAAAAACTTGAGAACTGGAGTGATGTGATCCACTTTTCTGGTCCTAGTGAGGACTCCAGCTGCACCGTTGTGGATCAGCTGTACATTTCTGATTTGACTTTTTACAGAGACGTGTGAACACACCATTAGAGTAGTCAAGTCTACTGAAGATAAATGCATGCAAGGTTTCCCAAATCTTGTTGAGACATAGATCCTCTAATCATGGGGTCTTCAACCACTGGGCAGCCAATTGAAAAAAGCTCCTTCTTTTTTCTGAAAAATATGTATATTTTTACAAAAAAGACAGATTCTCTCTTAATGTGTCTTGAGACAATAGCCAAACCCAAGTGTTTTTCTTGCCGTGCGCAGCGAGTTTTGGCACGTCCAGTTGTTGATTTGTTCAATGCATTTACCCAGCCCTTGTATTGGATTGTAGTCCCCTGGTGGTATAGCAATGTAGATTTGTGTGTCATCTGCATATCTATGTTGTTTTCCATCATCTGAGCTAATGGAAGCATGTGGGGTGTCAAACTCATTTCATGTTCTGGCCAGACCATTAAATCATAGGGAGGGGAGTGGCGCTGACGATTCGGCCGACGGGGGGTACGTGCAAAGCAATAAAGAAAATAATAGGCTCTCGTTTTTTAGAAGCGGCCCCGCATGCGAGGGGACGCTGTAATTATTCACATTGCAGCGGCGGGCCGTCGACACTGCCTGCGAGTTTGACATATGCTATGTAGATGAACAGAAGGGGCCCCAGTATTGAACCTCGGGGAACACCACATGTCATTGTTTTCAGCTCTGATGTGTAAATAGCTACAGACAGTATTCTTGGTCTTTCAAACCAGTTAAGAGTTCCACCCTATTCTGATGGGTGGGACTCTGATCTGTCCAGTAGTATGTCATGGTCGACCGTGTCAAATGCCGCTCTGAGATCAAGTAATACTAAGACTGAAATTCTACCATTGTCTGTGTTTAAGTGGATCTTGTTGAAAACCTTAACAACCAACCAGCCGCAGTTTTGAGATTGTGGTACTGTCGAAAATCTGACTGCAAGCATCAAAACCGTTATGTACGGCCAAGAGGTAGGAGTAGCTGTTGAATAAAACTAATTTAAATAATTGGTAGTTTAATAACAGCAGTTTTTAGGGCTTGTGGTAGAACACCTGAGCAGAGATGTGTTTACAATTTATTAGCAAAGAACAACTGAAACCACCGGCAGTAGTTGGTGGTCACAGCCCAAAAACTGCAACACCTATCAGGTGTGATTGTAATGTAACATTGGATCTGTTTTTAGTAATTTGCCACTTTGAGGGCCAATTAACTTATTTGTCTTTTCCATATCACCTGCTGTTGTAAGTGTTTATTTCCCTCGTTTGTCCCACCAGGATTCAGACCTTTTAGTGATCACCATTATGGATGAGAATGACAACAGGCCAATATTCACCAGGACCAGCTACAGGGCAGAGATCATCGAGAACTCTGAAGCAGGTAGCACTCAAGCAGTTGTGTTTATGAGTCTGTTTACCTTTACATGGGGTAAATCTGTAACTGCAGCACAGGGCATCGTACCAAAACCCTGGCTGTATCACCATCTCCCCCACTTGTGCATCTAGTGTAAAAATGCAGTTCTGTCCCTCTCTTTGTCTTTTAGCCAGTACTGTAACAGTGTTAAATGGGCCCGTTCTGGCTGAGGATAAAGACATTGGACCCAATGCTGTGGTGAAGTACAACCTGCTGGGTCCCAGGGTGGACCTCTTCACTGTGGAGAGATATTCTGGTAACATTTGAACTCCTCGGCAGACTGAGAAATGTAAAATGTCCAATGCAGTTGGTAAAGCCCCTGCATCTCTCTCTAGGTGTGATACTGGTGCGTCAGGGCGCAAATTTGGACCGTGAGGCGTTTCAGGAGCCTCGGGTAGAGTTGTTCCTGGTTGCGGAGGACATAGGAGGTTTAAACAGCAGTGTCCCCCTCACGGTTACCATCCTGGACCAGAATGACAACCCTCCTGTCTTCAGCCCTTCTAGTTTCAGTGTTCGACTACCTGAGAACAGCCCCTCTGGTGTGTAGAAGGTTTTCGGGTGTTGGGTGCATGTCTTTCACCAACATACAGTTGTCTTTGACAACTTAGTAAATGGAATAAACCACTTACCCCCCCTCAGATTGTGTATACTAACTTTCCCTCCCCTGCGTGACGGTTAAGGGTTGACATGTTGGGAACGTCAATGACTGTTTGTGTCCTTTGTCTCTACCAGGCGTGGTGGTGACTCAGCTGTCCGCCACAGACGCTGATTCTGGCTCTAATGGCTGGCTTATGTATCGCCTGGTAAGCGGTGCCCAGGACCGCTTTGTCGTTGACTCGCTCTCTGGGGCGGTCCTGGTGGGCAACTCCACCCTTGACAGAGAAGAGCGCGGGTCCTACCGCCTGGTTGTCATGGCAACTGATCGTGGCACACCCCCCATGTCGGGAACAGCAACCCTGACAGTAGTTCTGGATGACGTCAACGACTCTCGACCCCGTTTTATTGAGCCAGTAACCATGATCAACGTCAATGAATCCACTCCGCCGGGTGTGGTAGTCACCACGCTCACCGCTGAGGACCCTGATCTGAATCCCCGGCTAGAGTATTACATCATTTCAGTGGAGGCAAAGGATGATGGGAACAATCCAGTGAATGGGCTTCAGGACTCATTTGGCATTGACCTACACACTGGTGGGACATGGCTCTCAACCAAAATTTGGTTTCTTCATCTACAAAGTTTAATTGTTGATGATGATGGCCAATATATACTAGAAACACTGAATCTTACAGTTGTGTAAGTGTCTTTTGGTGAATTTTCAGGTGCTGTGTTTGTACGCAACCCGATCAACAGAGAGCTGGTAGCTACATTTGAGATCATCGTGTCCGTCCATGACAATGCCAGTGAAGTTATTGACACGTCAGGAAGTGTTCCCAACGGTATGTCTGTTTTTCTTTCAGTTTTTCTTTCAGTTTTATACATTATACTACAGTAAGTAATCTTCACTCTGTATCTCCCTTATGACCATAACCCCTCCTCTACAGCGAGACTAACCATTAACGTGTTGGATGTCAATGACAATGCCCCTCGTTTCCGGCCCTTTGGAGTGTCCAACTTCACGGAGAAGATTTTAGAAGGAGCTCAGCCAGGCACAACACTGCTATCAGTATCAGCTGTGGACCCCGATAAAGGTCCCAACGGCCAGGTCACCTACCAGCTGCTCCACCTGCCCCGGGGAGAATATGTCAGACTGGAGGACACTTCTATCGGTAAGACCTCCAGCACACCTTAGCGAGCTTTTTATTTTTAGTCATGATGTCATTTATGGCTAGCAGGATTAATTTCGTTGACGAAATGACTAAGCTGTGACGAAAACGGATCTTAAAAAATAAAAACGATGACTAAATCTATTCTAACTGACATTAACGAGATGTTGGTGGTTGTCGAAGTCACAATACTTTTTTTCCCTAAAGGCACCTAACAAACATGGGAAAAGTATGGCGGTTATTAAAGTGTCATGATTACATCATTCACAAACCCAGAACGCTTGGGTACTGTGGGGGCAGCGGTGGTTCTTTTGAACTACAGACCGCGCTGACTCTTTTATGCTTAAGTGAGTTTGAGTGTGTGCTTCCTTGGTGCCTCCTCCTCCTCCTCGGAACTCTAGAGACCCGTTTAACGACTCGGGTCTAGTCGGCCAGCAGAGATGTTCATGCGGACCTGGCTGCTCCGTTTTCTGTGGACGGCAGCCAGCGTTTCCTTGGCTGGATGAGACAGTCCGTTACGGTAGTCTAAATAATAAACTCATTGCAGGGTTCTGAAGCGTCACGCATTGACCGTGAGACACGCGCACTTCAACCAGTTCACGCACCACATCTTGAGAAGACGGTGTTAAAAAACCGCCTTGGCCACCATACTTTCGTTACCAAGCAACAAAGAACGTGCGAGCACATGTGGCAGGTGGAGGCTTTTAATTAGGGTTGGGTATCGTTTGAATTTGAACGTTTCCGATTCCTGGTTTCGATTCCGGTTCCCAACGATTCTCGATTCAAATTCTTTTTAGTAGGCAGGGTCAAAAAAGTTTAAGTTTAAGATATTTTAAATGAGCTAGCTAACCAAGGGTCTTTCTGAAGGAAATAGTCTGACCTTCTCCATCAATGTTAATTCTATGAACTTTTTATTAACTTTACTATGAATTTCTAACAGGGCTGTTTTCAACTACAATATGAATATCAAACTATGAACTTGAATATTGTATAAACATTATAAATTACAGGGGTACACTTTCCTCAAGAGAGCTTTATTTTTGAAACCTCACAAAAACACATTTACACATGAGTGTATGATACTGCAGGTACTTAAACGTTACCTTGCTCCCACTGATGGGCTAACGCTTGGAGACAGAGGAGAAGGCAGCGGAGGACGGTCGGCACAGCGCGTCAAAGACGGGGCACACATAGGGGGTCAGGGGGACACTTTCGCTGACGGGGAGGGGTGCTAGCGGTCGACGGGGGAGGGGGGGGGCTGCTAGCACAATCTTTTTTCCTTTGCAGCGCCAGCCTCACTGCTCATCATCACAGATAGGAGAGCTCCGCTCGGGCCACCCGGCACCCGCGCGCACACTGGTCTGATTCGTCACAAATTCACAACAACCGGGACGCTATCCATGTTCGATCGCTCTGTTATGCCAGCACTTCCGGTGGACGCTTCTTCGTTGGTGTTCAGCGGTTTCTATTTCCGGTCGGCGCCGGCGGACTGAGAATCGAAACTAGGAATCGAATTTTAATCTTTTGAACGATACCGGGTAAATCGCAAAGCTAGTCCCGATTCCAATCGATTCTCGATTCTCGATACCCAACCCTAATTTTGATAGAACTGCTCGGTGCAGGTGAAGGATGTGGCGGCACAGAACAGGTGGAGGAAAACCCGGAGGACAGACACAAGAAAAGAAAATGGTCATGAAACCCAAAAAATAAAGAGGAGAGAGAAAGAAAAGACTGTTCAATAAAACGTGGGGCTCCAGTTGAGCCGGTTTAGGATCCAGCCCAAAAAATAATGTATTGCACCTATTGTAGGACGGTTAGAGGTAAGAGGTCTCTTTTGTTGGGACAAGCAATTTCACAGTGGAAACAATAAATAACCATGAAGTTTCCGTTAGCCATGTCCAAAGCATTGCGAGTAAACAGTTGCATTTAGGTCCCTGGAGCTTTACACCGTTGTACATGTGTTAAATTGCCTTGCAAATAAATGCTTTGCTACTTTAAAAGCCAAATCCTTTCATGTAATGATTTTTCACATGTCATTTATATTAGCTCACACAAACACTTGATACATTTGTTCCTGGCCCGGCCAATTTTAGAACACATTGTGGCCCGCGAAGGGTTTGTCCACCCCTGTTATAGACCTATCCTAGGAGGGATATCTAATGGACAACTTAAGTACTGTATGCTAGACTATTATGCAGTTGTAGACACAACACAGGGGGTCCGTGGGCCTGAGAAGGGCAGAAAAAGGAGGTTAATATGGCTAATAAATGTGACTAAAACTAAGAAGGGATTACTAACATGCATTTTTGTCTAAAGACTAAGACTAAATAAAAAATAGCTGCCAAAATTAACACTGATCGCCAGTAAATCTTGACTATTGCGACAGGCTGGATGAATCCTAACTCCACCATTGTGTGTCATAAACATTTCAGGTAAGATTGTAGCCAACAAGACGGTAGACTTCGAGCAGGTGCAATGGCTGAATTTCACAATTCGGGCGCAGGACCACGGCACTCCTCCCAGGATAACAGAGCTACCGGTTTATCTGCAGATAGTGGATGTGAATGACAACAACCCCTTCTTCTTACAACCTTCATATCAGGTACTAAAGAATAACCAAACAAACCTACCAAAGCCAAATTTAAGAATGATGTTAAAAAAAAGGATACATCAATTTAGCAGTTTTAAGTGGCTTCTTCTCTTCAGATATGCTATATTAAAAGAGGCGTTAAGGAAAATATAATGAATTATATAATGTATGTAAATTTTTTTAGTTTTGACTATGGCCATTGTTTGTGGAGCACTCAATTACTAGTTTATTAGTTCAATTCTGAGTTCATTTTCGTATTCACATATTTAAAACATTGTTATATTGTGAGTTGAGTCACATCTAGTCTGTGTCTTTACCTTGTGTGTACAGGAACCTGTGTTTGAGAACGTGGACCTGGGCACCATCATAGTTCGGGTCAAGGCTACAGATGCTGACTCTGGCCTCTTTGCCGTCATTGAGTACAGCCTGGTGGACGGCGAGGGCAGGTTTGGCATCAAACCAGCAACTGTGAGTTAAGCTGTATGCTGGCACATGGGCTTAAACAGCCATCACAAATACGCCCTGCTCTCTATCAGAGCTGGGTGTTGACATTGAATGTCATCTTGCTTGGAAACAAAAGTTTCAAACAACGGGTGCTAAAAATGAAGAGAGGCTTCATCTTTGACCTCCATTTCTGTCACAAATTGATGACTTGGTGCAACCACCACCACCCCTCCCAGCAGGTACTTCCTTCCTAATGATTCCCTCTCCCCTGTGTCAGGGAGAGATCTATATCCTTTCTCTTCTGGACAGGGAGACAAAGGACCACTACACTTTAACCGCCGTTGCCCGTGACAACCCCGGCGGCAGCCCTAACAACAGACGAGAAAACTCTATCCAGGTAGAGCTCACTGGCTGTAATGAGACAAGAAGTTAGCATAAATAAAATACCATCTATCCATCTATACTGCTTACACATTTACGTTTTGTGTTGTTGAAGGAGAATCAAGTTTTGCTGATTCATTTTTTAAATCATATATCTAATAGTAATAAACGATGTTTTGTATAACTATGCCAAAATGTTGTGAGTTGTGCTCGACGGGACCTCGGATTCCACCTCATGCGAGAAATGTTGTTAACATTCAGGTCCTGGTCACAGTCCTTGACGTCAACGACTATCGGCCACGCTTTACGGAGCGAGTGTTCAACACCAGCGTGTTTGAGAACGAGCCGAGTGGAACGTCGGTGATCACGGTGAAGGCTATCGACCTGGATGAAGGAGAAAACGGAGCGGTACTCTACAGACTGCTGGGACTCTACTCAGGTATGGATGTACTAATAAAAGCCTCAGCTCACCTTAATAAATATTCGGACCGTACGTAAATATAATTGTCCCCATCTATTTCTGCTCCCTGAAACGTCTGTCTTTTCAGATGCGTTCTCCCTGGATCCAAACACAGGGCTCATTCGTTCTCGCCGCCTGCTTCAGTCCTCTGAACATTTCAACCTGACTGTGGTGGCTACAGACCAGGGCCGTCCTCCTCTGTGGAGCACCGCGGACCTGATCATTACGGTCATAGACGTAAATGACAACCGGCCGCTGTTTGTCAGGCCTGCCAATGGGACCATCATTCATATCTCAGAGGTATCTGTATCCATGAGTCGCAGTGTTGATATTGAGTACTGACCGGATGCTGTTGCACTCATCGACTAAAAATCACGATCCTCACAACATACGGCTCACTATCTGTGACTCACTGCACTACGCTTGACACCAAGGAGTCCTGCGGTGTGTAGAATATGAGTCAGTGGATTGGTTTAATGAAACTTTGCAGCAAACGCTACATTTCTCTATGAAAAACGCCGACATAATTCATGTTGCCGCTACTTACTCATTTTCACAAAATCAACATCAGGACCAATACCAATATGACATCAGGAATCAGGAATTGTTTAATGCCATAATATGTCAGATAGCTTCAAACAAGGATTTCATGACAGTGTTCTCCATGTAGGAGCAGCCCCCCGGGCTCCCCGTGTATGAGGTGCACGCCACGGACTCTGACGAGGGAGTGAACGGAGAGGTCCGCTATGGCTTCCTGCAGACTGGAGCGGGTAACAGAGACTGGGAAAACTTCCACATCGACGCCATGTCCGGAGTCATCGTGACCACAGTGAAGCTGGACCGAGAAAAACAAGCCCTCCACAGCGTGAGTGGTCTGTGTGTGCGCAGTTCATGTACACATGTTTTTTTCCTGCCATGTGTGTTTCTAACTGAGAACAACTCTTTCAGCTGATCATCATGGCCCGCGACCTGGGCCAGCCGGTGCCGTACGAGACCACGCGGCCTCTGCAGGTGGCGCTGCTCGACATTGACGACAACGAACCCGTCTTCCTTAAACCACCTGTGAGTACGAAGCTCTGTGAAAACGTCCTGATGTCTGTTCATGTGCATTCATGCAAAAGATGCTTTGTAACGGTTCGTCGTGGATCTTACCTGTGTGTGTGTGTGTGTCCACCTCAGCGTGGCAGCTTGCCTTACCAGAGGCTGGCCGTGCCTGAGCACTCCCGTCCAGGCACTGTGGTGGGGAACGTAACCAGAGCAGTGGACGCAGACGAGGGCTCCAATGCCATCGTCTACTACTTCATTGCGGGTAAAGAGGAGCAACAAGTTGGATTCTAAAGTCCATGTTAAAACTGTACTGCAAATATTTTTCCCATTGGTCAAACTATTTCTGCTGACCCATCCATTGAATAAAGATCTACAGTAGCGGATTAGGAGTTTTTCTTGTAGCCATTGTGAGTCCAGATGAAAGTCCTCTCACTGTCCTTCTCATGTATTTTGAAGCTGGTTCCTTCCTGGCTGTCGTGACTGAACACAAAGGCTTTCCGTCTCTTCCTGCAGGAGGAAACAGTGATGGAAACTTTGGCCTGAGTTTAGATGGAGAGCTGAAGGTGCTTAAGGATCTGGACCGTGAGGAAATCCCGGTCTACTCGATCATCATCAAGGCTTCCAGCAACAGGAGCTGGACTCCTACCAGGGCTCAGAGGGCAGCACGGGCCAAAGCCCTGGACCCTGCCACTGACCCTAGCTTGCTGGAGGTCCATATTGAACTGGAAGACATCAATGACCAGAAGCCGCGCTTCACTAAGGCGGAGTACACTGCAGGTATAGCCGGCGTTCTCGCACACTGAATGTGTACGCTGGTCCATGTCAAACCACCATCGTCTTCTCTCTGCTTTCAGGGGTTGCAGCAAGCGCCAAAGTAGGGTCGGATCTGATCAAGGTCGTGGCTATAGATAACGACATCGGAAACAACAGCGTGGTGCAATACCATATTGTCACAATCCGCTACTTCCAGGCACAGAGCAATGGCAGTGAGGACGTTGGCAGCATCTTCATCATCGGTGAGCTTCCTCATGAGCGACACTTGGGATGGGCTGTTTACTTCAACACCTCGCCAAGATCTACACTCTACTTGCATTGCATCAGGTTGAATGTTGGATGGAATATTACCTATATATATGTATATTTATGGAGCCAGTTCTTCTCACCTTCATGTGGATTCTGTTGGAAATCTCGTGGACAAAGAAGGTTCCACACACCAGTGCCGGTCCCATATGTTCATTTTTCAAAACAACATTCTATCCCATTATCTCCACAGGTTTGACGGATGGTATCATCCGAACCTATGACCTCTTCACGGCCTACAATCCAGGCTACTTCCAGCTAGAAATTTTGGCGTGCGATTTTGCTGGCCACAGCACAACCACCAACGTGAACATCTACATCCTCCGGGATGACCAGAGGGTCAAGATTGTGTTCAACGAGATCCCCGATTTTGTCCGGGAAAACCAGGACGATTTCGTCAACCTTCTTTCCAACATTACCGGAGCAATTGTCAACTTAGATGATATACAGGTGAGACGTTTTTTCAATGAAAGTGGTCAATTATTATTTGGCTTTTGGATTTTTTGTTGTATATAAACATTCAAAACGTTTGTCATTTATCATTTGGTGCAGTTCCACGTGGACAAGAAGGGCAGGGTCAGTTATGATAAGACAGACATGCTCATCCACGTTGTCAACAATCAGAGCAACACCATCCTTGATGTTGTAAGGTATATGAATGCAATGAATCTTTCCCTAATGCTACATGAGAGCACTGTTGTACACACACAGTGGGAGTGGGAGCTTACCCTGCTGTTCTCTGCTTTGTAGGGTAATTCAGATGATTGATGAGAACAAGGAGCAGCTGAGGAACCTCTTTCGGAAATACAACGTGGTGGACGTTCAGCCTGCTGTCACTGACAAACTGCCTGATGACATCACCACGCTACAGGTCGGCGAGCGCCGGCCCCTCCACCAACACACAGGCTGTTGCAGATGTTTTGTCTCTCGGTGCCTTTAACCTTCTCTTTCCCTTTCACAGCTAGTCGTCATCATCCTGGCTGTGCTGCTGTGCTTGGCAGGAGTATTGTTTGTCACAATGAACTGGCATTATCAGAGAGTGTAAGCACCCTTCCACACTTTTGCATTGACCTGAGTTTCTTTTGAACCTGGAGCAAAGTAGAGGGATTTGCAATCTGCTGAGTCATGGACCCAGATTTCATGCAACACTCTGAGCAAAGACATCAACATGTTTACCTCATTGTAACGCGAGCCTCTTCCTGTGTTGCAGACACCAGAGAAAGTTGAAAGCTATTGTTGCAGGATCAACAGGTGAGAAGCAGCTTTGTTGAGGGTGACGGCACCTTCAGCTGTTCACTTCAGGATGTGGCTTTTATGGCCTGTAAATGTAGATGTGAATGTAAGCATGTCGTTTAAACTGTTTTTCTGAAAACGATCTGTCCTCCACCTTCCAGGGAATCAGGGTCTCATGGATATCCTTGACATGCCCAACACTAACAAGTACTCTTTCGAAGGGTAAGATCAAAGAATTGCTTGAAAGCAATTCACAAAGAATATCTTTTTTGTGTTTTTTGTGTTTTATATTTCTTTGTTTTCATGCAACTAATCAAACCAAAACCAAATGTATTCGTATTTTAACTGTCAAGACAATTTCTGCATAGCCAAGACATTTTTAACATGCCATTGATCTTCTCATCAAAGTCTCTGCAAAATCTCCCACTGTTCCTTTAAATTGATTTTGATTTTATTTTTTGTTGATGGTCATACTTCATCTGCATGTAGTAGATGATGCGAATAACGCAGTTTGCCCCTTCAGGGCCAATCCGGTGTGGCTGGACCCATTCTGTCGCAACCTGGAGCTGGCTGCCCAGGCCGACCACGAGGATGACCTGCCTGAGAACCTGAGTGAGATCACTGACCTGTGGAACAGCCCTGCACGCACCCATGTCAGTACCTCCTTAATATATTCCAACAGCTTCCAAAGGAGATAGATTGGTTGTATTTTTTTCCAGGATTTAATACTGCAAAGGTGGAGATCCGCCATGATGTGTGTGTGTGTGTTATTCCCACAGGGCACATTTGGTCGAGAGCCACAAGCGAAGCCTGAGGATGATCGTTACTTGAGGGCAGCCATTCAGGAGTACGACAACATTGCTAAACTAGGCCAGATTATGAGGGAGGGGCCTATCAAGGTAAGACACCCGTATCTCACATTGTCCAGGGAGACGTCCTAATCCAAAAGCCTCTTTGTGCTGGTCACGTACTATCACCTTCCTGCCTTCAAAACAAAAAACCTTGGGGGACATGGACAGAGGGCGGGACCTAAGACCTCCTCCAGGACCTCCTAAGACGGTCTTGCTGTGGATTGTGATCCCTGATTTCTGTGTCAGTGAGGGTGCGTAAGGAGGAGGGTGTTATGGACTGTGTTTGATCCTAACTGCCGTCCTGTCAGGGTTCTCTGCTCAATGTGGTCCTGGATGACTACCTGAGGCTGAAAAAGCTCTTTGCAGCCCGACTCGTCACGGTGTCCACCAGTCAGGGAGATCACTCGTCAGTCACCGAGGTGGGCGAGGAAACACTGACGGTCCAACCCCGCCGGAGAGTGATCTTGCATTCCTGTGGTTTCTCTTTCTGAAGCTCGCTGCTCTGACTTGGGCCCTACTCACTACTTCTGCCGTCTTTGAGCCAGACTCGGAGTCAAATAGAGTTTTACTTAGTAAGCTTAGAGTGGAGCAATAAAACTACAACCATAGACCTATGATTCAATCATCACTTCTGAAAAGCTCTAAAGACTAAAAACTCCACCCGTGCAGTCTAAGAAAACGTAATGCGATGAACTGTTATTCAACCTATTTATTCGTCTCTGCTGTCCTATCGTTTCTCTGCTCTCCCAAGTTGTTGATGCAACTCATTTCTCTCGTGAAAGTCTTCCTTCCACTGGTCTGCCTCTTACCAAAGCTGCACTATGGTCGTTAGCCTGATGCATTTGCAGCGAGTCGCTTTAATCTCCTCTTCTCGTCCCCCGGCAGCTGATCCAGAGCGACCTGGACGATGACGAGGACGAGCAGCTGGGCATGGGCGGAGGGCGTGGCACACTGCGCTTCAAGCACAAGCTCCCCATGGAGTTGAAGGGTCCCGACGGTGTGCACGTGGTCCACGGCAGCACGGGTACCCTCCTGACCTCTGACCTCAACAGCCTGCCCGAGGACGACCAGCGGGCCCTGGCGCGTTCTCTCGAGGCCCTGAACTCTGACGGGGGGCTCTACTCGGAGCGCAACGCCCGCACCGAGTCGGCCAAGTCCACCCCGATGCACCGGCACAAGGACGGGAAGACTCTGTCGGAGGTCCCCCTGGAGATCACGGAGTTATGACTAGCCGAGGCCTCGCTGGTCTGAGCGCAGCCAGGACTCGTGTGTGTTCCCGGAGGGGTGTGCGTGTCCCAGTGTGCGGTCATACCTGGGCCGCATACACTCACACAAACACGGACACAAAAAAATGAAGCTTGAACCACTCAGACCAGTGGATGGCCACCGACAGGACATAGAAAAATGACCCTATTCATGCTCTGACTTTTTTTCTTTTTGCAATGCCTTCAGTGTTTGAGGAGTAAGGATGGGACAGTACAACTCTTTTTATATTAGATGGACATGAACTGTTTCCCCCAGTGATGCTCATGTAGTGGAGTTTTACCCGACACCAAAGTCAAGAGGGGCTTTGGCCGTTGTGCAATTGTTCAATAACTGTAGTTGGTCGTTTTTTAATCCATCGCAAAAAGATAAAAACACTCCAGTCTGCTGGACAACGGTGAATATTTCACCCCTGGTCCATCTTTAGCGTGGACCGAGAAGCTGCACGCACCACTGAAAGATTCCAACGAGAAGGACGGCGTCAACAAACAAAAAAAACTTCTTAATTATGAATTTAATATAAAAGGCAGTCAAACCAATTGCAAGGATTTAATGATGAAATTAAAAAAAAAGAATGAATTATCCTGTTTTTATAGAGCTAAAGATGGCATTGTGCCCACAGAGACTTACACTGCCACCAGAGGGACTAAATGAGTCATGCTCAAAATGAAACGTTTGCTTTATTTTTTTATTTTATAGAAGAGGTTATGGAATTCAAATATTTTTAAAGAAAAAGGCTGGCTTACCACAATAGGTAGGGAATCATTTTGGATGTTTGGAGTATGTGTATATTGTGCTATGGTTACATGTCGTTCTGTTTTCCTTCATTTGACAACTGATGCTGTTTCTGATGAGTGCTGTGTTAAGATTGTTTGTATTTCTTTGTCATTGACACCATTTCAGAGAAATGTGTTTGGGAAATGTGGGGTGATCCGTGATAATAAAATAAATATGCAATGGCCTTGGACCTCAGTCAGTGTGATGATTGGAGAGCTACCTACAACAAAGTCAGCAGAATTAATAATAAACTAAGTACCGATGAAATCTGAGTAGCCTTAAAGGCTGTCAAGGTTATTAGAAGTTTGTATTGTGACGTTATTTTAGTCCACCTAAAAAGGTTAAATTGTGTGACAGAGGTAGAAAAATCTGTTTTTTTTTACATCCCAAAAACCTTGTGTAGCTGAGGTATGGACGCACACACACATAGTTTAAAGGCTATTTGATAGAATGAAACTAGATGTAGGTATTGCACCCCAGCACGTTCATGAATTATTTCCCTTATCTACATAACTGTTATTCAGTAGTGAATGCTGCCACCTGCTGGGTTATTGTGAAGAGGAAGAGATCAAGGGCTTTAGAATACCACTCCATCAGTTTATTGTTGCCGGGTAACATAGAAAAGTTTTAATCAATAATATTTGTCAAAAAACTGAGGGGGCACCGATGTCGTCTCTCCTCATGCTGCTCAGACTGTCCGAGCTGCAGCGGTGCCGGTGCCACTTGGCATCTTTTTCAGGGTCTTATTCAACTGTAGAAAGAAATAAAATTTGTTGAGGAAAAAGCTAGTTGTGTAATCAGTCCTGAGACGTAGTATGTATGTGCATGATTCATTTTTATCATCAGCATTGTTTAAACCACAAGAATCGAATCCAATTAATTAAATAGCAATTCACTTTCTGTTCCTTTGTCACTACTTACCTCCTCAAACTTGTGGATCTGTCTGATGAAAAAGTCACCGTAGCGACGAGCAACTTTAGTGTCGGCAATGTGGATCATGTCCTGCGAAGTGTTACAGAGGAGAGGCTTGTTAAGCTTGTTGATTTTGTGCCATGCATTGGCATTATTTCAGTGGGCTTGTGCATGTGTGAATCAACATAGATGCGTTTGGTTGTACTCTCTCGAAACCATTTCTGGTGAATTCGCACAAGACGCGACGCGGCTTATCACCCTAGAAACAGTTCAACTTTACACCCGTTTTTCCTACGTATCAAACCATGGAAGTTATAGACTCTGGAGGTCCTATTCATGTCAGACCACAAAGGGCTGTCGTGTTTTGGAATTTCACCGACTTCTACAAGAACTGCGTGTGGATGACTGGCGCTTCCAGCGGGACATGGTGCTAGCCGTTAGCCCGTTTGATAGCTCTCCAGCGGGGATAGCATGGCATTTTTTGTAATTCTGCCTGTCTGCACAACTTCACTGACAACAGGCCATTTTGTCTAAATATTTCAACTTTTGAATTTGCCGCGACTTCACCTGTATTCGCTTTGACAAACACGCAAACGTTGCGTTTGGTGTGAACGCACCTCATGGGCTTTTCTCCACGGCCCATCTGTACACCGGACATACTATTTGAACTGTTCATGATATAGGACATTTTAACACACCTTGTCGATGTAAAAGTCCACTTCTGATGCAGACTGGAACTCTCCGTCCAGAGCTGAAACGCCGCTGGTCCACACAAGGTTCTTCATCTTGTGCTTGAAGACGAGCAGCTGAATACGGAACTCCTGCTCAGTCATGTCCAGGAAACCTGCAAGCTTGGCTACCGGCATGGTGGTGTAGAGCTTCAAGAAGCTGCAAGCACACGCAGGGACTTAGATGAGATGTACAAACAATGTGCGGCTACTAGGGACATTGTGTTTGAGGGGCCAGGAGAACAAGAGCTAATATATACATAACTAAAATATTTTCCAGGTCAAATCAGGATAATCAAGCATCAAAAAGTCTGTGGGTTGGGCTTAACACTGTGCATCAAAGCAAACAGGACCACACAAGTTGGTACGCTGTACCTGCGGATGGTGGAGAGCTGGGCCTGCTGCTGCACCTCCTCTGCAAAGACCTTCAGCTGCTGCTGGAAAGGCTCTTTGTGGTAGTTGGGGTGGACGTTGTCATAGTTTGGAACCACAGGAGACAGGAACTTGGGACAGGCAAAGCTGTACAGCTCCTCAAACACCTGCAGGTCTCTGACATGGAAAAAGACAATTTGTGTCAACTGAGACATCTCGCTGACAGGTGCCACAGTTTATAAACCATTTCCTGGCCCAATGTTCAGACACACCGGCAGAGATATATGTGTTATTCTGTTCATTACATAACATTCAAGAGGCAAAAAAAGACTTGCGTGCAGATGACTTTGTTCTTACCCTTTCTGCATGCGCAGCATCTTGTCTCCGTACTTCTCCCTCAGCTGGGTGTGGATGCTCTCATCGATGCGCATCGGGTACATGGTGAGGGCGATGGCCAGCAGGCCGTGCATCTGCTCATTCTGTTTGTTAACCTGAACAACATGTATACATAGTATTATGGCCCCCGTGTCGACCTAAGTGCTTGATCATCTGAATGAAAATGTCAGATGCTTATTAATCACACGTTCACTGACCATCTCGTATTTATAAGTCGACCTTTGGAACATGTTCCTTGTCCTCTGGATGTAGAGCAGGATGTTGGCAAAGACTCTAATTGCATCCTGGTAGCGCCTCATCATCAGGTAGGCAAAACCCACATAGTAATATGTAGTGATCTGGCACTCGGGTACACGGGAATACATACTCTGAAAGACAAGAAACAAATATCTCATGGGATTAGAGTAGAGAGAAGACGCAGACTAAAAACCAACTGGATATACATCCACAAGAGGAGAGTACAGGTCTTGGCATGTTGGTTTGTTTCATTATTAGAAGTAGGGAAGCGTGCCGCTTTACCTTCTTGTTGAGCTCAATGTTCTCCAGGACTTTGATGGCCTGGTAATAATCCCCAAGCAGAGAGTGGAGCCTCAGGAGCCCCACCAAGCTGAAGTAACCCAGCATCTTGTACAGGGAGTGGCGCCCGTATTCTCCAGCCACACTCTCTGGGTCTCCTTCAGCACAACACATGACATGTTAGCCCACTCTTATTAGACAGAGACTGAATGCACTGAAGTCTCAAAGTTACGGTTACTTTCTCACCACGAAAGCAAAAAACTACTTATTTTAACAAAGCAACCGGCATAATGTAGAAATTCCAGATTTAAAACATTGATGTTCACAATATTTCACCCCCTCCACATACAAATATCTCATAAACCTTCCACTATACCTCCGCTGGTGTAGATTTCAAGCTGGCGGTTAATGTTGCTCTTGTCCACCAGAGAGTGGAGCACATTGAGGACACTGTGGACGTTCCAGATCTTTGGGTTGTTCCTCAGGAATTCAATCTCCTCCTCTGACTTTTTGGCCGTCTTACAGCGATACTGACTGAAGGACTGGAACTGCATTGGAAAGATTGAAATGATATTCAAATGAAATTCAAAACTCAATTTAACCCCACTGTCTTTGTGCTAATAGATGGGAGTGAGACAGGAGACACTAACAACGTGAGCCATATCAATATCCACTAAAAACCTAACCATAGAAAAGAAATGTAATGTGCAACTCGTGGTGGTACCTGTCGATTGATTAGATTAAATCCCTGGTTTTTATTTTATGAAATGTTTACTCATGCTTGTCCTCATATTAAGGACAAACAGAAGATACAAAAGTAATACACACCACCGTACCTGGTAGATGAACTCATCAATGATGTCCCAGAGCCACTGATTTGGCAGCTCCAAAGGGGCGGGACCATCAGCATCTAAATTGGGAATTTTCTAAGATGACTTGTCTTTCATTGGGAGATATTTTACAGATTATTGCAGGTGAGAGGAAACGGTAAGGACTTTTCTGGTGACTTACTGAGAATGTAATTGAAGAGGTTGCAATAATTGTAATACGACTCAAATCTCTGGTCCAAAGTTGGTCCACCCTGAATAAAAGAAAGAAAAATTTATAACGACAAAATGCTCAAGAAGTTTTCACGCATTCTGTCCAGTAATCGAGATTTACTCACGCTGACTTTAGCGTAAATATGTCTGTAGTACAGTTCCTTATAGAGGATGAGGAACACAGCATCTAGGGGAGATAACAAGTAAACAATGAACGCTGGAGAACGATGAACTCACTCGTTGGAAATCGGGCATAAGAGAATAGGCCTGTGAATCAGTAGCGCAGTAAACACTCTGACAAAAATCACATCGGGAATCGGGTCTTTTTGGGGGGGGGGGGGGTGGCTGATAAACTCACCGTTTCCAACGAGTGTTGCAATGGCCTCCGCCTCTGGCCATGGAGAGTTCTTGAAGAAACGGTCGGTCAACTTATTCCAGCTGAACAGGGCCACAAAAGGAAAGGTGAGATGCTCATCAGACAGACACACC
Organism: Pungitius pungitius; assembly: GCF_949316345.1. Taxonomy (NCBI): domain Eukaryota; kingdom Metazoa; phylum Chordata; class Actinopteri; order Perciformes; family Gasterosteidae; genus Pungitius; species Pungitius pungitius. The sequence continues at coordinate 16,000,263 of NC_084912.1, read as the reverse complement.
TTTAAAGTATCTGCTAAGAGGAGAAGGTTTCTTCAACTTTACCTGTTCTCGTACACGTCCTGGATCTCATAGATCTTCTGCTCAATGCTCTCACTGGACACTCCGTTGGACTGCAGCTCATAAACCTTCTGGTCGATTAAGTCAGAGGTGGTTTTGTGGAAATACTGCAGGAAGTTCTTGATCACCTCGGGGATGACGCTGTAGGTCTGCTGCTCGTACTGCCTCTCATAGGCCAGGTCTACTTTAGGGTCACCTGCAAGGAGATGGGAGGGTGAGGCGTGGAGTGTGACGGGTTATCTCATACATTTAGATGGAGTCACGTGTTTACTAACCGGTGTGCAGGTCGCCGTCGTTTTGGAAGGCGTACGGGTCGTACTGTGCGGGAACGGAGGACTGAGGAAATTGGGGTTTAAGCAGATAATATGTCAACCCGACTGTCATGGTTTACGCTAGCTTACTTTCCTCCAACGCTTATCTTGTACTCCAAACGAAGTGCATAACGTTAAAGAAATGTCGTATGGTTGTATTCTCTGTAGAAACAGGGCTACTAACAGTTAGCTACCATCATGCTGGCTCATCGAAAGCTATTGAGGAGCCGAGGAGGACTGCTAGCTAGCTAGCTAGCTAGGCTAACACTACCGAGCGTGCCACTGTTTCTAACACGAAAGCAAATCGATCCATGGAAAAAAAAAACAAGGTGGACTCACTTCTTCCTCTTCCTGGTAGGACATGGTGTTAGTTATTATCCCAAGCTCATACACTGGAGGGAATAACGAGAATATGTACTCCGTTAGCACGCAGCTAAACCACGCAGCTGGCGACTGGGAGAAGTAGGTCGGCGGAAAGAACAAGCTATGACGCGTGACAAACGACAAAACGAGGCATTGTGGGAAATGGAGTCTTATAATAACCTCGATACTGGCCAAATATTCGTAGTGAAGTGTTGGAGCCTGCTGCAGAATAATTCCCCGCATGTTAAGCAATACCTCTGTATCTTTCAGGGTTGGTTGATACAGGGTTTTTTGCACTGTGAGCAATTAATCCAACATACCACAACGATATTGAAGAATAACGACATTGTAATGACTTGTGAACCCCGCTAGGTGTCGTTACAGCCATAGTTTGTGTGCTCAAGAACGCTCGGATGGCCACGAACTTGACAAAAGTTCAAACGAGCAGAGCATCAAGAATAAATGGACAATTGATCATGTCCTTCAAAATTCGGACTTAATATCGACTAGAGACCACTCGTGTTATATTAACTCGCGGGGAGTTTGATGTCCACTTTAGAACCACGTGTGATCGATCCAAGGGGGATATCGCTACAGTATTTAATCGTCTGTGGGTTGTATTGTCCTAAAGAACTTCGTTTCTCTATTTTGAGAACGTTTTTAAACCATGCCACTTTTGTTGACCACATTGAAGCTTGTGTTTGTGTGTGCATGCGCGGTCGCGCGCGCCCGCCGTGGGGGGGGGGGGGGGGGGATCCTGCAGAATGTGAGTTTGAGCGCAGACTTTGTTTCTTGTTCTTGCTGACCGACCCAGCAGACAGTAGCATCTGCTCCCCTCCTTTCTTTCTTTGCCAATTGATTATCATCTCAAAGTCCTCTGGGAAACCCGGATTTCTTTAGAGGGGAGAGAAAAGTAAAAATATTTTTTTTTTAAAGGGAGAAGAGAGGCTCGTGAATAGAATACCTGGCGTGTTTGCCTGAGCTACCAGCAGCAGACGGAGTCCCTCTAAACCTACCTCCCGGCCAGGGAACTGCCTGCATCCGATAAGGGATCTACTCGACAGGATCACATGTGAAGGGAGGGAGCGTGCAGAAACGAAGTGCTATTCGATTGAGGGGTAAAGGGAGAGGAGACACCGAGGGAGGGGGGAAGGTCAGGGACACGGCTGGGGGGTGGGGGGGTGGTGGGGGGTCATCGCACTGCCAGAAATAAGGAGAGTGTCTACACCAACGGTTTGGCAGACCAAACCAAGGAGGCGAACAACCCCAACAGTGACATTCTTTTTAGCTACGAATACTTTTGATTTTGAAACGATTTTGACTCCTTCCAAAGAAGCGTTGCGGTGAAATCCCGACCGCGCAGTGTGATTCTTGGACCGTGCGTAATCTGGAGAGTTTGTTCGCACGCTGCGTCAGGATGCGCGTCTGTCCGCTGCTGGTCTTCCTCTGTCTGCTGTGCAATGGACGCACTCAAAGGTTCTCCGCTCTCACGGTAGGAAGAGACATTTAAAGCTCCCAAAAACACGTGTCATTAATAGGCACGTTAAAAAAGAGAGGTCTAAAGTGAAGGGTATGGTGCGTAATAATTGAGTAAAAGAGACACATTCTAGCGAATTTCTTATTTAACTGTCTGTCATATTATTAATAGATCGTTTTAAAGTCAGTGTCGTTAATGTATTTTTAATATTCTTCCATAAAAAAACATATTGAAAACGAGTAATTAGTATTTACGTATTATAGCCTTCACTTACTGACACAATTGACTTCTACTACATTCTGTTTCCACACAAAGAGGCTATTATTATTTGAATATGTTGTCAGGAATTCAGGCTGAATATAAGACTGAATGATTTTTCAAACTTAATAGATGGTTGAAGTTTGCAAACTAGAGGTCTCTGTGTTCCTTCTGAGTTGAGCGTACTCCGTGTGTTTCAGGGTGTCACTGGTCTGTTAGCAGCGCCAACGTGGTTTTATTATTTTTCTTGTTTTGCTGCCTCTATGTCCCATGCCAGTGGTAGTGGAGTAGAGGCTCCTCTGCAAGGTCTGCTACACCAAACCACATGGCTTTGTTTACAGCAGCAGAGGGCATCCTGTCCATTGTCCTTAGACTGCTCAAGAAGGTGCATCTTTAAAGACGTTTCCACGATCAAGTGCAGGTACAGGGCTGATGGAGGAATGATAGAGAGCGGAATGTGCACGGTGTCAGAAGCTTCTCCCCTTGATTTAGAGATCGATGTGACAGCTGCTCCCCCGCCGGTGTTATTTATGATCTGGGTGAGGATGCCTTAATATACAATTGGAAACAAATGGCCATGAGCTGCGAACCGACAGGTGAAGGTTCGGAGACCCTTTCTCCCTGACGGCACTATGGAGTCATGGAATGTGGGAGGAAGAGTAGTACTCAGCAGATGCTCCCCCTTGTTTTCACCAAGATGCACACATTTACTCACGCAGGTTTCTTTATTGAGATGCCATAGGTAGTAAATCTATCCAGCGTTTTGTGTAAAGGTTACACAGATGCAACTATGTGTTTGAAATATGAACCAACATTCTCATGCTCTCTGTGAGAATGAAAAACGTCCCCATACTTCATGTTTCAGTGGAAACTGTGTCTTTCAAACATCCCGCTGTGTCTCACAAGACATTTTTTTTATTGGAATAGCACATGCATCACTTGTCCTTTTTACAGTGCCTTGTGGGTGACTCATGGCGCATTGTATTAATTACACAGGAGAGGTTATTGTTGGCTTTTGTGCATATTTGAGGTCGAACGGGCAGTTGCGTATGGGATATTTGCCCAGGTTATTCACGAGGCAGACATTTTCCCGTGGTTATCGTATGAAATCATTTATGAACAGATGAGGGAGCACAGGAAACTGTCTGTGTCCTTTTCAAACCTGGAAAAAGCAATTTAAACACAAGACATTGTTTGCTCCCCTATGCCTTCATAAAATCATACACCTGCTCAGAGAGATTCCCTTTGTCTCGTGACTCTCGGCTTGCCCGTAACACCACATCTCTTTCTTTTTGACATCTTTCACAGCAATTAAACACCTTTCCCTTTGATTGAGTTAGTAGCCTGTTTAAAGGCTGTCACTTTGTTCCCTGTCCACCACGCTGGAAACTAATGATCCCCTCTGCATCCAAGCGTCCGCGCAGGAAGCGCCAGCCATTTAACACGTTTGCCACGGCCCCCAGCTGGGGCCCCCATTGACCCCGCAGGGCCGTGGTGTGAGGGGGCCTCTTGGGGCGCTGGAAATGGGGGCCTCCCAGCCAAGAAGGCCCTTATCGGCCTACAATGTGCTCTCTCTGCTGGAGGCTTGCCTCCTGTGCTCCCCATTCAATCCCACAATGCTGCGCTGCCGGGGGGGTGGGGGGAAGGGGTGGTAATTGGATTTGATTTGTATGCTGGTTGGTCTTGAAAAAAAAAGCAGCACTTTCTCTCAGACTGCGCCAGTCTCGCCCTCTCTCGCCCGTCTCTTGTTCTTTTGCCAACCTTTTGTATCATATGCAGAAAGCATCTTGCAAGAGAGATCATGCAAAGCAAAGAACAGAGAAAAAAAGTGAAAAAAAGAAAGGAAAAGAGCCAAATAAAGACAAAAACAACAGAGTGTGCGCCAGCTGCCAGACAAGTACGTAAGCGATACATGAATTTAAGTCACAATATGTGTGCTGTCTCCTTTTATGATAAATCGGGGCGCATGCTGTTGCCGCTTGCAGCTGAGGTGAAGGCCATCCATCACACTCACTGCGCCTTGCTGTGCACGACGACGGGGGCGGTTTGAAGAGCCTGCAGTGAGACATCGGGGGAATTTCAGTTCTCTGCCTCAGTCTTGCCCATCCATCACCACAGCCCAAACACACAGAGATCTGCAGGAGGCAGCTAACCACCAGAACCAGTGCACGGGAGGAAGACACCACGAGCCTAACACTTCCCCCCTCTCCATGGCTGTCACATCTCATTTGTTCTCCTCCTTCAGCGTGGCCAACTGTGACTGTGAAATAAACACTTGGTTGTCTGATTGGGAATCTGGGTGGCTGATGTCACGTTTTTTTTCCACGCAGTGTTCTTTGGGGCGCCATCCAAAGCTTGCGGGCACCGGGCGCTGTGCTGTACAGCGGACATCTAGCAGGATGCTGGGCTGCTGAATGACTCAGTTCGGGCTGTCAGTCGGCTGCCTCGCAGGCGCTGACGCTTACAATGCTGGTGCAGTGTGAGCACTGGGGCTGGCCAGCGTGAGCTGTGGCGAGGCTGGCGGTCGACCACCAAGCATGGCTGGACGCTCTCAGACACTATCGGAGCAGTGGCTGGTTTCGGATGGTTGCAAAAAAGCTCCTCAGAGCAGCCTGGCACGCCCAGCTGGACCTTCTGTGAAGGGTTGAGGTGTGAGCGACAGGGCAGAGGGTGGGCAGAGGTCCTCGCCGCAGAAGGACACTTAAAGGCAATAATGCAAATAATCAAGGGACAGTAACGAGGAGGGGTGGGAGGATGGTGGACCCCCTGTTCAAATGAAATAAGTAAGAGAGAACTCAAGGCCGTGTTATGAAGAGGCAGCTTCGTCGGGAATGAAATTACAAGCGAAAAAGAGCAAACTTCTTATTAAAGCAGGAAAGCTGTCCCAAGCTTTATGCCTCGTGACCCAACAGACTTATGTCGGGACCTTTCGGGGAGTTCAATCACCCAAAGGACCCAACACAAATATTTAGTTTGTTGTTGTAGACTACACTAGAAGTCTGGCTGTTCCCAGAATAAAAACCATTTTTCATGAGTTCCCTTTAAGCAGCGGAAAACAGCACTCACTATTCATATGCTGTTATTCCCTGAGGAGGGAGAGGGATTACTCTTCTGTTACAGACTGTTCTGCAATCGTGTCACAATACATTTCAAGTTGTTCTCATGACAGCACGACATTTTTAAAAGCCTGGGAAGAAAATGTGTACATTTTCTTTTTCTTCTTTTCAATTGCATTGAATCCAGAGACCCATCGTCCCTCCCTCGCAGCTCTTCGCCTGCCGATGTGTTTGAACGGGCCTCTCCTCTCTGATCCCCCCACCCTGAGAGATTTATGAGTAGGGTTGACAGTGGGCTGACAGACTGCGCCCCCCCCCCCTCCCCTCCCAGCCCTGTGCAACTCTGCCTTCCCTGCCAGCCCTCTTCCAGGTGCATGTCGCCCTGCAGCCCAAACCTCATCTCACACTTCATTTGTAAGATGTCAGACACAACAAATTCTTTTTTTATTGGTGATTGCCCTGCCCTCTTTGTGGATGTGTGTGTGTGTTTTTTTCTTTTCTTTTTGCCATCTATCTTGCCATACCCTTTCTTTTGATGACTGGTAACATATTTTATAGCTTTTCTTTAATTGAGGGCTTAGCCTCTCTATATTAATGTTTGTGTGTTTTAGTTTGAAAGAGAAAGGTTTGTCTCTGTGTCTGCCGTCAATAGTTTCACGGAGATCTCTCCGGAGATCCGTACATCCACTGAAAACTGAAACAAAACAAAAGATTAGAACTGAAAGAAAAATGACAGCCTTTCACATGTGCAAATATTTTCATTATACAGGAAAATCAAAAGATTTCAAGTTATTTATCTTTGGATATGACAGACTGAAAACAGCACCTGCACAGGCATGGATGGAGAGTTTGTTTTTTTCCACTCACCCCAGGCCATTATTCCACAGAACATTATGAAAACCCAACACTGGCACTGTAGCAGCACAAAGCACCCAGACATCTACTTCATTCAGCCGCTCTGTCATTCACTTGTCTCTTCATTCATGGTAGCAGTCACAGCTTGATCCCCCTCCCCAGCCCACCCCCTCCCTCGCCACCACGGCCTTCCCATTGTGTGGCCTGGCGAGGGGGTTTCATACGCACGGTGACCGATACAATGGTGGCATTGACACAGGTGATCCGATGTGTTCAGCCAGGAGTCTCCGGGCCTCGTTTCTCTTTTCATGGCTGAGTAGAACATCGTCACGAGCAGTCCCATGTGAATAGTCGTGCAGGTGTTGGCACGGCGTCAGACAAAGGCAGGCTGCACCCTGACAGGCTTGCAGTGACGCGGACTCATCCTTGTGTGTTGTAGCGTTCATCAGGGCCTTCCAGTCCATTCACGAACACCTCCTGAAACATAATTATCAATTTGTATGACTTGTTGCAATGGATAAGCGTTTCCGCAGTGAATGGTGGGGTAGCTTGTTTTTATAGAAATATTTATATCGTTAGTGTGGAGAATAAAATGTTTTTGTGCAGTGCTCGGTGATGGCCAAAAATGGTCTAATTTTAGGAATGTTTTCTCTGTTTATCTCTCTTTTGTAGTTCCTGCGGGTGGATCAGGATAAGGAGTGCAACATGGAATGCAGCGGGGCTTCTCGCAAGCCCCTGTGCGCCTCCGACGGCAGGACGTTCACATCTCGCTGCGAGTTCCTCCGAGCCAAGTGCCGTGACCCCCAGCTGGAGGTCATTCGGGGGCCATGCAAAGGTCAGGTCACGAGTCACGCTTCAGCGCCGCCCGGTGCTCTCAAATGCGCTGAGGGGGTCACAGTAGAAACCAGTGGGTTAAATTCATTTCAGCATAATTGATTCTTTGTGTGCTTGGAGGGCGAGTGGGGTGAGTGGCCAGTTTCACAATTTCACACCATTTTAAAGAAAATGTATCATGTATCATCTGTCAGAATACTACATGAATTCCTTTTTTGTGGAAATTGGTATATTCACTCTTGCTTTGTTATAACAGTACATAACAACAATCAATGGAATAACAACTTCCTCTGTGATAAGAAATGGCTTCAGCGCTCTGAAATCAAGTTATTATGTAGAGTGGACTAAGTAGACAATGGAATTCTTGACAAGAATTAATGGTCTCATTTTCATCATTCTAGATGTAAAACTCTATGTATGTGACCAAGATGAAAAGCATGAAGGGAATAAGAGCCAATGAGGTCATACGGCTCACAGACTCCCATTGTTAGACCTCATTGGAAGTGAAGCACCCCTACACCCCAATGCCGCAGCTCTGAACCCTCTCACCCGCAAACTGGACACAATGCCCCATTCTAACACATTACAATATTAGACCACCAATGCACAGAGTGTGGGCCAAAGGGTTTGCTTAAAAAGAAGTCGGATATGATGCAAAAGCGTTTCACGTTCCTGTGCCCGTTCCGGTTCTCTATGGCAACGTTTCCAAGAGGACATCTGGATGCACAGCGCAGTGACACAGAATAGAGGATTCCAGCTAGGAGGCTGAAAGGGACAAGAGTCCATGAAAGTCGTATTGTATACGTCAATACCATCGGGTCTATGAGAGTTCGGACCCCCCTCTACTTCTGGACGGCCGGTTAGAAAGACACAGCAGCAGCAGCAGCCGATCTAAACCAGAGGGCCGCTCTGGCCTAGAAGAACAGAGATGGGATTGTGTTTAAGGATGGTGAGACTGGCACCACATTTGTTTTCTATCTCTGTGCTCACATGATTCAAGTGTCCTGTCATTTTTTCCAGTCTGCTTCTTGGTCGGAGCCCCCTGGAGAAAAGCGATGGTTTTGGGTTTTTCCACTGCAGTTAATTTTAGAGCTCCTAAGTTGCTGCTTCGCTCCGTCCGGAACATCCAGCGTCTGGTCCCCTCTCCTCACCAGTGACACTGATACGCACACACACACACACACACACACACACACACTAGACTGAGAGAAACCATTGCACATTTCCCTGCATGTGTCCAACTGTAAGTCATACCAGCGACACGTGGCATCCTGACCAATCTGGTGAAGAATTTTAAACTCCTTAATGAGTCATTGCTTTAATGTGATTTGAACCTGCGAGTCAGGCACTGCGCGGCGTATCTCACCAAATTACCATCAAACCCATCGCTCCCCTGTGAGTTTGCACAGCTGGTGCTGTTGGTCAGGAGATCCAAAGCAGCTGTGGGATGACAGGATGAGCCATGGCTCAGACAGAAAGATATGTGAACACTTGTGATGCTCATAGGTCAGAAGTTGCTGACCCGCATTTATACAGACAAATTGTTGGAGGACACCTCGCGCTGAAATGAGGAGACGGTCAAGGTTTTAGAGGAGACTGAGACCGACTTGGAGACATTAAGGAAGGATCGGGTTTTCCCCGTGCATCAGCCCTTTTCTTGGGTGACTGGAATGTTCTACAGGAGCAGCTCGAGCTGCCTCTCTGGGTAATGGCTTTACCACCAGGCACTGTGCAGGCTTGCTCCTATTAAGACCGGGGTGTGGGTTCTATTCCCAGCCGCACAAGACTCCAACACTTCCGAAAGGTTTTTAATTGTTTCCCCTCTGTCTCTGCGCTTGCTTTGCCTTTTTTCTTTCGTGAAACACACTCGAGATCCAACATCTTTTGCTAATTTCACATAATTTCTTTTTCTTCTCGTTTCACAGTCTTTAAGCCGTCGTCCGACCACGGGTCCGTGTGATTGATGTGTATCGATTCTTGTGATTTGTGGTGATCCTTTAGATACATCCAGATGTGTAGCAGAGAAGAAGTACACGGAGCAGCAGGCTAAGAAGCTTTTCCCACAAGTCTTTGTGCCTGTGTGCAACCCTGACGGCACATATAGCGAGGTAACAACAATCATACTTGCTTTTGAATATGATGGCTACACGGAGTAGAAAGAGGAACCGCTCACACTTTTTTGCAAGAATATCTGCTGCGGGAATTGAATGGATGTGTTTCTTATCACTGTTCGTCCCCATCTCATTGTCACTGAAGCCATATCTGTCTTTTAGCTCGTGCTGACCGTGTTCACATCCTGCTTTGATTACAGGTTCAGTGCCACAGCTACACTGGATACTGTTGGTGCGTCACCCCAAACGGTCGGCCCATCAGCGGCTCGGCAGTGGCCAATAAAAAACCTCGATGCCAAGGTGGGTAAAACTGTTTGTGCAGTTCAGTGTTTTGTAATGAGTTTGGTGTATGACACACTAAAAAACGATAATGGGAGCAGATTTGTACAGGAATGCGGTTTGTGCCATTTCGTGAAGCAATGACCGTAAATCAAGTTCAACAAAGCAAAGCATGACATTCTCTGTTTGTAGGGGGTGTAATATTCAGTCCTGTGGGAAAGTAGTCGGGGACCAGACATTTGGCCACGGGGTTTTTCAGTACCACCCGAGGACTGAGCGTTGCTTAAGGCTTTGGGCTGCGTGTGTAAATAAGCCTTGTAGAAAATCCATACTGCACAGGCAACAAAGTTAAACTGTAAGGAATGTAAGTATTCTCGGAGGAAAGCGTCTGCCAAACAATCAAATAACCAAGGCCACATGTGCCCCCTCTGCGTCTCCGGGGGGTGGCCTCGGATGTTGCTGCTGTCCCAGCAGTGAGAGAGATCCAGAAGCAGCATTACAACTGTTGCCGCTACTTAATCATTGCAAGTTTACAAATGTCAAAAGTGGTTGGAGCCACTTTGAATAAAATAATATTATTTAAATATAAGGTGGAAATTTGGTATCATTAAGGATAACATGAAAATGGTGTGCGGTAGTGAATTTTCAACTGAATTGAAGATGTTGCTTTCCAGGTTCAAAACAAGAGAGAGCAACTACACGAGAGCCAGGTAAAGCAGGTGAGACTAATTCAAGAAACAATCATTCTCAGAGGGCTCGTTGAGCCCTTTGTGGGTCCATGCATGGGTTTGTGTTCATCCATGTGTGTTCCTATCCAAGCATGCGTGCACATGCGAGTGTGCATTCATTTGTGTCAGGGTGGCTCGCCTGTTAAGACCTGCCTTTCTAATATTTTGTCAATTTGAAGTTGTTTGCGAGCAGCCTGAAGGATGATACAGCAGCAGTCTGTCCCTGAATCACAAGGAGAGAGGCTGTGGTGAGCTTCAGGGCCTCCAACCGCCTGCTGAAGGAAAACTGACTCATCATTCCCCTACTCTAACTTCATCTGCTCCGTCCTAGTTCTTTTTCAGCCACAGCGTCACAAGATTCAAGGAATTGTTTGCACTTTTTCTTCCACCCTACTTTCACTCTGCCTCTCATCAACATCTACCGTCTTCCAGATATGGAAGCACTCGACTCCCCCGCGGCTCCACTCCAGACTCTCTCTATATCTTATTCTCATCTTGTAAGAGATGATTTGTTTAACTTTTTTCATTTGAAGGCTCACACAGAAAAAGGTTAATTTGCGTTGATTCCTGATGTGTGTGTGTGTGTGTGTGTGTGTGAAACAGCACACAGAGAAGGAGGCAACGTGACACGTGTGTCCACTTGTGTTGGTCACACGGGTTATTCCTGTCAGTGTGACATCTACGTCTGCGCCTCTCTCTCTGTAAACAGTCTCGGGTTCAGTGTCGGTCCGAGCCGGGCCAACTCATTACACATAGATTCAAGTGGAAATGTAACATTTCTAGGTAGGAGGAGCGATGGTGAAAGAGAGGAAGGAGGTGACGGGGAGGCTGTGGTTCAATCTGAACTCGTCGGATAAACATGGTGGTGAAAAGCAGAAAAAAACTGCAGATTTGTGGTGTGCCAGAACTGAAAATAGCAGTGATTGCATCAATATTTTGATTCAGCAGAGGTCCATCACCACCAAAGCACCCATGTCTGCACTTTTATTATCTGAATATTGGTCATGTTAAACACCAAAAGCTTTACCCTAAACCGATTTCTGGTGCTTGAGAAATTCATTCATATGCCGGATTCAGCCGACGGCTGACAAACAGCAGTTAAACTAATGCCGTATGACCACAAATAGCGCGGGGGTTTCCTGGCAGATGCTAAAAGAGGTGTTACAGTCATGTAAATGGCCGCAAAGTAAAGATCGGTCATTAGTGGTTTAACGTAAATCCAGATCATAAATACACTTTTTGAAATTGCATTTCCATCCGTTAAGTGAGCAAAGTAATAACATGTCTGCCTCAGTCAGACGGCACTGACAGTTTGTATTTTTATCCATCGACCGTGCTTGAGGAGATGAATGGCTGGCATGACGAATGTGCGTTAAATGAAAAATCTGGAATTTATTGTTAAAGAAAAGAGGTCTAGGCTAAATCCCTGTTTGTGGAGCCACCGGTCAGAGGCGCCCTGACTCCAGCATTAACAGAGCTTTAGTTTAAGCAAAATGAGTGACCCACACTGAGGTTAACCACACCAACAGCCATGGTTTTACCCAAAGCAGCTTGAGACCTGCAACCCTGCCTCCCCGCTACCGCAAATAAAAAAAAAAAACACAGTCCAAACAAACACTGAGCTTGATTCTCCCACTGTTCAACGGTGTCGGACTTGGCTACTGCATTCTTCACCTCTTACGTCTCTCAAACCTTCAAACAGCTCTCGTGACTCAAGTGCAGGCGATTGAAGGACTGGGAAGAACGGGGTAGAGCATCAGGGACCACTGGTCCTCACCCCCTCCTGAGTCATTTTGACTGACTCAGCCTGTCCTCCATCTCATAATGATCTCCTTGTTGCATGGAGTGAAACCATGGGGATAAATGACCACTATACTTCTATTTTCTTCCCCTCTTACTGTAAGACTCAACTGTCAACTTTCAACACACTTTCTACTCATTCTCCTAACATCTTACTTCTACCTCCACCTTTTTAAGACGGGCAACGTGCAAATCTCACATGGTTGTGTTCTCTGACCTATCTTACTCTGATAATTGTAGTCTCCTTGCAAATTTTCTCCATTCTAAATGCAGATGAGACTGGCCTAGTGGTGGATCCACAGCCTGCAGGTGATGAAGAAGGTGAGCTTCCAGATGTTATATCATGAGTAACACGTGTTTATTTCCACCATCATTACCGCATCAGTTACAGCATCACGCTTAAAAAAGGCCGTTAGGAAAATTGCATCCAATGTATTTGGCGTAAATATAAAGGACAACTAACAGAGACACTTCCTCACAAGTTGTGTTTTCGCTGTTAAACCTCTGTAACCTGGTCATACCTGATTAAAGTAACCTTGCAACAAAGAGGCTGAATGTTTATCGAAACACAAATGTGTTTACTTCTTACTCTCATGAAATTACCCAACACCATCTGAAGAATTAGTGTCAAGTGCATGCCATTTTAAACGGAGTGTTTGTTTATTGCTATTTAAACTCTGAACGACAGAGGAAACGACTTCCTTCATTTCTTGTTCATGGGGATAATCCCTCTCTGTGAATGTGAAGCAGACAGTCTTGTATTTGAGCACTTTTTTGGTCTTTTACATAGTTAAGGTTAATGATTTATCGCTTTAGGGATCAAAGACAGTGGGGGACTCGTAGTTATAGCTTAGCTTTTGCTGCTATATTTCTGGTCAGCTGTCACATGCAATTACCGCTCCACCCCCACCCCAGGAGTTTGATGTACGGTAACCCTGATATGCATTAAATGCTCTGTGAATTTTGGAACCACCGGGTTTGGCACTGAATGATATAAGAGTGTGTTTTCAATTGAAGCTAATAAAGCTGTCTTGGGGATTTCTTTCAGATATCATTTCCCAGTACCCCACTCTGTGGGAGGAGCAGGTCCGCAGTCGGCAGAACAACAGAACCCGAGCACCATGTGAGTCTCAAACCACCTCGTCTTTAATGACGGCGATCGGGTGTTTGCGATCCTCGGCTAACGGCACGCTCTGTGTTTTTCCTACTTGTGTGAGCAATCATGGTTTGGGGCAATTCCTGTCTTTTAAGGACAGATGGTGGGTTGTGAAACCCGTATGTCTCGGTGTTGGAGTGCGTCAAGCTTTGAGGAGGATCTGCCTCTCTGTGGTTCTTCGCGTTGCAGCGTATCTGTAAATCATCAGCACATGGCACCAACACAGAACCGCCCATGCTTCTGCCTGGTCCGTTCTGGTCTCGTCTTCCACGCATGCATGTTTATTTCATTTAAAAAATCTGTTTGTCTCTTTGTTGCTTTCTGCAAGAAACAACACTATTCTGAGGCCCGCCTTGGGATGAGAGCCCTGTGTGCATGCGTGCATTTGTATGTGAATCCAATTATCATAATTTACCGGCAATAAAAAAAGCCTGAGAAATGCAGCATTGATGGTTTTGATTACCATGTGCTCTGGTATTCGGATGAAAAAAACCAAACACCCGCCCCAACAAAGAGAGCCCATACGGAGGAACTGGAGCGAAGCGAGTCGGTTGAGAAAGCGGGGAGGCATTTCATTTGGTCTCTTTTGTGTGGGTAAAGATCTCTAATGAAAATAAACTAAGAAAAGGGATATCCATAATCCCGCAGCAGCTTCCGAGCCTCAAGGCAAAGTCGCCAAGAGAGGGAGAGATTGAAGCCGAAAGCCCTCATGGCGAGAGGAGCTCTACTTTCATCCATTAGTTTAGTGCTCAAATCTCCGTCGGGGAGTCGCATGAGAGAGAAGGAGGCTGCTGCACAGGAACCAGCCTGATTCGATCCCGCTGAGGCTCTGCGAAATCCCTCTCATCCGTCCAAGTTGCTTCCTTCTTTGTGATAACAGAAAGCATCACAAAGCAGTGCATTTTCCCCCTCCATTTCGGAACAAATTAAGATCCAGATCCTCGTTTCTTTACAGCAGTGTTTCGATGTGTGTGTTTGTGTGGGGGGCGTGTGAAGGCCCGAAAGAACGCTGTTCTGCTTTTGTCTTGTCTGTTTCTCTGTCTGTCACACACATCCACAGAGGGCAGTGAAGTGTCCAAATATTTACTTAACTTGGGGCATAGGGAGCTGTACTTGGTCATTAGCCTGTTAATGTCCGTAAACAGTGCCACGGGGGGCTGATACAACAGTCTACACACACTGTCTCTGAGCACTCATCCTCCACCCCTTTGTCTTCTCCACCTCCTCCGTGTCTTAGTGATGCTCAGAGTGTAATGAGAGAGCAAAGCGTGCATTTGGCTTTTAAATAGAACATACTGTTTGAATGTTGTATGAATTCAAATTGTGTGCCAGATCTGATTAGGAGTGGTTCTTAACTTTAAACAAACCCTCTTCTTTCACCTCAAGTGTGTGTGTGTGTGTCTGTGGTGTGCATTTGCCAAGTCACACAACCTAGACCACCTAGGTGAATGCAATGGTCTTTGTAGGCGGCAAGTGTTTATGTGACCAATCCTCGCCTCCACTTATTCCTGACCCCTCTTTCTAGCCTCATCATGTGACGAGGAGCAGGAGGATGCGAGGCAGCACAAGAACGACGCAGTGTTTGTACCAGACTGTGCCCAGGGAGGACTGTACAAGCCGGTCCAATGCCACCCTTCCACCGGTTACTGCTGGTGTGTGCTGGTGGACACGGGACGGCCCATACCTGGGACCTCCACCAGGTGGGAGAGACCTCAGCTATGGTACTTTCAACTTAATTTACACAAATTCTTGGAATATATTGCTAGGTTCTTTGTGTCAATCACACAAGATAGTTGGTACACAAAGCAGGTGAGTGATCAGTGACCTTTCAACCACTAATTGATAGAGGGGATCAAAATATAATTCATCATTATCTGTCATGCAGGTGTTACATGCACATGAACATTGTAGAATACTCCCTATTTAGAATCGGTTCTGACAATGAATGACGGATGACACAGAGGAACTCAGTGGTCTGCTAAGCAGCGGGTCAGGGGTCAGTCAGTCAGACTGGCAGAGTGGGGCACTGGTACACTCTCATTGAGCAGCAGGGCTGGGGATCAGATTAACAAGGCCTCAGGCACAGTGCCAGACAGCACATTAGTACACATATGGAAGTGTGGATCCCCCTAGCAGCAGCCGAGGCTCTGCTAGTTCGCCAACAAAGGCCATGAACGGTTCCTTGTGTCCCATGCTCCATGTCTGCCATGCCCCCCCCCCCCCCCCCCCCCCCCCCCTCCCCTCATACCAGCTCCAAATCCTCTCCCTCTTTTTTGGATGTGATTCACAGCCTCTATTTTCCCAACAATACATTTATTTGAATCCATATTTTTACTATAATCAACCATCGATTTTGATCAATTTCACCAATGAAAAAGTTTGCTTTTTCTTATGTTAAGCATTCTTTGTCACAGGTATGAACAGCCAAAGTGTGACGGCAATGCCAGGGCCCACCCAACTAAACCAAAGGACCATTATAGAAGCAGACATCTCCAAGGTAGGTCGCTAAAGTCTCTGCTTCTCCTCCGCGTTCAGACCACATGGGGATGTTCTTCAGTAGTCACCCTGCAACTGTTGCCTTGCTTCCAAGGCTGTGATAACAGTGTGTGTGTGTGTGTGTGTGTGTGTGTGTGTGTTTATTAACATCATTAGCAGTGTTGGTCGAGGAAATGCTTGATAAAGAGTTGAGGAAAGCCAGAAACCCCCCCCCCTCAATGGTCAACAAGCAGGGAGACAGAGACGGATCGAGTTGAGGATTTATCTGCAGCCGACATGGGAGATGGAGGATAGTGGGATGATAGCAAGAAGGAGAAACAGCAGGCGGGAGAGGTGGAGATAGGGGATAATAGGATGCCAGAGATAGTGATAAATGATTGACAGCAGCGGAGATAACTAAATTGCGAGTTGGAGAGGAGTTTGGGGGTTTTGGTCTAGTGGAGGGCTTAGAGGTGACCTTGGGTTGTCTATGCAACGTCAATATCTGCTCATCCAAATTTGCTCTTACACTTTGGAATCCAGATATTTTGCAAAGAAACAAATAAATCTTGTTTTGTGTTAATGAGTCTTTAATATATCTCGTGATGTTGAAGGCTTTAGCTCTCTTTAATAGCTTGATAGCAGAGTCACCTTTACTTTACTAATTCAACTCCCATGTCAACTCAAACATCAAACCAATTCTATGCAGGTTTAGCTCCTTGCAGTTTGATAAAAAAAAAGTTCAAACTGTTTCCCTAAGTGTTGGAGATGTCCACCATTTGACAAATCTATTATAGTATAGACAGTTGCAATGCTTTAGATGGAAGGCATTCATATTTAATTTTATTATATGTATAAATACTAGAATTTCTCCATCAGTAATTGCATGCCTGTCCTTCTCATGCAACCAACGACAGGCCAAGGAAAGTTAAAGCGTTCGGGTGCCGCGTACAACCCAATCGCAGTTTAATGCTGAATGGTGCTTGGCTGACTTTCTGTTTTTTGGTGGTTATGGTAAACATGTTAATAATCCTCCAGCAAATGAACAGAGCTACCACTGTTCCCATCCCATCCACAGCTGTTTATGTAACGGTGTGCCGGTCCAGAGCTGTGCTTGCAGGTGCTGCATTTAGCAGCAGAGCAGCGCTCCGTCTGTGTTCCACCATTGAGGGCTCTTGTACACAGTGAATTATACGGCGAGATAGACGGTGACAGAGGAATGCTCCTGAAACAAGCCAATGTTGCTCATCTTTTCCAGTGAAACTGGCGGTGCATTATTGTTTAGCTGTTGTTGTTGAGCAGGAATAATGACCGTTAGTAACCGCCCCAAGAGAAACACCTCACATTCTATATGTGGCAAAAAAGCATGCACCGTATCAGTCAGGTCTCCCATGATTACATACACACAGTAAAAAAAAAAAACAGCACCTTGTTTTCTTCATGACCACTTGCATCAACGGTTGCAATCCCGTGTTACTGTATGAACAAGGGATAATTATAAATGTTGCTGCAGCCCATTCGCTGTCGAAGCGCTGGTGTTGAGAGTTTTATTGGGCGAGATGCGAGAAAGGAGAACTTTAGCCTGAAAGGTGCTGGAGAGGGGAGCCAAGTATTTGGCGAGCTCCCTCCCCAGCGCGGTATCATGGGATAGCATTGGGGCGGCCATTGGGAGCTGCGGCTGTGAGTGCTGACAGGGCTCTGCCCCATGTGGCTCCATAGAAAAACACGGCGTCTTATTGACAGTAGCACACGGGCACACACATGCAAACATGCGCCTACTGGCCAACGTTTTACAGAGAGCAGACTTGGGGTGGTGGATGAATGGTGGTGGCAGATCTTAGCTTTGAGAAAAAAAGTGAGTAATTTGAGATTTTCTCAACTGGATTCCATCCTGCAACTGGGCAAGATTATAATCATTAGGGAATAAGACCGCAGTCATCCTGCGCCACAGCCACTAACTGAACGGAAAGTTGCCAGAATCAATTTCTTTTAATGGACAGCAGGAACACTAAATGTTGCCCGGACAGACAGACAGAAGCTGTGTGTCACACCTCAACCAAGAGAATCTCTGCTGCCAAGAGGAAGGGACTGGAGCTCACCTGATGCCTTCCCATCTCAATGGACAACAGACACATGCTCCTTGCAGCGTCACGGGAGAGGACGGGTGCTCATCTCACGAATCTCCCTTCAGACAGAAGCCAGATCAAAACGCTTTGCCGTCAAAGGGTGCAATTGTATGGCTGTCTAGACTAAATTACCACAAGAGGCACCAGTTTGGCCATTAACAGGTGGGTCAGATATTTTACTGGGTTAAAGCCAGGAATGGCCCACTAAAGGTTGAGGGCTTTTCAGCATGTCAAGGAGGCTGCGGAACCGTTTGGACACGTGGATGTGTTGACCCTTGGTCCGGTGCAGGCTGCTAAAGCCCTGCTCCTCTTGGGGAAGGTGGTGTGAAGGCTGGGTCCTGGGTGTTTATGCCATTGCTGGTCGCCACCTGTTAGAGAGAAGCAAAGCATGCTATTATCTCCGACACGGGAGAATCTGGCCCCGCAGGCCTGGGTTATAAAAAGTGTAGCACTCTGTGGAGAATTTATTTTTCTCCACAGGCAGAATAGCAAGAGGGAAGCCGGACTGTGAGAAAGCAGAACAGAGTCTGGAGAGGAATCCAGGAATCTCTGGGGCTTGCGTAGCCTTCAGCTCTTCCAGAGTCACTTTGTCCTCCTCACTCTTAAAACTATATGGACAAACAGACGATTACTATCATTAGGGCCATTCCACCTCTGTTGTCCCTGCGTTTTATTTCTTCCCCGTCATTCACCATGTAATAATGCTTGTATGTTCGTTTTAGTTGGGTAGTTAATGATAGATTTCCCCTTTTTATAGGTTTGTAGGTCAATGAAATGCCTTGTGACATTTCAAATAGTTAACCAATTATACACTGAAGCGGAAGTGTTGAGTTGTGCATCTGGATGCATACCTGGATGCATATCTCTGCAAAATCCTAAGTAACAGTGTTTCTGTCAGAACTGGGTTTGGTCCCCTTAATGTCGTAGGTGCTCTATAGAGCCTCTTGTCCACACATACAATGTTCAGCAATGTCTTCCGTGCTCCAGCTGTCAAAACCACTCAGTGGCCTCCTGCATGAATGGCAGGTCCCCTTTTCCTCCTCCAAACAAGGGGAGGTCTGACACCTTATGAGACGAAGTCAAAGACAACTGTGAGAGTAACGTCTGGGTTTAGCTTCTTCCTCTGTTCACGTTAAAACCACGCAACCTGCAACATGACGTCCCACCCCAAACTTTTATCAACATTCCACACTATTGTAACACTGTTGACTGGGGGATCATTTTTTCCATGTTTGCTGACATATAAATATACGTTCACTTACGTAGGCCATATGAACATGCTCACACACACTCATGCAGGTATTTGTGGTTTATTTTCCAGGCTGTCCCGGGGCAAAGAAAACAGAGTTCCTGACAAGTGTTCTTGATGCGCTGTCGACAGACATGGTGCACGCCGTCACAGATCCAGCATCCGCCGGAAGGTATGACATTCGCAAGTGGATTGACTTATTTTAAGGTTACACATTGAACAGCAGTGACTGTAGGGCAATCACTAGCTGGTGAACTGATATCTGTTGTTCAGGGTGGCCGAGCCTGACCCCAGCCACACCCTGGAGGAGAGGGTGGTCCACTGGTATTTCAGTCAGCTGGACAAAAACTCCAGTGGGGACATTGGAAAGAAGGAGATCAAGCCTTTCAAACGCTTCCTGCGCAAGAAATCTAAGCCAAAGAAGTGTGTGAAGAAGTTTGTGGAGTACTGCGACATCAGCAACGACAAGGCGCTGTCTCTGCAGGAGCTGATGGGTTGCCTCGGGGTGACCAAAGAAGAGGGTGAGCCGAACCTCACAACACAACGTGGGATGCCTTGCATGCATCGATAGATAAAATAAAATGGAATTGCAATCTGGGCTGCAGGACCTTTAGCAATGGGTCAGCTGTCCAATCAAACAAACTAAGCAGTGGCCACATTTGTCCAAACGCTGGAGCAGTGCACATGACAATTGCCAGTCATGCTTGCATAATTTACATAATAAGTGCTACAATAACATATAATGTAGGTAGCCATCAAATGTATCGTTGGAACCCTTTGTGGTTTACTTTAGGTTTCTCTTTATCTTTCTGTGTAACAGTGTCTAAACCAGGAGAGGGTTTATCTTCCAGTAAACTAGTAAGTAAACAACTCCTCCCACACTTATGGATGAAATGGCTGAAGAACAGTTTTATCTGTTTGTGTTTACTGAGTGTTCGGAGAAAATAAAGTAATAATAAAAAAAAACATTGTCTGCCTAACTGCAGAGTATCATGGCATGTATCAAACTGATGTCCCCTTAATGTGCTCTCCCCAGAATCCCTCAAGGAAGCAGGGGTAAACCACCATCTGAGATTCCCCCTCCTGCATGGAGAATCCGCCCTCAACAATCGGCAAAAACGGAAACCATAGTATTTGCACTTTGTACTTTAAAAAGAAAAAATGTAAATTCACTTTGTAGAAATAAGGTATTTAAACAGACTGCTGAATCTGTGAATGATGTAGTTAGCTTTTTATGTTCAGACAAACATTATTTAACACATACAATGTATGTGTCCTTTGTGTGTCTAAAAAATATACTTTTCAAAGTTTTACAAGTTTTCAATGCGGCTTTTTCTGCTTTTTCTGACCCTTCCCCCCTGTTATTTTCTCCTCCATGTTGATGATGGTAAAGCGGATATATGGTTCGCCCCATAATATTATAGTTTGCTACAATAACTTAGACCATACCATCACCCATGTATTGATCTATAGCATTTCTTCTTGCGCTTGTACAGCAGTTCACAAGAATGTTTTAAACATGCAGCATAAAAACGTCCTACATGTTCACATGTATACATAACCATGTTTATTAGAAATAAATACCTCTTTTATACATCTGGATCTCTGCCAGTCGTTATGTGTTAAGTGGGTCAGCGAATTCATTCTTTTCTCTCTAATCCAATTAGTCTTCCATGTTTTCCTTCTCATTATATAAATCCTGTAATGTCTTTGCCGTTAAGTGTTTACTTGCAACGTCTTTAATAAAACACCTTGTTGACACAATCTTTATGAGCCAAGTGTTAGTCATACATAGCAATGGTTGTGTATCATTCCATTTTCAGACAGCTTGCCAATTCCCTCCAGGGCACATCTGAGAATGGGAACAACGGATGGTACTTATGTCTGCTCTCGTCGCAGATTTCCCATGCAGACTGAAGACAGATAAATGGACCTATCTTGACAGTGCGTAGTACAAATGGCCATTAAAAAGGCTTCATATGAGCCAGTGCGCGTGAACACATAAGGTATACTTATATGGGTATGCTGTAAATGTACACTTCAAGACTTAAGGTGGTTTGAAGGGATTCTTGTGCTCAGGGTGGCCACGACACATTCTACAACTGTACATTGTTCCTGCCTGATTATGTTTGGGCCACTAAGTGGTAATCCATGGCTTTTCACACAGAAAGTCCCCTACAGGGCTGAGCAACTGCCCTCGGACTGACCTGTTCAATCGGGCATGGCGTCTAATTTATGATTAACACATTGGTCTCCTTTCTCATACATTATCCAGCCAGATGGTCAGGTGTTTTAGAGGAGAGATAATGACTCCCTTCTCTCTAGTGGTGATTTAGAGATGGCCCTCTTAAGCCCTTTCTCCATCCACAGCAAAGAAAAGTTAAATCTTAAGCAAGTGCTGTGCTACAAGGGCTATGCTTTCCCCCCTTATGAGAATAGTGCTAACCAAACATTTAAAGCCATTTGTTGTTCCTGCTAATTCCTATGATAATATTATATGCTATGATGAAAAAAAAAAGTCTTGATCATAAAAACACAATTACTTTGCAATTTCCCTCATTGCAACCAATGCCAGTTGGACATAAATCCCCCCCCAAAGGTGATGTTCCCACCGAGCCCAGAGCAACATTTGCTTTTGCCAAAAAGGTCGTGCAGTGTGCTCCTGTGGGTGCGCTGGTTACAGGTGTAGCAGTGCAGAAACTACCCTTTATTGCTGCTTTCCTTGTCCAAGAAACTCATCAACCTCCACCTAAACCTCCAGCCAACCCTTCAACCGCTGCTGAAGCTCTAACCACTGCGCAACACAATGCTTAACCCTTGTCATGTGTGATTTCTAGTCCCCTGGGCTGTGATACACGTAAACACCTTTTACAATTTGGCTGGACGTCGAGGCATGGTTTTCCAAATATGTTCTGCTGATGGCTTGGACTCGTGCCTAAAATGATGGAGTAACTGAAGAAAAGCATCCAAATCTTTTGGCGCTGTAGCCGGGGCCTCCCTCTCACTTCACTTCAGCCCTGCGTCCTCACTTGTCTCACTCACACATGCACAAACACACTCCCTGAACACAGAGATACCATTGAGTGGGATTTGTGGGCACAGTTTGTGCACTTTAATGGGCAAGAGGAGGCACCCGATCTGACCACTGGCAGACTTTGCGAGTTGTGGACTCGTGAAAAAATTGCTGTCAAAAGCCATCAGGTATTTAATAGCGTCTGGCGCGGCTGCCTCTTCCCCCTGGCCATTTGGAGGGGCTCTGGTCTTGGGGTAAACAGCGTCAGGACTGCCTGCACCCTGGGATATTCACTCACTCTCGCACGGCTTCCACTGGTGTGGCCCAAACACCCCGGCAGTCCTGCCAGCGCGGCAGGACACCACTGGCCATTACACTCAAGTAAATGAATTGCTGGAGGAGGTGTGACTTTTTAATGGATGGCGTGCAATAGAAAAACAAGTGGTGTTAAGTGTTTGTGGGAGTGGGTTCCCTCATACAAAGAGCCGTTTCACAAACTCTATCCCCCATCTAAATTACACTATTTATTGTGGGTAAGCAATAGTTTGATGTTTTAAGAAAATCCCATGTTTGCTTTTTTGTCGGCAGTTAGTGCTGACATGTCAGTGCAATTAATAAATGGCTCCAGCCATGTAACTATGAGGTTAGCATAAAGGCTGGGATCAGCTAAAGGGGGCAAAGTCCAGTAACTAGCTCCTTAAAATGTCATCAATTCACATCGTCTCTGTTCATCGGTACAAAACCCATGCGTAAAAATGGTTTATGCTGCTTTCGAGTGTGAGTGTTGGACTACTTCTTTGCCGAGCTGTCTGCTTTCACACTAAAAGCGAAGCGAATTATTCACACGAGAAGATTCCATACAAAGTCAAAGCACAGACGCGTCTGGTCACAAATGAGGAAAATTTTAAACGGGCGACAAATTGAAAAGAGCGAATATTTGAAATATTTCAACTCAGGCCGAAAAATTTGCCCGACGCTGTCGCGAAAGCCGATCAGCGTTGAACTGCTCCCCTCGTCATACCCGCCTGTAAGTTAGTTGGTGTCTAACCGAGAGACGCTGGCACCGAGCCGACACAACAGGTCATCAAACTGGCTGCTGGTCAGCCTGAAGCAGCTCTGGAAGCTGTAGCTCTTACTGTTTCCTATCCCCGGGTTTCAGCCTCTATGTTAACTCATAATCATCCTGCAGACGTATTAATGTCTCCAGCTACCTCAAAGAGAGCAAAAATGTGTATTTACAAACCACATATATGTGTCATCAGTGGTTTTGTTGGGAATAACCAGAAAGGGTTCTATTTAAGGCTGTATAGCTGATATGTTTCTCTTTATCTCATAAAATGCATTGTAGCGGCTGATGTTGTCCAGACACAGTTACAGTGCAGACACAGTTACAGTGCAGACACAGTTACAGTGTAGACACAGTTACAGTGCACAGTTAACTCAGCCTCCTTGCGATTGATTCAAACAGCATTAGTCGTTCCCGCCAACCAATCAACACAAAACGTTAGGAGAGAGAGAGAGTGTCTGCAGAGTGGAGGAAAAACCGAAGGAACGCCGTCTGCTGTGCTCGTGAGGCAAATTGTGCAGCTTTTCTCATGTATGTGTCTCAGCTGAATAGGGCCGCTGCCAGGTTCGGGATCTGGCCTCGCTTCAGAATTTCCCCGCGTGATAAAGAGACTCTTGTTTGAATCACAGTTAATAAACAGTGGGAGAGAAAAAAATGCTGACACTGTGAGAGTGATATGGGCAATTAGTGGAGTGCAATTTCTGGTAGACAAAAGACAGATGTGTATCTGTGCACCGCCTTCACACCTCTAAACAGCCACTAATTATAGACTACAAAGCACATTTCTGAGAGTCTAATTGAACTTCTAAATATTGATCTTAAATTACCACTGTGTATTCTGTGTCCATTCCGTCTTTTACCTCCAAAACAAGGCTGCAGATTTGGACATAACAATATTTGCATTCATTCTCAAATATTTGGGGGGATTAAAAACTCTTGGCCCAGGAGCTGAAGGGTGGGTGTGTGGGGGAGGAGGGGGGGGCACTCGTCCTTTAATCTCACTCTCACAGTGTCTGCCTTTGACATAGCAGTATCCCATTTGAGCCTGACCAGGGCTGAGAGGGAGAGCAGCGAGGAACAGGCAACGATGGGAGAAAGAGCAAGAGAGGCAACGAGGGGTACTGGAGGTAGGGAAGAGGGTGGGGGGTTGTCAGGCCTAAACTCAAGGGATTAACGGGGTGACTTCTCCTGTGGAATGTTCTACTGACAGCCAAGGCCCGCCCAACCACAGCTGCCTGCTACAGACAGGTGCATGGCCGGGGCGAGGCGGGTGCAGGGTGGATGGGTGGATGGGTGGATGGCTGAGAGAGATGGAGTGGTTTGGATGGTGAGGAGGAACAGACTTCCACATGTAGCCAAAGACTGATAGGTATATCAATAGAGAATTTGCCCGAAGGTCATCTTTCATGGCAGACTGGTCCATTCACCTCAGCCGTAGAGCGGAGAGATTATACCATCTGAGAACAGAAATGTATTCTTACTACTAACACCAAAACTTGGACTATCACCCAGTCTTTTCTTTTCAAACTCTCGAGGTTTCATTTCTTCCATTCACATGCCACGAATTTGTGAAACAATGCTCATGAACGTGCTCGCAGGGCACTTTTATGAGTGGGCTGAACGCGTGGTCCAGTGAGCGTGGACACTCCGGACAAAGCCTTCCTAAACAAGCAGGTTGAATAAGTTACAGATCAACCACACACGCACACTCTGGCTCCTTACACCAGAACAATGCAGCATTTGGTAACACAAAGAACAGTGGGTGAATTCATTTGTCCTGCCATAATTCATGTTTGGGAATGTACATGAGCTTGCCCGTGCTTGCTGCGCAGTCAGTAAGTACTTTGTTGAAATGGAAGACAAAGGATTCGTTTTCAGCACTATTATTATCACGTTAAATGAATTCACGTTGGGATTAATTAATTCCATCATCAACATCTGCGGGTTGTGTCATGTCGCAACAAAGGACGGTAAACTCTGCCGCTGATCTGCAACATCCCGCGTTCAGAGGCGAGAGAGGATCCCTCCCGCGTTTCCCTTTGAAGCCGGTGGGATTCCTGAAGGTGAACACGACTGTGCTTCTAAGATGTTTGATTGATAGAGGGTGTGTGATATCGGACACTTTGTTTTGCTCTCTCTTTGGTGACCTGCCCCACCACGTCTCCTCTGTTTTGAGAAGCAGGAGGTCTATCCAAATATCAGGTAAACAGCGGGTGACAACACACCGCTCAGGTGGTGGGACTCCTGTCTCCCCAGGTCAAAGGTGACAAGCCGGGGTCATACTGGCATCCAGGTGGGTGCTCTGGTTGAACGTCAAGGGCCTCTGGTTTTGGAAATGCAAGAAAAAAAGAAAAAAACAGATGAAAAGGGTCAAGCGCTTTGATCAAGACTGAAATATCTACAAAGACAGGATGGTTGGATTACATTTTGTACAATGTTCCCAGAAGATGAGTTTAATACTGAGCTTTTATCTTCTCATCTAGGGTCACCAGTATGGCAAAGTCTTCTCTTTGGTGAAATATACCCGATTAAATAGTTTTTAAAAAAGTCTCATGCTCTCCACGTGATGAATCCTATCGACTTCGGTGATCAAATAACTTTTTGTGCCTTTTAAATTTGAATGAGCAATTGTTAGCATGTTAACAAGCTAAACCAAAAAGTGTTTAGTCTGCCACTACTATGGCCGTAGACTGTGGACTCGTACGTAATTATATAGGCTTATAGGCTTGCTTTTTTGTGTTTTATTTCTCCACGTTTCCTATTTATTGATACATATATATATCTAAATTTCCAAAATTACAATGCATTGCTCATTTCAACAAGAATATACAATGTATATTTCAGTATTAAATATTTTACAACTAAACTTGACAAGTAGAAAATGACAGGAAATGATTTCCACACCTGGATTAAATGCAATGTTTGAGCATCCAGTATTCTGAAACCAAGGCTACTTAAACTCTACGGGGCCTTACAGTCTTTACAATTATAGAGGCTGGATTTTCAGTTGGCCGCAGTAGTGAGGAAGACTGTTGACACAGCAGGTGTGTCTCTGCCACCCCACCATCCAGGCTGTTTTGGGCAGATCATCCAGGCATGTGTGCAGACCACCAGGCAAGGCTTTGTACTTTCCCTTGAAGAGTCTGACTGCTGAGCCCCTGCTTTAAACCTGTCCGGGACAAAGCAGTTACTCACGACATTACTCCCCTCCGGTCGCTCACTGCACATCGTCAGAAAAAAAAAAGGTTAATAAATCATGAAACCCACCACTTACAAACCAGCCAGATGCAACTGGGCTGGCTAAACACATCTGTGAGTATTTCTTTCATTAATGTATGTCTGACTCACTGCATCTGTGAAAACAACGTGGTGGCCCCTATCGAAAACACTTAAATCTTTCACTTTTATTGAGCTGAAGTCTAATAAAGTAAATCTAATTTCAAGCTCGTCACGTGAATCCTGAATGCAACATGTGTGATTAAGATAGCGAACACATCCCCTCCTCTGACTACAAAGGCCTTGCAGTCACGTTGTTCAAACGCGCGGTCCAGTCAGCCCCTGTAATCCGCGCTGAAATGCCCTGAGAGAGGCTCTTGTTTCTGCCCGCCCCCTAAAACATTAGAAGCCAGGTTTTGCGAACGTCCAATGTCCGAGAGCTTCTTAAATGGCATTTGTTTTGAATGTCTCTGTATCAGAACAAAGATTGGCTTCAGGGCTGTGTTGTGTAGCCCTGAGCGCCGGCCGGGATTAGATGAAGAAACAAAGGAAGGAGAGGAAAGGAAAGAAAGCTTTTCCAAAGCTTGTCCATATTGTCTTTGTCCCATTATGAACCGTCAAGACGACGTAGATGAGTCAAAACTAAACATGGAGAAGCTGCATTTAGTTTTCATGCACCTCAAATTGGGAACAAACTCCCAGAAACCTTCAGGTGTGCTAAACTTTCTTGTTATTCAATTGTATTGTAGCTATATCTATTATATAATATTGTTCATCTTCTTCATAACTTACACTGTTTTGTAACTGAACTGTGACTCCTTAAATGTTATTGCGGTTATTACAAATTATTTCTTTATCTTTATTATGAGGTAGCCACCCTTTACCTTCAATCCCTGCCGGGGGCAAATTCTCTGATTGCAGAAACTAATTTTATTGTATGGAAGTTTATGAGAAAAATACCCTAGCTCTCCTTTGATTTATTATCTCTGTAAACATTGTGAGTGTGGGTTATTGATTTCTATAGTTTTAGGTCTGCTTCAATACTGCATGATGTTCATTTTGTATATTATGATCCATAGATAGAGAATGACTCAGGACCGCCTTACTGTGATTGACATGTCCTTGCAGCTACCAGATCCGTCACCCCTACGCATTACAAATATGGTAACTCCATATGGCCATAATCCAATAAGGCAAAATTAAACTTCAGTCCACAAACAGATGAGTTCCCACCCACCAACACCACCAGTCAGCCTTAAAGACCTGCTGAGGTGTGGCCAGGTGGTGAAAGCTCCATTTAAAGTGGACGGGGGATGTCAACAAATGTCAAATCATGTTGTGACAAATTGGACGAGGCGGTTGTGGGACGACCTTGACTTGACGATTGCACACAAAGCAATTCTCTGCTGACTCTTTGCCTGAGATCTAGTCACATAATTTTAGAGGAGACAGTCCTGGGGGGGCACTGACACCCCAACACACAAACAGACACACACACCCCCACCCCCATTGCTCTCACGCCCCACCAGCATCATCCCTATCAGAGGCTTAGTCTGATTTGAGGACAAAACGAGGGGAAATGGGGAAAAAATTAGGAAAGTAAGAAAATGTGAGAAGCCTACGTTCAAGAGGGACTGAGAACAGCATGATGAGCTTGATGGCGAGGATGAAAGATGTGTTGTTGAAGGAGAGAGCATCCGAGGTGTCAAAGCAAACAAGACTGAAGCTGAGGGGCCACAGGTGTGCTGTCTGCTCCACTGAGTGCAGACAGGCTGCGGCACAGACAGCCCTGAGCGCCCAGCGCGCATACCAAACAGCCCCGTGCCCTGCAGGACCCCCTCCAGCTGGCCTCCTCCATCCACCTGGATCGGCTGCACACGAGAAGAAAAAAGCCAACAAACCTTTGTTGTGAGGCACAATCCAAACGACGCATTAAAACAAAAAGAATGCGAGGGGCCCTTTTCCATTAGAATTTCAGTGTTTTCTTTACATACATATAATGAAGAGATTAGAGATCATGTCTTGAATTACTTAGTCCCTAAATCATAAACAGGTACTAGGTACTAGGTAGTCTATGTAATCTTTTTTTGAATATGTTGAAAATACAAATGTACTTTTCCTGTGTACATCAATGTGTCACATGATGGTATCCTTCTTGACTCTGGACTTTGATTCCGAAACCTACAATTCTACCTGAAACTTTCAGTGTTTTAGTTTTACACCACGGTTTGACGACAATAATTTCTCCCCCTCTCTCTCACACTTTTTTTTTCTCACAACCACACGCGCCCCTCCCCCAGTCTCCACCTCCGAGGATAAGCTGTGGTTGGGCCCTGACATCCCAAGTAATTTACTAAGTCAACACAGAGTGAAGAGGGCCCGTGTGCTGCAGAGAAAGACCCTCTATGTCACTACTGCGGTCCCTGAGGAGACATGGCACACCACAGCACAAGGCTACCATGCTGGGAATCATTAAAAAATAATAATAATAATATGAAATATATATGTAAATGTAAAGTAAATAGGTAATAAATATTTTGTCATTTATATTTGGTAAATATTTACCAATCCGCACAGTTGTACAGTATCTTCCATACACCGGGCTTTATTCATGTAGCTTTTGGGGGGGTTTAATCATATCCATAGAAACATGCTCCTTATCAGGATGCAAATAACATTATGAGTTCTTGCTACTTTTACAGTGTTAAGGATTCATATTTCAAATATTTTATGTTGTCTTCTGCATCCGGGTTGTGTAAATTATTTTTAGTGGAACAGACAAGAAGGGTGAAGGACGACGGATGACATGCATTGAAGCTCCCCGATCCTGCAACTATATGGCGGCTGTGCCACACCCCAAAATAAGCAGTACGTGAAACTCACAACCTCACCACAGTGATCCACAGCTTTTAACAAATTTGGCTGTAAGTTGAGCTGCACTTTGATGCATAAGTATACTAACTGAAAGCCAAAGGGGAAACGCCCCCACAAGGTAATGGGAGCATTTCTAGGGCTCACTGAATTTTCATATTAGAAATTAAGAAACTAACACGTTCCGTCAGCTGTACTACATGAAGGTGCACACACACACTTACACACGCGTGTTCAGGGGAATCGTTCACTCTCCCTGCAGGCTGCTCCTTGTAAAGGGGCCTTGGTAATCACAGTGTTTGCTTTCCCATTAGGCCGCTCTTCAGATGTGAGGGCTACTGGGGCCCGTTCACTCCCCGAGGAGAACTTTTCACTCCTCTCCAAAATGTATTATGAAGAATTAGCCACATGAACACCTGCACATGAACAGACACACTCAGATGCACACCCCGAGACAACCCCGACATGGTGTTTATAACTCCATAACTCTCAATTCCCTTTTTCTTGTGCCCTTGAGCAAGGCGCATCTGCTTAGCTATCAATGGTGTTGTTTGTGATGAAAGGAGTTGCCCAAAAAGGGCATTCACACTCTGCAATTCATTTCATATATATATATATATTAAAAAAGGAGATGCTTGTCTGAATTCGCAAACTGCTTTTGTGCCAGTTTGTCTTTAGTTTCAGCAAATAAAAAATACACTCATTCTGATACAATGGCAAAACTCATGCAGGTGTTTACTCTGCAGCCACAGCTGTGCGCCGTGCACTGCAGATGTTCACAAGGTAGAGCGAGATAGAGGCATCTAAGGTAGGTGATGGAGCTTTCAACAATGAGTTCCCTGATCATTTACTTCCCCGCTCACCATGGACAGGAGAATGGGCTGCTTCTCTAGCAGAGAGCGAGCTTTGTGCAGTGACGGACAATGAGTCAAGAAGAACCCCGTCCTGAACTCAGCGTGGAATGTTTCATTTACAGTCACCCGCATGGACACCCAGGCCTGTGCCTCGTCCGCCAAGGAGGAGAAGGAGAGGGATTTTAAACAATGTAGATAATTGTGGGCTCAAAACTTCCCTCAGTGTACAAAAATGTCTTCATGCACTTAAATAGACACAAAGTCCCAAATCAGTCTCTTTCACTTAGTCGTCACTCTCCGTACCTCTCTCTAACTTCTGCCAGTGATTAGTCATCTTTAAAGGATTACATCTAAAAAGGTTAGCAAAAGTAGAAAAAAGCCCTGAATAACGCAGTTACTACGGAACATTTTAAAGCCAACATTTGCAGTGTAAGCAAACATGGATTTTCAACCACAAACCCGTCTTTGTGTGTGTGTGTGTGTGTGTGTGTGTGTGTGTGTGTGTGTGTGTGTGTGTGTGTGTGTTTTGTTTAGACCCAGCAGAGTTGGAGTTCAAACACCCCTCTTAATTATGGGGCGCCGTTTGTAAAATGTCGCACGTTCTATAATCCTGCGCAGTTTTGGTACATTTAGCATTATCATATGAAAAAACAAAAAGCATGACAATATTCATATGTCACTTTTTCAAACATTTTGAGAGAAATTCATGTAAATATATACATGCAATAACTTTTCCAAGGATAATGTTTGACAGTAACACAAAGTTGTTAAATAAAAAAATATTTCATCTAAATGTAAATGTGAATGTTAAATATTATGTATACATGTTAAATATAAATATAAATGTTAAATGTAACATTAAATTAACATTTACATTTAACATTTACATTCACCATTTACATTTAACATTTATATATAA
The DNA here is from genome assembly GCF_949316345.1 of Pungitius pungitius. Classification (NCBI taxonomy): domain Eukaryota; kingdom Metazoa; phylum Chordata; class Actinopteri; order Perciformes; family Gasterosteidae; genus Pungitius; species Pungitius pungitius. Next base: position 15,969,189 of record NC_084912.1, on the reverse strand, counting down.
CATTTAACATTTACATTTATATTTAACATTTATATATAACATTTACATTTAGATGAAACATTTATATTATTTTACAACTTTGTGCTACTGTCAAACATTAGTTATAGTTATTGCATGTATTTACATTAATTTATTTATATTTATTTATATGAATATTGCCATGCTTCTTTTTTCATATGATAATGCTAAATGATGCTAAACGAAATTTTAGATTTTTGGGGGGATTAGAACGTGCAACATTTTACAAACAGCGCCCCATACTTATTCCATCCGGGTTGTGTAAATTTCTCCGAGTCTCAAGGTGCATACTTGGTTTGCTCTCAAGATATTGTCAACGTTCAAGAAATATGAAGTGCCGTTATGGCTCTTTGTACCATGATGTAGGCTGAATAAAAGCCAGTAGTGTTCAGTGTTGGTCAGTTCGGGAAGGTTCTTCACTGAGCTGGGTCATGTTTAAGCCATGCTCATCAATCACAAACAGCAGGGACCGCGCAGCGATGACCTGGCGAAAGGAGTTGACAGCTTGTGTCGCAGCCTCGCCTTCAGTGCCTCATCAAATTCCAGGCCATCGCTGACTGAAAAGATAATTTGCATATTCTAACATTTGGCGGCACAAGACAGCATTCATGCCTCATTTTCCCCCAGGTTTTCATTGGCTTTGTATATGTGATTTAGTTTTGTGTAGCTCCCCACCCTGCTTCCAATCCGGATACTTGTCTTTACATATCATTAATACTATTCAAATGTGTCCATCCATATTTAACTCTTCATTTGACCTAGTGAGACCTTCCCGGTGAAGTCAGTTGGTTCTCCAGGAAACACCAGCCCCTTATTCCTCTACGCTAAGCCCCTTATTCCAGGCTCTCCATTGTAGCCGTGCATATCTCTTCCGTGCCCACAAAAAGCTCCAACGTCCGTCTTTTAGAGCCAAGTAAGTGATGTCACTATCCAGTGTCACAGGGCTCAAAGTATATGGTGGAATGGGGACTTTGAGCAAGACCAGTGATACACAATCAACGAGTCCTCCCTAGCAAGGAGAGTCCTAACAAGATCTGGACTTTCTTGGAACTCACTGGTAATATCCAATGTTGCTTTTAAAGGCATTACAGACACATGGTAAGGTTTGATCAATAGACTTCTTTTGATGACACTGGATTTTTGGTAACTTTTCTTGCCCTGGTATAACCCTGGTAGTTTACGTCTTCTATTTTTCAGTTTTTCCTGTGCCGGTGTGAGGTTTTCGAGACAGATTGTAAAGCCCTCTGAGGCAAATGTGCAGTGTTTTTGTGCCCCCACCCACCAAAGGCTTCTGTTGATGGTGGTTCTATCTGATGGTGGTTGTCCCTGCAGTGGTCCGGCCATACATCTGGCTTACTACTCGCAATTATTTGAACCATCTCTGTTATAGGAATCAAATGTATTGTACATCATTGTTGATTCTGTACACATGACATCGATTGCAGTCTGTCCATCCCGGGAGAGGGATCCCTCCTCTGACGTTCTCACTAAGGTTTCTTCCCTTTTTTCCCCATTGAAGGGTTTTCATTTTTTGGGGAGTTTTTTCCTGTGCGGGTTTCGGGACAGAGGATGTTGCATGTGTACAGACTGTACAGCCCTCTGAGGCAAATTTGTAATTTACGATTTTGGGCAATATAAAATAAAATGAATTGAAAATGAATTGAACCTGATTTGAGTCCTGCACACCAGAGCCGTTATTCTTTAGCTGCGTCCTTGTGTCATTGTGCGGAGGAGAGTTGTTGTGCCCTGATACACAGCAGTGAGTTTACATAGCTCAGATACCCAATGAGATACACAGACCTCTCACTGTGCACATCCACGTCACACAGAGAACTGATAGGAACTTATCAGTGAATGGCAGTTGTACTAGCAGACGGCTCAGATGTGAACTGGACCTCCCAGGATCTCCACCATGTTGTCGAATGTTGTTCTATTACAACAATTGACTCCTTTCAACTATGTGAAGGCTTTTTATGGTCCAGTTATATATCAATGAGCACATTATACATAAATGGTTGAAATTCTTCTGCATTGGGGCTCAAGTACTGCCGCATTATCGCTTTGCTTCTGCAGTGTCGCTTGAAGCTAAATGCTAATTTCGTTGAGCTAATATGCTCATAATGCTGATGTTAATATGGTATTAGTTTATTTGTTAGTAATGTTAACAGGCACTGAAGTAGCAGGAAATCCAAAGCACAGCCAGGCTGCATTGAGAGTCAAACAAACCATAAAGTAAGAGTATTTCAAAAGGCTTATTTTGATTGACAGGCCACTGCCGCTACAAGAGCCATTTACGGCGTCTACGTCATTCCTCCGCATAGCAAACATGGTAACTTGTATTTATTTGGTTGTAGAAAAAAAACCAAAAGAGTGCTGGCTGAAATCCAAGATGGCTACACCAATATTATCAAACTCGAGGCAGTCTCCAAACCAAAGGGTGACTTCACTATGACGGCGTCCACTACATGGATGAGGGCGACAGTCGTGTTTTGAGCAACTTTTTTCAATTAAATTCCATTCATTCTTTCTCACGACTAAGAAATGGAAGAAGCAAGAGAACATAAAAGCTACAATAAGTAGAGGAGCGCACATTCCAACACACATCTTGACACATGTATTTTGACAGCAGAAGAATGATGAGTGAAAAAAGTATTAAATTCTCATCTAAAACATGTGTGGCACAAACAGATGGTTACCAGGCCATGTTTAAGCCTTGAACCTTCTTCCCGACAAAACATTACAAAAAAAAGAATCCTCTCCGACATTTTGACATTCTATGATACGATTAGCTTCGGGGAATTTGTGCCAGGTAGCAACCTAAGATTTGCCTTGCACTTGCATTCTTTCTAATGACCCAAAGGGGGTGATTCCTCTGTTTTCAAAAATATTTCAATTCAATATCTATGAGGAAATGATTCTACTTCTCACTTGGTTCATTACCCCAGTAAGCCATGTAGTAAACCATGGTCGAATAAAGAATACCGCAGATTATTTAACGAGGGTCTATTTAGAGTAACAATGATTTTCATTTTCGTGTGTCTCTGTTCATGGATAAGACAACTAGAAAGATTAGATAAATAGAGAAGATTTTCAGTCATACAATTTGTTAAATCAAGAGCGGTAATAGACTGTTAACGGGCTTATATCTGACACAAAGCGCAGGTGAAGCGTCCCTAATCCACGGTCACCGCGTGTCTGCTGTTGGACGCCGTCAGCGACAGTTCACCGGGCTTTCCACGCAGCACAGAGAGGTGACAGAGTTTCTACGGTTGGCTCAACACACAGACCGGCTCTGTCCCAGCCTGCGGAGCGTCGGGCTCCCTGCGTCAGACCTGGCCTTGGACAGAAGGGCTATATTATGGGGCCTTGGCCCCTGCTTCTCCCCCTGTAGTTCACAACTTTATTCACCACGAGAAAATGTCAGAGATGGAGTTTTTCCTTTCACCCCAAAATTTCCCTTTCTAATCAAGCGTCTCGGCTCTTGGCTCGAGCGGCTGGGAAACTCACCACCCGGTCATGTCCAGAAACACGTCTCTGCTATCAGCCCCTCCATCAAAATGTATTTGCCCTGCAAACACAGCCATAAATGAATTCAGAGCTGAGACACTGATCTAAATAGTCGTCTGGTTGTACCTTTCCAAATACCTGCGCTGATATGTGATACTAGGAGGATTTACATAAGTGCTTCGAGGAGAATATATGACCAATAAACGCAACAAACTCCTCTTACTAACCCTGCACATGCCATCATTAATGTCCATGCTGCACTGGAATGGCCTGGATTTTTTATCTGACTTCCCTAAAACACAACGCTCACTGAACCTTCCAAGCAGAAAGGACAAGCAGGGATCTAGCCAATAGAAAACGTTCCCACAGCCACTCTGACAATTTGTAAATGGCTCGGTTTGCTCCACAGGCTGACCTTTGGCTGCCTCGATATAAGGTGTCACGTCCTGGTCAAAGAGCAAGATTATTCATTAGAAAAAAAGACTTTAACGGTGAGCAAGTACATTTGAGAACAGTCATTCTTCAAATATGTGAGGAGTGCCTCACTCAGAGGAATTTGCAAACATTCGCTGCACATTATCTTGTTACAGACACTCCGAATCCTCTCGGCCTGATAGAAGGGAGAGATAATTGCTCCTTCTTCAAGAGAGACTCATTGCAATTAATTCTCTTATTGTGCTAAGCCCTTTTTCGCCGATATGAAAATGCAGTAAAATAAGTCTTGGGAAATAAACGCTCTAGAGCAGTGGTTCTCAACTGGTCTGGCTCCGGGACCCACCATCACCCCTTAATGACAGGCCGCGACCCAAATTGAGGAACATTATCAACTTCTCAAATTTATTCAAAATCAAGTTCATAAGCTTATTTTCATATTTTATATTCAGGATGTTTAGTTATCCTAAAAACCAGAGGTGTGGACTCGAGTCATGTGACTTGGACTCGAGTCAGACTCGAGTCATGAATTTGATGACTTGAGACTCGACTCGACAAAACGTACAAAGACTTGCAACTCGACTTGGACTTGAACACCGATGACTCGTGACTTGACTTGGACTCGAGCCTTTTGACTCGAGAAGACTTGCTACTTCCCATGAAAACTGGGGGTAAACATTTTCATACGGCCGCGCCGCTCTGTTTATCTGCATCTGTCAAAAAAATTATGCGCCACCTGTATGCGGAGAGCGCGCGCTGCCTGAACAACATCCAATCACTGCAGTCCATTTGACCGTATCAACGAGACAGCTCGTTCATGATTACAAAAATCTGGATTTTTGAACCCGGATTCAGACTCCGATGGAAATCCTCGCCAACATTATGTCAACGTCCGTTTTAAAGTAGTGTAATGAGCTGAGTTAAAGTTATTAGTTAATCAGTTATGCAGATGTTGCATGTGTTCACGTTATGCTCCGTTACCAGCTGTAGTTACGCGAGACAACCCGAGTTTTGGGGGGCCGTGAATGCGGAAGTGTTCGTTCGGCGTGGTGACGGCCAACAGTGACCGAAGTTGAGTTGTTTTATATAAATAAATGCAGCGGAGTTGCAAGCCAGTCATCGCCTCCTTATTTACGCTGCAGCATTGGGGTGAGCGTTACAGCACTATAACACAGTCACAGTCGATCCACCATTACCCTTCCCTTCGTAGTCTAGGTCTGTGAGGCAGCGCACCATCACCCACGACGCCGACAAAAAAAAATGCCAATCCACTGCATTAAAAAAGTCCCTTCAAAATAAAATCACAGGATGAATTTTTTTGTGATTTTGTTTTAATATTCTAATTTTTATTTTCCCATGCAGAGCGTTGCGACACACCAGTTGACAATCACTGCTCTAGAGTGACCCCATCTCCTCAGATTTTTTAGTGAAGTCTCAAATGTTGTGGGGAAACACCTTTGAATCCAAAAGGACATTATTCCCTGGACTTTCGCGCAACAGAGGCTCTGGGAAAACCGCCCTGAGTCTTTGTTTATGCAAAATCAACTTTGAATCTGCTGATTGTGATAGATGTAGCCTTTTTGTTTCAAATGTTTATGTAGATACCTAACAACAGTCTTGTGTGGTCGTGTGTGTAATGAAACACACTCACGTAGGCCTCAGATCACAATGTCAACCATGGTGTGAGGTTTCAGACGGGCTAGCATGCGGCAGCCACGGGGGAGAGCGAGCGGGTTTTCCTTCAAGTTGGGAAACCATCACTCTGCGAATGCTGGACTTGGAGTCTCCTTCTAAGGAGGCATCCAGTCCCAGATCGCCATTCAACAGGCCAGCTGTGTTGGTGCTGTCAGACACATCCTCCTCCGGTCCATCTCCTCTGGGCCACATGAGCTCCCATGGAGGGCTTGAGGAGGATTAGCACACCAGAGGAGAGGATGAAGGGTTCAGGAGCAAGTGTTTGGAGGTCAGCCCGGGGTCACACATTTGATCTCCTCTCAAGTACAATTGAATGTGCTCTGATGTATTATTTTGATTGAGCTGGCTTACATTCATATGAGCTGCATTTCTTCAAACCTATCAAGTGTAATTTACTCAAACTGGGGATTGTGCGTGTCAGGGTTAGGGCACCACCCGAGTGTGGTGTTTTCCCGTCCGGTGCAACCGAGGGGAGAGCAGCAGAGTTGTTTTGCCCTGGGATGATGGATGGGGGGGGTCCGGGGTCACCAACCGCACAGCACATTGAGTTGTCATCCGTGTTCAGCAACAAACTGGGGCAAAGCAAGGCCTCACCTTGTTCTATTTTCCTCACAAGGAAAAGGGGGGGGGGGGGGTGGGTAGGGGGCTGTGTAAACATTGGATGAATAACAATTTGTTGCGGGCAGACGCGCAGTGCCGCCCCGAGGGCAATTCTTCCACTCTCCCCACAGGTGGAAAAACTTTGGGGCGATCCTGCAAATAAAGAGGCCTCTTAAAATGTGCACACCTGTGCATGGACTGCAGCATTGCCCAACCCACCCTGTTTAGCCTGCAGTTATAGTCCTCTAACCTCAAGACTGAAGAATATTTCATCTCACGAACATCTGATGCTGATCGGACAGGAGGGAAGTTTAGATAAGAGAGTCCGGTGTTGCCATTGCATTGCGATAGCTTGGGGGCCAGCCGGGTCTGCTGGTGTTCCTGTCTACAAGAAGAAACTTGTAGAATAGCTGCCCTTACACAGGAGGAGACAAGTTCTTCCTTCCAAATCAGGCTTTTATGTCTCTGACACTATCTTGATAAACGTGCACGTAAACAGTGCACACAGGAGGAATAAAGGACACAACAATTGACATTGTGTCGTTGTTCTCCATGACAGCAGCGCTTCCATTCACTTGATGCTGTTCTCAGATGCAGGGTTAGACAACAGACTTCCTCCCTACGTGTGCATCAGTTTGTGTGGGAAGGGGGGTGTGGGCTGAACAAAGGAGTGTTTCTTTAAAATGCCTTTAAAATGTTCAGTTTCACTCTTAAGACTGTGTTAATGCAGACTAGGAACATATGACTTGGCTTTTGTCTTTTATTCTGTTTCATAGAACGTGTAGTATTTAGAGGCATCTAGTCAGGAGGATGCGTTTCCCACCGAGTGTGTCAGAGAACTACGGCTGTAGTTACCATGAGAACCGGACAGACCCGCTCTGCAGCCTGTGATTAGTTTGCTTGTTACAAACGGGGAGCAGAGGCTAGCAAGCCACGAGAGACTTTCATCATCATATTGCATTTTCCCAGGAGATTCCCCACAATCCGACGGATGGGCTCAGTCAGAGTAGCCTCAGTGTCAGGGGGCTCTGGGGGCAGTTAAGTACCATATCCAAGTATTAGCAGCTCAGACACAAGTCTCCTATGAAAAGACGGGGCCATGGAGACTCAACATGATAAGTCTCTCTTGTATGGACTTTGACACTTTTATATCCACAAGTGAAATATAGCCTTCCCCAAGTAAATGGTGTCTTTCAGGCTGGTTTATGCAGTTTTCCTCCTCCTGAAGACTCAAATCAATACATGGATTTTACACACGTAAGTTATCTCAAACGTCTTGGAAAAACAGGTGTAAAGATATTAATATGTTACAAATCTTTATATCACATTCACGGCATTTGTGCGTGGCACACTGTGCCCCTTGACAAATCCTCTTTAGGCTTAACTCAGGGGGGAAAAAAACATTTTCCAAACAGCTCTCCCAGCTTGTCACACGAGAGGTATAGGCTATCCACAGGCTTTAAATCCCCCCCGTGGGATGTTGGCTGAGAGCAACTCACTGCATTCATAGGTAAGGCAGCGCTAAATCAGTTAATTTAGAGTGATGTCTTTATGCTTTGCAGGAGCACAGCATGAAAGCCAGTCTCCCTCACTTGCTGAATAAACAAAAATTTGTTCAGCTCAAATAAAATTTGATGAGGAGATAATTTTGCGAGCATATGCGGCATAAAGGTCTCTCTCATGGGAAGGCGTGCTGAAAAACCAACGGGTGTCTGAGATGGTAGTTCAGCACACGGTGGACAAGATGACAGAGAGCGAGATGCACCTTTCTGTCTACAGGCCTCCGAGTGTCCACAAAACACACTACAGTCAAAAAACGGAAAAATGTACACAATACAATTCTCCCAATGTGTTTCAAGCAATCCATTCTAGGACCTCTTTAATTAACAAATGAACGTCCCACTGTGTTATGTAATCAGATGTCACTGTTGGAGGAGGTAAAGCAATCACAAAGAAAATTCCAACAACATAAGACACTTCTTTCAACTTCAGCTTTCTTTGGCATGAACAACTCTCAATCAAAGCTGAAACCCACAGACACAGGCCTCTAATCTGGAATTTCATCAGGAGATAAATCCTGGAGCTGCTCCAAAGACAATGAGTTGGAAACTGACATGGTGGATGGTGCAGTGACTGCCTAAGCTTTTGTTCTCCAGTGGGTTTGACATATTGGCAGAGATGTAATCATTTATTAAGGCATAACATATCAACATATCTCAGAGCCCAGGACCTGCTGTGGACATACTACATGTCTTTCAACTTTTGTATCCAATACATTTCGAAGAACAAATGTTAATGGCTGCCTCAGGCCTTTCGGACCCTTGGCTCGCAAATTGGCCCATTGAAGGTCAAGTGTTGAACACGCAAAAACACTCGGAATGAATTCACTGGAAGCCTTTCTTTTTAAAGGATTTGTTTAAGAAGCTGCAGATAAAGAACAGATGCATTTCATTGCCTGTAAATCTCTCCGGGAAATCGAATGAAATTCAGATTCCATTATTTCCTTCACTAGCTCAGGAGCTGGTGAGCTGGCCACAAGTTGCCATCAAAAAGTGACGTGTAAAAGTTCATTCCTTCCCTGATTGCATTGTGTTGATCACTGTGGCACAGCGAAAGAGCCTCTGCTGTCGGACACGGAGGCCGTTTTGATCTCTGAAATTCCCTCTGCTGGATGACGGAATACCTGTGAGAAGGACTTCCAATCAGAGAACCTGCATGGGAATTCCCTGACACGCAACAAGAACAACACCCACACACACGCACACACAATGTGACAACACGCAAAGCCCCGGAAATATACCTCAAATTCAGCAACACCCACTACAGGAATCCAGTGTTTTTTTTTCAAGCACGCATCCGAGTGTCCTCTGTATGATATCAGATTGGACTCCTTTGAAGTCGTAAGCTCATGATGCCTACATGTCAAAAGCTTGTTGTCTTTTTTTACAACGCACCCTGAGAGCGGATATCAGGTCAGCTCTTCCCCTCTCGCTCTCTCTCTCTCACACACACACACACACACAGTCCCACATATGACAACACCCCATGTTTACCCCCCCCTGACTTCCATCCCACGCATCTTGTTCGTGGCAAACAACTTCCATTGTTCCCGTCTGCATCTACCAGGGCAGGAGAACTCTTCATCACGCTTTTTCCACTGCAGCTGTTTTTATAAAACGGAGACAATGAAAGGGATCGCTGGCTCCGTGCTTCAGTTTTTGTCCTCAACATTTGGCTACTTTATCATTTCGGAAGTGGATGGGAAAAAAAGGGAGTATGGAGAAGCTGCTGATAAATGTTGAACACAAAGAAGAAGCTTTGTAAAGAGAAAACAGTATGAATGTACAGCCTTACAAGGAGGTTCAGTAAAAGTAAAAGTCAGGGTGAAATAATGACTCAAGCACACAGCCACCACTCCATTTCTGAAAAGGGGGCACCTTTTGGAGCAGCTGATGTCCCCCTGAAGCAAGTGCTTTGAAGGGGATGGGGGCGGAGGGACATCCAGGCATCACAATGCAGCGTTGAAGGCAGCAGCATCACAGGGGCATGACCCATCACACTGCGCTGTACATTGGCCACAGTGTGAGCATCTTGATGAGGGGGGTAGACGCTAAAGTGACGGGGATGAGTTACCTTGCACTCAGGGATGGGTAAACAAGTGATTTAGCTCCATATCTCTAAAGCAAATCTGAAAATGTCATGATCATCTACGTGCTCAATGGATGAATCAGGTTACACCCAGAGTTATTCAACTCTAAATATCCCTCAAAATGTACAGACTATCCACCATCAACAGGAGACCCGGGGAATGAGTTGTAGTGTGATACTGCCCTCTAGTGTCCTTTACATTACATGACATGTCATTTAGCTTACTCTTTTTTATTCTAACCCATGGTTTTTACATTTGTCCCGGGGAACAATTAGAGGTTGGGTGTCGTGCTCAGGGACACTTGGACATGGCGCATAGAGCAGCCAGGGTTCCTAGCACACCCTCCAGCCAGTGAAATACTGCCCTTTAGTGTCTATCAATGACAAGTTTCCAATTCATAGTACAACTGCACTGTGTGATCATTTAAGTTCTCAAATGCCAAAACTGCGATTTATTTAAAATACTTCAATCGCATGTGTGTGTGCGTGTATGTGTGTGCGTGTGCGTGTGTGTGTGTGTGTGTGATACTCCTACAGGTGTTCACTCGTCCTGGAATTCTGGTTTTCTTTGAACTCGGTCTTCAAGATAGCTGCAGATAGGCATGAAAGTATCCCCCACCTGTGATTCAGTGTGGACAGCAGCAGTGAAGGTGGGTAGAATGCTGCCTTTGCCTGTGATGAAGGCCCAGTCACTCCCTTGTTCATTTATTTTCAATTCCTTCATCTCAACTGCATCACGTGGGAAAAGATCAACACTGGCCTTATCAGTTGTTTTGTTTTGACAACATCGCAGTGAAAATAGAACACAAATCAGACCTGTGATTTTATTTTTAAAACATGCCCTAAACGGATCATCCATTTACTAGCAGCCAAATTAATCCACGTTGCCCTTTTTCAAATACTCAGTTCATATGCAGATCAAGTAGGCCCACAGGTGTGAGTGATTTTGCATACCAGCAGGGGGGGTTTTCTACAGTGAGCTTCTTGACTCTTAGTTCATGCAGTGTCTCATTGAGCTGACGGTCCCTGCACGGTGTTAAGAGCAGTACCCGTTAACCAGCATGTTCAATTATAGTCCTCACTGCTGAATATTCTACTATTATTTAGTCACTAAACCACACAATATGAATGAAGTTCAATGTTGGCAGTGGTACTGTCGGATAGCACATTGATTGGTCTGGTTAGAGTGCTTTTCAAGGCAAATCCTTTTCCAGCTTGCATGGGGAAGAGATGACTAAATAGATTAAGCAAACACATTGCTTACATTAAATACATTGTCTGTGTGTTTGTGGTGAGATATTGCCTCATTGTGTCATCACATGTGTGCGTTCAACAGTGGTTCACACTGTTCTCTCTAATATGATCTGTCATGTCAGCTTTCTACGAATGTGGGAATAATAATTTCAATGAAATATTATCTCATCCAAAAAGTTTCGAAACGCATTTAAGGTAAAACAGCTTAGTCTGTTTTGGGCCCACTAAGTGGCTAAAGAGGGAAACAGATCATTGAAGTGGACTATTCTTTATTACCACAAGGGGGCGTCATTTATCTATCACTGTTCAAACCGGTCACTATCATCTACTTTTCTGTTTTTTTAAGTCTTCATTTCGAAGGGAAAACAACAACAAAAAACACCACCAAATAGGTCGGGTTAAAAAAAATTGGTAGTTGTGATTGAACTTCTATCAAAATGCTCAATCTGCTATCCGTGTATTCATTGTATGTGATTCAAAGCTTCGACTTTTGCACAGAACTTGTACAAAACGTGTGGAATACTTTCCTCGTAGCTGCTCAGATGAATGCTTTTCAGGGGATTGGGTTCTAAGGGATTTGCGGAGCGATACTTAGAGCACATGTACAATCCTATGTTTGCCATTAGCCTACTTCTGAGTACTTCTGGCGAGAATAATACCACAAGAATAGCGTCAATAGCATTATAATATGCTCATCAAGCCATGTGGTGTTATGCAGATGAATTGATACACACATGCCCGGGCAGCTCCACCGAGGACTTGAATGAAGGGGATTAATACCAGATGTTCTTTGGGACTCAGGGGCCAGCCAATGGGGAGGGGGGCCGTTTGGTCTGTGGGAGGAGCGCAGTCTCTCCTCTGAGCTCAACATTTATCCTAACAGGTAGTTTAAAAGCTAGGCAACAGCGAGACAGTCCCTAACGGAGACCAGAGCCAGGAGGTGACTTCATCCGCGTCCTTATCTGAGGATTTACACGGACGCCGCTCCCCAGCATGCTGAGCAGAAAGGGCTCCTGTGCGGGCATGATGAGTGCCGCAGCCGGAGTGGACCGCTCCAGGGTCGGGGAGAGGCTGCAGGCAGCCCTGGCCGGGCTGCAGGAGCTGCATCTGCTGAAGGACAGGCAGGGCGACATGGTGAGCTGGGCGCTGAAAATGGCCCGGGAGAAGCCGGTCAGCTCCGTCCAAGCAGGCCCGGAGAGTCCCGCGACGAGTCCCGGGGCCGAGGAACAGCGGCTGGAGGCGACCCTCACAACCCTGAAGCAACAGCTGGTAGGAAGCAATCCATCCCGAAAGCCATAAAATCATCTAAATACCTCTCGGGGCCATACTGTGCACGCAGTAGTTTGGTCTCAGACGTGGGAGCTCGTCTACTTCTTTTTTTTATCGTCGTGGGAAAGCAGTTTGTTTGTTTGTTTGAATCTGGCTGTCAGCTGATTCTCATGTGCATTCCGTCTGTAATTATTAGCAGACAACCGTCCATGCTCTCAGCTGGGGGTCGGAAGTAGGATAGGTGTCATAAATCAAGGTTCACTGCAGGACCAGGAGGTCTCTCCCGAGTAGTGTGTGTGCGCGCGCACACACAGTGCACGTGCACACTGCAGGGGGGCATACCGCAATCATTAACCGCTAATGCCAGGTAGTATTAAAAGAATGGTGATGTGTTTTTTAAAAAGTGGTTCATTTGCTGAGAATGACGGCAGAATACTGGCTGTGCGGAGGTTTCCATGACGAGCTTTTTCCATGTGAGCTCTGACTATAAGCTTCACGGGGAGGGCAGCAATTACGGTGCAAATACTTGACTTTTAGTAGAATTGGCCGAATGCTTAAAAAGATTGACCTTAAACTACTGCCATACAACATATGGTTTAAATTCTGTTTTACAGTCCTACAAAATCCTGCAGGCTCACAACAGCCCATAGTTTAAAAATACTCCACCAGCGACATATAAACATAATGGTCTGCCAACACTTTCCAATTACTTTTTAATTATTTTTTGCCACACTTTAAATAGAACTCAACCAAACTTTATTTTTACAAGATATTAAGACTTTAATTAAACGTCGCCCTCGTTTTAAGAACCACTGTAACAGTAAATGCCCGAGCTGCAAAGCAAACAGTCCTTCATCCCAACCCCCAAGCTTTCCTCTTCTATTAGTTTACACAATGGCCAGGCCCTCGCTGTGGGGGAGAAATGAGTTACCCACCACTGCTTCTTTTATGCTCCCCCTTGTCCTGCTGGGGTTAATCATCAGCCACAGCTGAGTTGCCTTTGTTTTTCTGATGCCTGTACATTAGAGTATCTTTTATCTGAACAACAGGCCTCATCTTAATTAATATAAGCACTGCTAACCTTCATCATGACTTTCCTGCAAACTTTTCTCATGTACAGTAGTCACGTAACTGTACAGACGTGTGCGTGAACTCCTTTCTTCAGAGAATCGGTATGACCTTTCCTTTAGTCCAGGATATGTTGCACAGATTTATGGGCTAGGCTAAAATGTGATGTGGTGTCTGTTTTCAGTCTCGTCTTCGGAAACAGGATGTTGGCCTCAAGACTCACTTGCAGCATCTGGACCACCAGATCAGTGAGTTGAAGCTGGATGTTAGCAAAGCCTCCACGGAGCAGATGGAGAATGACAGCAGGCCGAGTTCAGGTGTGTAGGCGAACGTGCGCACAAAAAGCCCTGCGGTTGTTTAGCAAGATCACATGATGTTAGGGAAATAGAAAAATAATCTCATGTGCACAATGTTTTGCTCTCTCCAGGTTTCTATGAGCTCAGTGATGGTGGGTCTTGTTCGTTGTCCAACTCGTGCACCTCTGTGTACAGCGAGTGTCTGTCATCCTCCCAGACGAGCCTTCTCCTCTCTCCCATGAGCCCTGCTAATTCCCACATCAGCCCGCCATCCCAAGTAGACATATTCCGCCGGCGTTCTGCCGATGAGAGCGCTACCCAGGCCAGCCCTCAGCGGGCCACAGGGCTCCATCTCGGCAGCAGCAGGATCCGAGCGAGCACCGAAAAGGCTAGACCAAGGCCCGTGTCAACAGGTAACCAAATCGCTCAATCTCTAATTTAAGTCGCCGTAATGGGAACGATGCAACATGTATATTGCTGCATAATGACCGATTTTCATTGATTTGAAAGGTTAATCTGTATTTTGTGTTCATTAGGTGATCTTGATAGGATGATGGCTCAAGGTCCAAGCTTCAACAAATCTGTGGATGCAAAAAAAACCTTGTTGTGCTCAAACCTGAAGACCTCTCTTGTGGACCCCAAGTTCCACAGCAACCTGGTGTCCCGCAGTGGGACAGAAGTGTACCACTACCCGAGCCCCCTGCACGCTGTTGCTCTTCAGAGCCCAATCTTTTCCCATGGGGGAGACCCAGCCACACCTGGACTTCTAGAGGGGCAAGGACCCCTTACCGAGAGCGGTTCAGACAGCCTCCAAAGGGCACAAATGGGTTATGAGACCAAGACCCCGTGTTACATTGACAAGCTCCTCCTGCGCAGTTTAAGCAAAATCCAGAGTGAAACAGGTACCGAATCTCTGCAGACACATGGTGACCATCGCAAGAGGCCTACTGAAGTTTTAACTGGGTTCCCTGAAGTGTCTCTGAGAGACTTGTCTATGCTGCAGCCTCTTACAGCCCAAACAACAGACATAACCACACTAGACAGCGACCAGAGGAGACACTGCACGGCATTCTCCAGCCAAGAGCCAGCTGATAAGGCAAACCACAATCAGTCAGTTAGAGCCCCAGAGTTTTCATGCCGATACTCCTATCCTGCTGGCACGGGGGATTACAGTGCTGATGAGGTCACCCCTTTATCTCCAAGGAGGAATGATAAACCGCACCGAGAACTTGCTAATGTAGCAAGAGGCAATCCAGATTCCATTTCCCTAGAGAGAAAGGGCCATAGGCAAAGATCAGAGATGGCCCGCAGCTCCAGCATAGAGGAGAGTCAAAGCTTTGAGGGTCACACAGCTTCCCCTGAGTTTGTCCATGCCAAATTTGTCCCTGCCGGTTCTCAGAGGGTCAAGGTGGACCAGGGAGATCGTAAAACCAAAGCAGTGAAACTGAGAAGAAAACTCAGTGAGAAGCCGCGAGCAATGAAGCAGCAACATGGCGGCTACTCCTCGGGTGAAAGGATCAGAGAGGCCAGTGGTGCAACCAAGGGGGAACCGAGAAGATCAGGAAGAGGAAAAACTACCCAGAAAGTTACCATCTGTCACACAGAGGAGCGCAGACAGGGCTCCGGGTCTGACTCCAGCCACTGTAGCCCAGGGTTCATGTACACCCACAAAGTCTATCCTAAGCCACATCCCATCCCTGCTGTTACAAAGTCCAGCAAAAGCCGCAGACTACAGGGCCTTGGGTACGAGCAGCCTGCAGAGCAAAGGAAGAGGAGGCAGGGGGCTCCCAAATGGCCGTCTGATGTGGAGATGTTCCAGGCCTCATGTGTTCAGCATCACGTTCAGGCCCCAGGGAGCATGCAGATGGTCCGCAGTACCAAGTCAGGCCAGTGGGTTGGACCTCATCGCTCCTTCCAGTCCTCTAACACCTTCCTCCACAATCTCAATGCCAGATATCCTCCAGCAGCCTTCAGCATCTCGAGCCACTACCCACCCAGATGCGAGTCCGAGTACTCGGCCGAATGTGCATCATTGTTTCACTCCACCATTGCTGAAAGTAGCGAGGGGGAGATGAGCGATAACACCACCAACCGGTTTGGTGATAGCGAGACAAGCCAGAGCTTCCAGTCCTTCTCGGACTCTGACAGCAGCCTGTCCCCGGACGAGGAGGACCAGGTGGACGGCCAGGAAGAGAGAGGTCTGGTGTGGGCTGACGCTGCTCTGGGACCCACCGCAGCTGGACGGCCCCTTCAGCAGCTCCCATGCCCCGAGCCATCAGCCTGCCGCATCAAAGCTTCCCGAGCCCTGAAGAAGAAGATTCGTCGGTTCCAGCCGGCGTCCCTGAAGGTCATGACCCTGGTGTAGCGGACTTCCCCCTGGGCAGAGTTAGAAGTTTTGGGAAAACACAAGGGCTGTGGGAAATGCTTTCAAAATTGTTTGGAAACCTGGTCTTTGACCTCAACACCCTTAATCATCACTGAAAAGCAGCAATAAAACAGAACTGTTTCTGTGCAATGATTGTTTAGTTAAAATAACGGTCAAACGTTAAACTGTACACAATGTATGAAAACAAATATGACACAATTCCTTCTCAGCTGTAAATACTTATGTTGTATTTACAGTATATAATGTGGCTGTATTGACAATTTCATGGACATTTCTGCATTATTAATTGTATGTTCCTAAGAAATAAAAACGTCTTTTTACATTTCTCATTGCAACTATTTTTGTATTTGTTTGATTCGGGTATTATTTGCACCCTGCTTTTCTTCATAAGCAGATGTTTGGAGAATTTCATCTGCTGTCTTCGCCCTTTTTCTATAGTGACGATTTATCAGACTGGTTAAAAAATCTCCACTTAATCCTAACAAATGTCCCACTGAGGCAGACTTCAGCAGAGATAGTGCTAACAGCTTCTTATCTTTCCTGCCCAGGTGTTAGTTTAATAAGTTCCATCTTCAACAATCACCCCACACCATCGTGTTAATTAAAGGGTGAAACGTATCAGTCTGTCATTTAAATGTAAGTAAACAAACGTTGATTAAAGCATTAAAACACACACACACACCTACGGTTTCCCAAAGGGACATGAAGATGAGCTCGGGTTTATGAGGAGGGACCGGGGGTTTTAAAACAGTTAGTGTAGTTATGGCATGGGATTAAGAAAGAATGAACGGTGAGAAGAGGCTCCTCATTTCTGAGCTGTCATGAGGGGATTAAACATTGGGCAGCTGTACAAAGTTCCACAAATAATCTCATTTCCTAAATCTTTCCATTAAAATTCTTTCAAAGACGGGGTGAGCAAAAGGGCACTCGTGAAGGAAGCATTGCAGTGACTGGGCTTCCACACATCGTCTCCCGTGGTCTTCCATCATGTTTTCTCCCATTCGAAAGCCAGTCTGACCTTAACGTTCCCAACTAAGAAGCTTATAGGTCCAACAAACATGGTCAGCATTTCATCAAATGTTACTTTGAAGTTTTGCTCCCTGGAGATTTAATCACAGTGAAGACCATTATTTTTAAGACCCATGGATCCTAAATGTATTCGTTTTCTTTCCTTTCAGTTGAAATGTTCTGCCATCGCAGAAGAAAAGCCCTCACTTGTTCATTAAAAGGGCTCACTAAGGGGGCAGGTGTCATTCCAGCAGCATCTAAAGGTCCAAAGGGCACAAACGCCACACATCAAAGAGGGCATTTATAGTTTAGAGGGTTGCTACAATTGAATCGACTCATTAGGATTTTGTACATCCATCTGACCTTTGTCCTCACTGAAAGAGCGACAGCGAGCAGTCGGGGGGATTAGTGCTGCTGTTTTCAACCCGGCTCAGAAGGAGCATGACATACGCTGGACTTGTCTTTGATGTTGAGTTCGGCGGGACCGTGTCGGCTTGACCTTGAGTGCTAGCTGACCTTTACAGCTGTAGAGCTGTCTCATCTCTGAGGGCACATCTCCCCACAAAGGAGAGGTCAGGGGCCTGGTTGTACCCTCGCAGCCTCTTTTTCTATTCAACATGTCTGCCATTTACTTGCTTTAGACTCATTGTTTGAGTCTGTTGTAAGGAGGTAAGTCCACCTGTCCAATGCTATGCGCTGGTTAAAAACATTTCTTAGCGGAATAAATGCATTGAATGTTTTTGTTTTTTTGTAGAAGCCGTGCCGAATGCAAAATGTAATTGGATAACTAATCAAGCTAATAAATTAAGCCTCAGGGGGTCTAATTGGATGCAGCAAGCTGTGCAGCAGGTGTTCATGTTCACACCTGTCAATAGGATTTGCTCATGACATTTTAGAAGGTATACAGTTGAGACCATTGATGGTGTAATTGAACGCACTCCCTATGGATGGCTTTCAAGTCACACTGATGTACAGATGTGGCGTGGGGTCTAATTATACAGTAGTGCTCTGACACAAACATCATATACATACATCAATGTCCACATCAAATCAAGATCATATATTTTCAGCTGACTCTACACCTGCTGATAAAAGATCTTAACTGACGTCTTCCAACCGTAACACAGCCGTGATGACCTTCCTTTTCACCTGGTTAGAGATCCATCAACACCCTTTTATTCTTTTATTTTTTTCTATTTTCAACATTTGGATTTACATTTTACACATTGTTCTCAAGAGGAAAATGTGGAATATTAGCAATCAGTAATCAGGAAGATTTATTTCTAAAATATGTTAGACATACATGGAATTGGCGGTTTGTGCGTAACATTGGACAGTAAGACAGTGAGGCAATGGACAACAAGACAAATAAGATGTTCAATTTACAATTTAAATCTACAGTATAAAATAGAAGGAATAGAATATACAGTATATGCAATGTGGGTACTGAGTGCAGGGTTTAAAGAGCAAACTAAAAATAACAGATTATAGACTTCACACTCACACCCAGCTTTCTTCACACGCTCCCTCTAAAGTGGCCTGTGGCAAAACATGCTTGTCAATCTCCAGTGAGATATAAATAGGTGCCATCCCAAACTACCCTGAGTACTGAGACAGGTAAACAGTGATGTAATGCGGGAATGCCTCTGAGCCGCTTTGGACATTGATCTTATTACACATCAGGTCACTTTGCTCAGCTTTTCCTGTAGTGACTGGCATCTTCCTTGACTGACATTTCCTTCACGGCTCCAAATAAAGTAATCGTATGCAACTGTACCCCAGGAACAAATCCAGTGGTAGATTTAACAACTCTGAAAATGTGACACCCGTAAAAAAAAATGATAAAACCTGCAAACCTGCAAAAGAGAGCAGAAAAGTGGGTTGAAATAAGAATGGGTGTGCCGCAGAAAGGTGTTAATTAAACTTTGGCTTGGTTCACATTAGGTCACAGTAGGAGGAGGGGCTCACCTCTTGCGTGTGCACAAAGTAATCCCCAAAACCCCACACGTACCAGCCTCTCTTAGTCTGGCTCCAGGCTCCAAACACAAAATACCCCATCAAGCTGCTTGTGTTTTTGATTTTGGAAGTCAAATGTCAAGGTCACTGTGATCTAATGTCAGTCTCATTCTCGTCAAACGGATTTCTCGTGAAAATCTTTGGTCATAACTTACTTACCCATGCCAATTTTAACTGTTAATACAGACACTGATATAAATTGTAACTTGACCGGAGGTGTCCATTTTGGGTGCTATTTACTTAGAGAGTAACACTGTTTATCCTGATGTTGTCTGACAGTATTAGGTTTGAGTAACTTTACCCTCTAAATAACCCTCTTAAATATTTTCCTTGATGTGAAAACTTGAGAGAGCGTGCTGTATAGAAGATCTGGAATTACTATGAGGTACAATGATGAATTGGGAGCTCATAGACTTACCAGCTGGATGAGAGCAGCGCTCCACTGCTACCCACAGTGCACCCACCTATGCAGGGGAGGTCATGCTTTTCCTGGGTCCTGTAAGGCCAGATAGATTATCTTCTTTCACATGTTTAACATCATGCTTTAAATCAAGACATATTATGAAATATTAAGCTGCAAAAAGCTGCTAAACAGCATTATTTCATAGGCTATAAAATAAATGGCAATTTATATATATGTATTTAAATTTGCTTACCCCAACAAAATAGTGCCTTGGTCCATAGTAAATCAACTAAGATTTACCCGGCTCCTCTGAAACCCGTCGCATGGGGGATGGGCTCTGTAGTGTGAGAGGGGGCTTTTGTCCCCTTTGCTTACTGTACATATGAATGGGTCTGGACCGGAATGTCTAACCTCATGAATGTCAATTGTCTGAGGCCTGAGTTACAGAGCAGGCTTCTCCGGTTGTGCAAAAGAGGACAATAGAGATAGAGAACAGCGGGATGAGATAGAAAAGGAAGGAAATGAACGGTAAGTGATGAGCTATCAGAAGGCAAGTGTGAAAGATTGAGAGCAATAGAGACAGAGCATGAAGATGCGCAAAATAGGAACAAAAGTCAGAGAGGAACGCATGATGCTCCACTCCTACGTGGCTAAGCTGGCCCTTCCTCAACCACCACCTGCCCTTCTTTAAGCGCATCCTGTCATGTAATGCCTAATCCCTTCATTCACTCCACTGTGTTTACCCACCATTGTTTCAACCATCTTCATGCTGTGGTCAAGAGGTGGTTCAAAAGTTCGCAGTGTATGGGGAGCACGCACTCACTGCCACAGGGGGCTTTGTGAGTTGGGTCGCTCCTGCCAAGCAATTGTCTGAAGCTGAGAGAAATCCCCGAGCATTCAAGGCAAGGAGTATTTGGCCTCTAGCTGTTGAGACCACCATCAGTTACTTGTGTTGGCATTAACCAAGAAATATTTGGACAATAGTTCCCATTAACATACTCTGTATTACCAATACAAGAAAATCTTATTCATTTTATTTTATTTTTTATTATCAAATTTTTCTGATCATTAGGTGACGTGCTTTTTGGTTCAAATGTTATTACAGTTATTACAAAAAAGGGTAAAATGAATGTCCGTACAAATTCTATCGTAATGGTTGTTTATGTGGACCACCTGAATGATAGGATTTATCCTCAGTGGACCAGGACAATCTTTTAAAAACCTATCTCAATTGGTGCAATCTGAGATATTTCAGAACCAAGCTGAACGGACCATCACAGACAGATTTTTCCTCCCCAAAGCATGGCTTACAAATGTTAAATGGCTCTTGTGTTGTTGGTATGAGTGGGTATGAATGTTGATGCTACTTGAGAACTTTATCCAAACAGTCTCTCCGTCTCTCACAGCGAGCTTCTGTGTTTGGGTAGGAAGAAATAATTACTCCGCTCACTGGGCTCCTGCCCAAAGTGTGCAATTTTCAAAGGCCGGCTATGAGCTCATGAGCAACGGTGGTGAGTGCATTTGTGTGAGGAAGTTTCAGATGAACACATGGTGTTTCTCCCTTTATCAGTCCCAGTGTCTCTGTAAGGACGTCCTGACTGTTTTATGGGCAGGATGTCCTGTGTCAGCCTCTCTTTTGTCAAGCCTCTGGCTCTTAACTACTAAATTGAACTGCCCCAGCCCCAAATACCCTCAGAGAGCTGTAACTATCTTGTTTTATCTTGATTTTTTTTTCTACAGTGTGGATACTCAACCGGCTCCCCAACAAAGCCCCCCGTCCTCATTATGAACCAAAACAAGCCACCACTCTGAAGTGGTGTGAGCTCTGAAGAGAACATCAAAAGAGCGTGGAGAATGACAGCTGGTCCTCCTCTTGGTCGGGCCCCCTGATAAGATCAGAGTGACAGGAGAACATGGGACCCAAGAGGTCCCTCCCTTCGGCCTCAGCACCCTCTTTGCTGCTCCCATTTGGCCACTTACAAATCCCTCATCAACAAGCATTTTGACTAATTTCTTTCCCTTCTAAAAGGTGAACATCAAAATCTGCAGCATATGTTTCACTTGGAATCCTTTAATTTGTTTTCTTCCTCCTGCACACATTTATCTCTTATAGCTATGTCTACTCAGCACCTCCAAAAAATGCCCCTGATGTATGAATGCACTCCTCTACAAGATGTCATAAACCCGTTTGGAGTGTGTTCACAAAGACCACTTTAGAGCTGGAGCTTCCTACCACTCCAAGCCTAATGGATTCTAGTCTAACGCCTATAAAACGGTTTTTTAGACGTTCTGCAAAGAGTCCCACTTGACTCTTTCTGTTACCAGTTAAAAGATGTGCTCAGCCGGCTAGTCTGAAAGGGTCAATATTCTATTTATTTTATGGGCCAAAAGCTGTTATGGCCCCTCTTCCTCTTCTGTCACTTGCCTGGTTTTCCTTTTTAACGGTGTCTAATCACATCATCGCGATACAGGAAAGAAATAAAGAGTCAGTGGGGAAATGCTGAATGTACACATTCTTTTTCCAAAGCATGTTATTTTGTCCAATTAATTTGTTGTCAGCTGGGGCAAGTGGCTTGTTATGGGGCAAACTGCAGCATTTCCTTGGGGTCACTATGCTGTATGGTTATTTTTCTCTTTGTCTCTTAGGTATAGTTAGCGGTTGAGTTATGCTTCTGCGCCATCTGAGACAGGTCCCAGCTCGCAGGTGATGTGGAAAGGATCCAGCAGGGAGAAATTGTGCAAGATAATAAGGCTCTTTCCTCAACACAGCGTGACTGGAAATGAAGTGAAGTCTATCCCCTTTCGATCCTGTTTTGTTATCTTAGTCTCTGTTTCACAGCTGTTGTGTTTTTGTTGTTTCGGCATGTCAAGGCAGCAAAAGCAAACAAACACGAAACTGCAGCGCAGGCAAATGTAATTTCAGTCGGCTCCACCAGCACATTGCGGGACACCCTGAGGTCTTATCTCTGCACAGGGGTCAGGGGTCAGGCAGGGAACCGACTGATCCTCCATGCGGTTTCATTCATTGTACCCGTAGCAAACACAATGAGGACAGACAGGTCCAAACAGCTGTCACCGTGAAACTAACCAGGACCAGTTTAGTTGATCATAATAAACAAGCATCCATGGCTTACAAGGCATGCTTGGACAGATGAAAATTCATATCGACCAGCTTGCAAACCAAGTCATCATCAAAACGGAGTCCTTTAAACAAAAATGTCTAGAGGTATATGTCATGTGAAACTTGATAATTTCAAGCTCCAGAGGGCAACAGTTTGAAATGATGCATGACATTGTAATTTGTGTATGTTATACTGATAAATGGGTCTTTGAAACATGAAACAAAGGATACTGATGGGGGAGGGCAGACCTGAACCCTTTGTACTGGGGTATTAGGGAAAGTTGAAGGAGGAGGCTTACAGACAAGAAATGGATCTTGTTGTGGGTAAGAGGCACCAAAAAGGACTTATCCGAGGGGTATCTGAAGTGTAATGTTATTGGCAACCGGTTGTAGTGTCTTTAATTTGTTGGTCTAGAACTAAAAAGATAATTTATCAGTATCAGGGCAATGCAACATGCTATTCTCTTCGTTAATGATGCTTCTTTGACTGGCTGGACGCTGTGTTTTCACAGTGGTACCTAAAGGCAACATATGGCTTCCTTTATCTGCTGTTGCTGTTAGCACCAAAGCTTCCTGGCATAAATATGTTAAAAGGGTGGCAACTGAACTTCCCTTTATGGCTCTTTAGATAAACATTAACACCTGACAGTGAATGTGCTCCAAGATAAACCGCGATTAGTGGCTTGCTCCGATAAGACATCCAATGAAGGGAATTCTGAAGGAATCCATCTAGCCATGGATAATGTTTCAATATGTTAACAACCAGCAGAGAAGTGGAAACATCTTTTTTTTAAACTGGACCACATCTCTGTGAAAGCCCCCAAAGGCCTGGATGATGGCATGTGGATGATATGTTTATATGTGGTGTGTACTGAGGCAGTAAATCACCACAGGAGGATGACAGTCTATCTGGGACCACATGTGTTTTTAGAGAGAAGGGGGCTAGTTTGGGGGTAAACTCTGTCACTCTGAGAGAGGATGACCTGGCAGGTTTGACCCCGGGATTCCTTTGAACTGGACAACCCAGGGGGACACTCTAGGGAAGTTTGTTGAGGGATTTGCACATGAAGGATTTCGAAGATCTCAGTAACTGAAATCCCCCCTTGATTTCTCTTTGTCATATATCTTATAGAAGAAAAATGAGGGCACATGAATCACAGGAAGATTGTTTGGTAGATAGACAGAGAGAGTGTTCTTACCCGTATACTGGTGAGGCCATGTTTTGACATCAAAGCATTGCTCATAGTCTCTCTTACTGTATTTAAGCCTACGCTCAGTTGACAATGAATCGCCGTGACTATCTCCACAATTCACAGAAAACTGGTTAGTTGACAGAATCAGCAGCTCCATGAAGGGGTTAATCATAGAAAATGTTCATTCGGCATTGGTTAAAGCACCACAAAATTGTGAAAACAAACTATGAACACTTTCTATTGTACAGAGTACTTGGAGCAAGAGGCTGTTGGAGAATTTTGACCATACTAAACTGTAACTAAAAGCAGCTATATTTTTCCTGGTGGTATAACAATTTTCGGTTGGTGGTTCTTTTCATGCTGAGGTGTGTTGTTCTCATTACAAACTAACAATTACAGTACTTTCCATGGGAACTCTGCATAATATGGTCTCAGCGAGGATTATGTAGTCACGCTACCTCATGGCGCCACTTAGCAAATGCCGTAATCATTAAATAAACAAGACAAAAGGATGTCAGAAAAGGTGACACGGCTTCAGAAGCTCCTGCCAGGATGCTCTCCGGCAGCCGTTAGCCCTCATTTAGTACAGTTTGATACCCTTGCACTCATGGATCCACAGCAGATCTATTCTATTGATCAGTACTGAGTGAGCTCTAGTTGGATCACGCCCATACTTTCACATACTTTTCAAATCCTCCATCAGTGAAATCGATGAAGGCGAAGACATCCGCTGCTAGATGGACATATGAATTTCCTTTCCTCATTGAAGCTATTAAAACCAAAAGAAACGGGGATAGAAAGGAAGACATGAGATAGAGACAGCTTGGGAGAGAAAGGGGCCAGCTTTGATGCCGTGTGGATCTGGCGTCCAGATGACCTGTGCTTACAGAGAAGATTAGTCTTGACAGTGGTTTCTGGAGAGCGGGGGGGGGGGGGGGGGGAATCTAAAACTGTCTGGAGATCCTCTTCAGCCAAGTTAAGGCAAGAGCAGATACGTGGTGTCAAAAAAAATGCAGAGCAGTTCTACATGCCTTATAAGAATCCTGTGTAAAGGTTTGTGGACCAGATGAGGATATTTACATTTTGTTGAGATTTTTATCTCATTCCTTTCTTGGCATTCATTCAGAAATTGGCATGTCCTGCGAGCCAAGAGTGGATTCCTGTCTCACATGGATTCTGTGTCCCTGCACTGGGGACTGCACGAAGGCTTCTTATTATGGTGGTGTGACAGACAGTGCATAAGCTAAAGCCGCACGCCCTCGTCCAGAAGGGCACTGCTTTGGCATATCTCAGTGTGTATCCACCTAACAAACAACCGGCTCTCCAGGAGATCCACTATGTGTTGTCATGGCAGTCCTCCAAACACAGTAGGGATGTATTTAGGGGCTTTGTATTTCCTGTGTTTACCAAGTGTCTTGGGCAATCCTGCAGTGAGGCACAGGATGCTGGTCTTCACAATGGCAGCAGTGAAGTCTTTGGTTCCTCCACGGAGGAACAGCATACACAGGCAGAGAAGGGAAGCTAATCTTAGACGGCACCATTGCCGTCTAAGACTGAGCTGTTATGTTCCTTCTCCATCGTACTGGCTAGAATGCTAATGCTTTCTGTTGTTACCCTTCTTCTTCATCACATAGGCCGGACATAGGATGAAGTCGTAATTCTTACGCTGAGGTTACAGCATCTCTCTGTGTCATAAGTGGATTTGTAAACAAGGAAACCAGGCTATATTTATAGATTGATCGCTCAGAGGACAGTAATCTGACCCTGTTTTAGCCTGACATCAGCAAATATAGCCAACAGCTATCTGGGCTGGAGGTGTAAGTGGCTTTTGCAGGTGTGAGATCAACTTCTCTCAAGTTGTTCCATCATATATTCACCAGTAATGGGAGACTTAAATCTTTGCTGTACCATTGAGGGGCTGGATTGGTGGCGAGGGAACAATTGTCATTTTTCGCCTGTTAACATCCGCTCAGTTAAGAAGTGATGTGTTCTGGTGGTTAGCGTAGTGAAAGGCAGATCCTGCTCAATTTGTGGTTAAAAGAATTTTACTTGGATGTATTTTAGTGACTTTAGAGTCAATATTGTGGGTTGTTAGCTTTCAGAAGAAATTCTTACAATTGATAAAATATTGGTTTATCTTTTGGTAAATAAAACAATATAAATTGATTTTAGTAAAGAAGTCTTCTCTTAGGTAAAAGATGGGTGGAAAAAGCCTTCATTCATCATGTCCAAATGACAAGCTGGTATTAGGCTAGTGTATTTTCCACAACCATGAATCATCAACATTAGCATGTTAGTATATTCTTTGTGAGTATGTTAGCACGCAGACATTAACGTTTAGCTAAATCACCACTGTGCTGCGCGCAGTACAGTCTCACAGATCTGCTAGCTAAACTTCAGATCATTTTCCAACCAATAGTACTATTAATAAGAGTAATATTTGGAAAAAAATTCCCCATGCATTGAAAATGAATGTTAAAAGCAATGCCAATTAGATAGCATTGAAGCTAAGTCAGATGAGGAAAACAAAGAGAGTGAACTGAGGAGAAAGATATTCAGTTCAAAGAGCCGTCAGCTGACTTTTACTTCAGTACACATTCCTCTGCCGTTTCCTCATAGCAAATCTGACATCGCAGCACCCTGCAGAGTTCATCCCTGGATGAGTCTGTTGTCTAATGAGGGGCTTAGATTCAGACCCATTACTTCAACACTGTCCAGAGCCTGTCGTTCCCATCATGTTGTTCAACCTTTCTGCTCTTGCCTTCTTTCCGCTTTACTGTTCAAAGTGGACTAAAAGTAAGGCCTTTAAATTGAAGTCATTTTACTCTCAGAAGTGGATTCATTATAAATTGCCTCAGATCATAATGCAACTGAACTGTCAAAATTCCTGATTTGTATGATTTGCTTTAGCTTAAGGACGTTGTTTCAAAATTTTACCATCTATGGAATTGATAAAAGAAATGGATACATTCCATTTTAATGTATCATGTAGGTTTGTAACATCATATATAGAAATTAGGCAGATACCAAAACTGGTCAAAATTTCTGAAGCAGGATATTGAAAACCGTCTGATGATAATGATAACGTCTAACCTATGCTCTGTAAAACAAAGTGACCCGACCCATCTTGTTGGGTGGCTGTGGTTCTCAAACTTTGTTGTGACCGACTTGGTGGGAGAACAATAACTTTCAAGAAAACCAGCTGCATCAGCAAAAAATATCTTGTTCGAATAATACAAAAAAAGTTATATCCGTGCAAAACAGATATAACTGAACATTTTTATAATAACAATAAAGTGCAACCTGTGAAAAACAAAACAAAACAAGTTCAAACATTTGGCAATGAAGAGTTTTACACTGCAAATCTCTTCAAAACAACAATAATAATGTGCAAAAGAAAACTAAAATTAGTGCAGGTAGGTATGATCTCACACAGGTTTTATCAATATTAGTGGCTGCAATGAGGCTTCTTTTACTACAATTATTTTCAAAACATGGTTGCATTCTCAATGTTCAGCTTGGCTCTGTATTTTGTTTTGTGAGAGTCAACAGCAGACTATATATTTCACAATTTGAAATAAACTAATTCTAATTATGCGACCCACCTGTTATACCACTGCGACCCACTAGACGGTTGGCCCCCACAGTGCCCTAATGTAATTATAGGGTAAGCAATGTGATCAGCCGCTGTTGTTCTAATGACAATGCTAAAATAACAGCTCCCAAATATCAACATGCAATTACATTTATTATGCTGCCAAAACAGTGAAGAAGACGGATAAAGGCAAATTGATCCATTCACTTCCAGAAGAAAGTATAAAGAGAAGGTTATGGGCTGCAACACACTTCCCACCTCTCAGACAGATAGTGTTGTGGTCTGAGCAGGGAGTGGTGAAACGAGTTCCTCTTTGCACACAAACAAAACATGTCTGAGATGGGTTTTGGCGTGAGGTTTCTAACCTCATGGTGTGAGGTGCTTTTTTCCAGCTAACACCCTTTCACCAAATGTCAATTGGTAAATAAGCCCAGACCACCCCCAAAGAAGACCCCATTTAAGCTAATCGTTCTCTTTATAAGGGCTGGATGCTAAATGTTGACAAATAAAGAATTATAGACCTTAAAATAGTTGGGGGGTCAAACAACACCACCAAATTCAAATGCTGCAAAGACACAGACAAAGACTCACAAATACGCAAACACTGTCTGCCTGATAGTTGACTGGTAATATGGTCTCCTCTTTACACAAAAATACAGCTTTTGAAAGGTTGAAATGTGATCATTTATGAATTGAATGGAGACAAACAAGTAGAGGTTATACACAATCATGCAGCACAGAAGATCTTCATCTGTGACTAAATAAAGGTACATCATGACCAATGTGCCTCTCCATTATGGCCTCGGGTTTGCAGCATTCCTTATTTGGCTTTTGAACTTTCCCCGCTGCAGGCCTTTTCTGCATAATGGTCATCAACAATGACATGGGTGTACGTGTGTCTGCACCTCTGATTCTGGTTTTGCCATCGGAACAGGCCTGAACAACACACCCCACGGTACTAATACTTTCCAAGGAAAGGCACTACTCGTTGGCCACAGATGTGTGTGAGAAAAGCAAGGCATCCACAACGCCTCACTGCCAAAAAGACAATGCAACACAAATAGAAACCATGCCCAATATGATGCATGACTGTTGATGGACACAAAGCTGTTTTCTCTTTGTGAGAGCAGGTCAGAGACATCCAACAAAAATAAATAAAACCAACCTCGTTCTAGGCTCTTTAAAAAAAAAAGCGGGTGGTTTGTGAGGAAATGCATTGAATCTATATTTCCCGCACTGTTCAATTAATATACATTTTCACCAGCTTAAGCATTGCCTGACGCTTTAATTCAATGAACCAATTACTTCTACTCAACATGTCAGCATAGGACGGCCAGTGAATGGG
This sequence comes from Pungitius pungitius, assembly GCF_949316345.1. Taxonomy (NCBI): domain Eukaryota; kingdom Metazoa; phylum Chordata; class Actinopteri; order Perciformes; family Gasterosteidae; genus Pungitius; species Pungitius pungitius. The sequence continues at coordinate 15,940,335 of NC_084912.1, read as the reverse complement.
TTCAACCCCACAGGTGTCCAGAGTGCAAGTCCAGAGACATTAAAAGACGTCCTTTAATGGTCGACTTACGTTGCCCGTACTGTTTACCAGAAATGTCTCTCTCAATGCCAAATGAAGCATCTTTTAACAACATTCTGCAAGTCTTTCAACGTAAACACAAATGTTCTTCTGGCGTTTGGTTTTACACAATACGAAGACATTGTATTGTTTTCATCAGGGGTCGCTTTTAGAAAAATTTGTTAAAACACTTTACTTTCTAATTGTGTAGAAGCGCTGAAAGTAGAAATACAGATTGTGTGACTAATTATATGTTTCAGGGAAAGGGAACCATTTCCCATGCAGAGCTATGAGAACTCATTTGTGTAAAGTGGCCAATTTTTAACAGTGTACGATTGAACTGCCGTATAGTTCACAGCATTTCCAGTATAATTATGCATTGTACAAACATATAATGGTTATGAATTTTTGTGCATTCTCCCTATAAATGTGTATTACCATGTACAAAAGTACAAACAGCAAATGATAATAGCCTAACTAATGTGGTATTAAAGTGTTGTCCTAAAAATATACTGCAAATATTTTGTAATAGATATATATCATGGATTACATGCAATCTGAAAAAATGCACAAACATGCTATATTCATGTCAATTCCTCTTTACCCGGCTGACATTGTACTAATTGCACACTGCACACATATAGCCTTCCTTGGGCATAAGGCTGCTCCCTTCTCCACACAGTAATGAATAGCCAGTTTAACTGAGCCAACCACCAGCAAAACAATGCACATCTGATTGTTTATAGCATCGACTTTGTGTCCGTGCGGTTCACACTCCATTTGCACCTCCAGCCAATCGGCACAGTCTGAGAGGACTACCCTACCCTCCCCCTGCTGCGTCCACTCCTTGTGTTGTGTTCCTGTAAGACCAAAAAGGAGTAATCAATGAGTCATGTGTGCTGATTACAACCAACTCCCTATGGAGCACCTTCAAAGGGCTCTAGAGGAGATGGAGAGAGGGAGCATTGCCCTCCATGGGGTAATTACATGTTGGGGCTCCGTGGTTTCTACTCCTCTTTCTGTGGAGAGACAGGCTTAGAGATATCCCAGTTAACAATTGAGATTGTGCTATTCCAACCACTGGTGGTGCATGCCATCCAAAACGATGTGAATCCCCCTCATCCTGACGCAAAAAAATAAAGAGTCAACAGATGAGGAGAAAATTGACAACGCTCAGATACTGAAGATAAAGATGTGGAGACTTTTCAGGTTTGGAGCAGCTGAGTACATGCCTGTCTGTGCCAGGAAAACAAGCCACATTTTTATGAGTTAAAAGGGCCATAAACCAAGACCAATACAATTAAGCACTGTCTGGATGCCTCAAGCCTCCTGTTTTTCACCACGAATGCTTGTCCAATACGTTTTCCTTTTTTAGACGGCTAAAATTCAAGATCCCAAATCACATGGTTATTTTGACTTCTTGTCACAGATCTGCACAGAGCCAGCAGCACCCGTTTTTAAAAAGGACTTCATAATGTTATGTTTGTTGATAGAATATTTAATATATGAGGGCTGTCTGTTCCAGTAGCACTGCAACTGAAAAGATCGAGTCATAGCTACTATTATTGCATTTGAAGTGTTATTCATCCGTTGCCAGTTTAGATGTGATCTTTTGTCATTAAGAAAGTGAACAATGGTTAATTAGAGCTTAAAATGATGACTACGTGGAAAGTTTACCAGGAGTGGCTGCACGGAGACAGTTTGGCTGATGGTGTCTTTGGGTTAAGACTCCAGTAAACTCTGTCTGCACGGTAACAGAGAGGGGTGATCAGAGACAAAACAGTCATTAGCGTCCTATGATGAGGGAGAATAATACAGCAGGTGTGTGGGTTTGTGAGTGCATGTGTGTAATTGTTTAGAACTATCCTGTGCTATGGTGTCAATCAGGGGATTCCCATGCTGGTCCTGTATAAACTTACAGGTGCTTTACCACCTAGATGTAGACGAGACATACATAATGCTTGTACCGCTCGCATTGTTATGCTGCTGTGCTGCACTACACACAAATGTTGGTCAATGAATCAAATGCATTACACACAAAACATTTTAGCTATTTTTGTATTTGAATGTTAGAACTTGACTTCAGACAACAACATCGGGTAACCAGCAGTCCAAACTGGATTTTTGTTTATATTGTAATTCTATTCTTGAGTGTATCCATTTACATGAGGCGAAACTACATTCTTCAAACATAGTGTGGCACCAAGAATGAATTATCCACTACTGTCCTCTTGTGGACAAATTCTAACAGGCCGACAGAGCAGTGCAATGCTCTTGTGATTCATTGTGAAAGGTATAACAGGTAGTAAAATAATTTATAAACTAAGCAATTAAACATTATGTTAAACTGACTTTATGTGTAGAAAAATAAACTAATTAAATTCAAGATACAATTAATTTAAGGTTTGTTATATAACTGTACAAAATTGTCTAAGGTAAAAAGTAAAACGTAAAAAATTGATATATATATAAACAATATAGATAGCTCTAAAGTTTTACAGTTGGTGGGTTTAGTGGTGAGCTTCTGCTGCATTTCGACAGTGTCCATACAGAGGCTGCTTAATGGGTGAACGGTTTGATTCGATTTTGAAGTTATCAAGGCTTTAACACATATAGAAAAGCCAAACCTTAAAGCCAACCTACTTATTATCACTCAATGGAAAATCGTTAACTGCCAGATGTCATACCGATGTGTCTGAAGGGCCGTGAAGGCGGCATCACACCCTCATTTTTCCAACATCCGGGACCTTTGAATCTACCCACCGGTCAGTGGAAAGCGCTGGAAAGGCGGACTGATGACAGCTGTCAGTGTGGACAAAAACACTAACAATCTGTGACAGACGCCGAATGGCTCTCCCCTAAATATCCCGGAGAAAGGGACAACACCGTGGGGGTGTCGCGAGGTGTTGCGAAGGTAATGTTGTATATTTGGGGTCGGGAATATGACGGGGTGATCGGTGCCAGTTTTCCCTGCCTGCCTCTCAGGAGAGTTGAGGTTAGCCGCACTGGCTAGCCAAGCTAACTACCCAGCTAAACTGATCAGCTAGCCTAGCGGTGTCTCCCGGAGACAGTTGTCCGTGGCGGGGTCATTCCTGCGGAAAGTGCATGTGTTGTTAGTCATCGTTTTTGTAAATTGTTTGCCTCACCAGAAGCAGAGGAAGAAACTAAAACGGTAACGTAAGCTAACTTAAATAGGAATATCGAGGGGACCCAATGCTAGTCAACGCTAGGTCTACTAGTTAGCTTCCAGATGAGTTGGCTAACCTTAGACTGAGTTACGTTAATGTTAGTATAATTAGCCAGCTAATGCTAACATGGAATAGAGGTAACTTTAACTTTAGCCTTGTTAAGGTACTTACAATCCCTTTCTTAATGGCCATGGTATCGGAAATATAATGTTAAATTTGACAGTGGAAAACTGTCCGTGGAAAGGTTATTTTAGCTGAGGAGGATGATGATTTTTTTTAGCGCAAGCTAACAGTAACTTATCATCTTTTTGAATAGCGACAATGGATTGGCATTGATTTGTTAGCCAGGGTCTCTGAGTTAATCAGTACACTGAATTTGAATTATGGATCCGGGGTTCAGATCATCAACCGTGTTTAATAAGAGCTCATGTCTCGCTTGGGTCCTCTTGACTCAGCTGGGTTCTAAACTAGGCGTGTCCCCCCCCCTCCATGCCTCTACCAGCCAGCTACAGGGCGCTTTTGTCTAGAACCTAGACAATATCAGTGAGATCACCTAGACTCTAGGTGATCTCACTGATATTGTCAAGATGCCTGTCAAATACATGATCATGTTGATGAATAAGCACAAATGTAAACCATTTCAGTAAACATTCATGGTTTCAAATCATGTTTAAATGTCTATCTGGATTCCCTCTGTAGACATTATTAGATATTATTGATATGGATGTTGTGTACACCTGCTGAATTGGAAGGATGCAGTGGCCCTGCATGTTCCCCTTAAAGTTGGTTCATGTGTGCAGCTGCTTTTCTGTGGCTCATCAGATTTTCGCTACACTTTGCTTTCTTTACACACCATTAGAATGTCTTATTGTTTCTGTCTTTTTTTCCTTTAGCCAATAACATACACGTGTGTGTATTCTGTGGCCTTGCATATCTTTGGTGGAGCAACAACTCCAGAGGCAGCATGGGGACACAAGGCTGTGGTAGAAAGCGTGCCCCCCTGAAAGACCGCTTCTCAGCAGAGGACGAGGCTTTGAGTAGCATCGCTCGGGAGGTAAGTTGAACCTCCATCATACACTCTGTTCTTTTTATTTTTATTTTGTTTGGAGTGGAAGCGATCTACATTGTAAATCTCCTTGTATACAGCTCTATACATTTATTGTTTAATCAATGCCTATGCTTTAAATTGAGCAATTTCAGATTCAAAAGCAAACTGGTAAATAAGTTAGTCTCACCAACCTCTCCATTCAACACATATGTGTTTGATTTTAAACGTTTAAACGTGGGGGTCAAAGTAGTGTTAGTAAATGGGATGAATGTTTTGAATGATACATAATTATTTAGGTTTTGCTGGTTGAAATGTGTCCCAGCTGAAAGTAAATGGAGACAGCTGGTTTGGACCAAAGAGGGATTGACTCAACTTGTAGGTTTTCATATGGGGGGGCAGGGGGGGACACGGCAGAGAAGGAAAGCTGCATAGCCTGTAACGACATGTCTTGAGATTATTCCATTTCGTTCCATAGCAGGGCTGCCATTCCTTTGCCTCTTTTTTTCTTTTTAGAGGGAGTTAGCAAACATGAAATACACAGATCAGTTTCAGAGTTTGATGTCAAGTATAAGGGGGAAAAAACACATTATCTGCATATTGCCTTTGACACCTTTCAGGTGGAAATAGAACGACGAATTGCCGTTTCTTAAATATTAAAATACTTATCGCCATTCTTGGGGCACTAAAGCACACGGCTCCATTTTCTGTCTTTATAGTCATGCGGGCCGGTTGTAAAAACATGAGTCACCCGACCCTCCCAGTCAGGTTCTGAGTTTGAATCTCTTTGTGGAGCAAAACAGAGATTAGATCAAATGAGCAGGCAGCTCGAGGGGGTCAGTGTCTAACTCGCTGCCCCCACAAACAAGCTTCTGCCTGGTGTGTCGGTACCAGGTTAAGAAGACTCCCGGCTGGCCTGAGCTTGGCGCCGATCACTACTGAAGATGACTGTGAATTTGAGCCTCCTCCTTCCCCAGCTCAGTTCTGAGGTCTCTATCGTTTCCAGGCAGTCAGTCCTTTTGAACACCAGCAGCTTGCTTTGAAATGTGACAGAGGCCATGCTTTACAATAAGATGATCCTCTCATTCCTGATGTCCCTCAGATTAGGATCTAAGGGAGCTCATGGTACTTGAACAAGGCAATCATTAACTTTTCTCTATGTACAAAGGGTGTGTGTTTTTGTGGAAGCTCTAGTTCATAGTTCATATGATTTGGTTTTGTGATATCGAAAGGGATTATTTCAATGGAAAGCTTTGCACCTCCCTGCTCAGGCTGCACAGGACAAAGCCCATCTCCCATGGTTGGCACGAACCAATGGATACGGAAGATCCATTTGATGTGGCTTGGTCCTCTGTTAATGCAGCCTTTGCAACAGTAGTCAAATTTACTCACGTTTTTTTTGTTGTTGTTGTATTAGACGCAAGCAATGAATGTTTTTGAGGACCCGTCGGATTTCATTTTAATGTTGCAGACGCGACCAAAGGTTAGTCATTTACATAAAATGATTAGCAATTAGGTGCACCGAGTCTCTACATGCCTTTATAAAGCGGAATATTTGTATTTAAAGACAATCGAGGAGCTTATATATCTTTGACTTTTTATGATTATAATGAATTCTTTATTTGATTTAGCAATATGAAGGGTATTTGTTGCCAGCGATTGCTGCTGGATAAAAGTTGGTATTATTCATATTACCTTGAAGATTAAAGCGTCTTTTTACATATCGGCCTCTTCCTTTTGTTCCCATTTAAGCTTATTTCCTACAATTCTTTTGAATAATTTGAGTATCATCACAAATGTAGAAATAAGGACCACAGTATTGAAACTGGAAATGCTGTATCCCATGTTATACTTTTCTGGACACTGCACAGGACTGCACTGTTGATATAATGGTATTTTATTGATTTTTATCATTAGGGATCTGTTAATGTTTTTTGAATAATTTAGTTTTTTTTCCCTTTCTTTTTTAAAACTAAATCCAACGGTCCAAAACTGCCAAATATTCATGTTGCATCTAATTAGCAGTGGCATAAGGGCAGCGGGGTCTTAGCTCAGCATACACAAGTCATTGTTGGGAGCGCTCCAGATGAGCTCAGACGCGATTGCTGAACTCTTATTGCGCAGATTGCTGTAGGTGTGTGTGATGGTGAACTGGTGCTGCTCCGGTTACCCTTCCAGCCTCATGATATCGCCCGTCAGAGGGCCGGGGGCTATAGATAGGACGGAGACAGAGAGCTCAGCTGTGCGGCTGTGCTAAGCGGGTCATACTGTCAGACAGCGCGACAGGTGCAGAGCACAGGGCCAGCCGTGGAGCTCGCTTTCTCTCTGTCCCTACGTACCCGCACAAATGTGCTTCCCTGTTCACCGTGCACCAAGTTTAAATAGTAGTTGACTATCAGTTAGATTCCAAAGTCCCTTGGAAATGTCACACATCGCATGAACTTTCTTTTTAATGACGTTTAGCTGTAGGTGTTGTCGGTTTTCTAATAATCTGTTTGCGCATTTATGAGTGGTGGTAGTGGTGATCTTCAACCGTTAGCAAAACAGGTCATAACCCCCGGCTATTGAATCCATCCAATCGTCGGCTTCTAGGGTCTTTTTGCTTGAAATGTATTTTTGGCAATAGCTAGGTAAAACTCATTTCCTTTCAATAACACTAGGTGTATGGGCCCAAAGAAGCAGCATTTGGAGGTGGTTGTGTTTGTTCCCTCCAGGCTAGCATTGGAACAGGAATAGCCTCTGTGCCCCATGGGCGCTCTGTTCTGGCAGTGCAGATAAGAAATTGCTGGAATGCTGCCAGTGTTTGTCTGCTGTGAGATACTGTACACAACGCATGCTGGTATCTCCGTAGCTATGGACGGTCTTGTAGTACGGGATAAAGGCCTGTGCTCCACCAGCTATTTGCTTTCATGGACGTGGTGGAGTGATGGTATAAATACCTCACCTGAGGGACTCCGCTCTTTCTGCTGAGCTCCTGTTTGGGAAAAATGGTGTGATGACCCCCCCACACTCTTCAATGGAGGAGGTTCTGTCTGGCCCGGTCTACCTTTGAGTCACACTTGTTTGTGCTCCAGGTACAGCTCGGTCTGAAATGGCCGACGTGTCTTATCATTATTACATTACATTATCGACACACTATTGTGACTCCCATTGTTTGCTCTCAGTACATCTGTCAGTTTGTGTGCACTGCTGGTACCCCCCCCCATGAGGTCTGTAAGTCAGCCCACCTCCCCCTGAAACCAATGGTTAGCATATGTTGATGATGAGGCATCTCGAGCACTCACAGGAGGCCCTCTTACCGTACGCGCTCTGATGGATAGTGTTTATATTATAGTGGATTGCTAGAGTGTACAAACATTTTTCATATCAAACCACAAGAATGTGTTTAATAAAGGCATTTTACAGTGAAAAAAAATACTGTTTCTCAGGTACTTTGAATATAACTGGCATTTCTGTTCTGCAGTTTATTATCGTATTTACTTATCTTAAATATTGTTGAAATGTATTTGTCAACCTGGCCGTTGTGCGTGTGCCTGTGTGTCCGTCTGTGTTATGTTAAAGTGTTAAAGTATAATTGTATTATCAGCAGATAAATGCATTATAGACATGCTGCATAATGTACATAACTATCCTTTGAGTTATGCCTTTTTCTTTAAATTGATTTGAATTTGTTTGATACATCTAAACCATAAACTACAGTGTTGTAACCATGCAGCGCTTAACCTAATCACCAACTTACATAGACACCAGGTCAATTTCCTGGACATACTTGTCTTCAACGTATGTTATTTGGTAACCAAATTTTGTTTTCTATTATAATCTTAGTCATACTGATTTGCTGTGTTTTTAATTTTTGCACCCTTTACCAAGCCACATTCCTTATTATGTGTAACGTTCCTGGAGCTTGGTCCTCATGGAGCTCACTGTGTGCCTGAAGAACCCTTGTGTGCGTCCTCCACTGGCTCACTTCTCTTAAAGGAGCTCCTGGAGATCCTATTGTGCCATAGGTTTCCTTCTTTGTGTCTTTTTCCCCTTGCACTCAGCAGGTGTGTCCTCCGAGGCCGACACCAATACGAGCTTCCAGGAAAATTCAAGCTTCCAGGAACAACTGACAAGTGTGTTCATGTTGTGTATTACAGGCGGAGGCGAGGCTTGCGGCGAAACGGGCGGCTCGGGCGGAGGCCAGGGATATTCGAATGAGGGAACTCGAGCGGCAGCAGAAAGAGGTATAAATCACAAAGTGGACCCCTCTTTTGGAGTGAACCATAACTGCTGACCTCAGCCCTTTATCAACTGCATATTGAATATGGAGGGTGGCATTGTTTACTCCTTTATTGATTTAGTTATTTGTTGCTCTAACACGGGCGGTTACCACAACGGATTGTGTGTTGGCATGCTACGCCTCTACGCCGACTGCCTAGTCGCTGGTGCAGAGGAGCTGCTTGGCCATGTGCCTTGAAAGACACACACAAACACATAGCCACAAAGAGAAAAATGAAAGTGCATGTCCACAAATGAAACCAAAAGTTCTATTCCTGAAGTGAATGTCACCCAGTTCTTTCTTCATTTCAGCAGTTTAGAGTCAAGTATGATTGTATGTTTCTTGGTTTTTCCTGGCACTTCTCCCTCCCCATGTGCAGCGTTCTTACCACACATCCAGCAGCAGCAACAGGAAATGGGGTCAGATACACCAGTGGATGGTAGGCGAGCACACGGCGGCTCGCAGCCATGTTGCTCCACTAACACAGCGACTGTCCTGTGGGATTGAGTCCCAGTCGAGTTTGACCGTTTGTCCGTCCCAGACGACCCTGTAGCTCGCTGTAGAAGTATGCCTCAGCAGCGTGTTTGCTTTGGAGACGCCGTATGCTGTGTGTTTTCGTAGAGCAAGCCTTGCCCTTTGACTTTATTTTGGGTGGGCGAGTCTGCAAGTGATTAGGATGTAGGCTGTTGATGCATGGACTGGATCTCTGTGTGTTGGTGTTCTGATGCAAGAAAGCGTAGCAGAGATTTCCATCGGTTGTGCTTGTTTCCTTTTTATATATATATATATATTTAAATTAACAGATGATTCAGAAATGTGTCAAATTAACAGTTTTCACTAAACTTGCTGCTGCCATGCTTAAAGAGGATAACATTTGCAATTGTTTGACGTCTATTTGGTGATAAACATGATCGGCAGAGTTGTGTTGCATGTTTTGTTTTTTGCTATAGCAACTGTTGAGCGTCACACTGACCTTGCTCACTCCTCTCTACTTTTCATTCTGTAATCTTTTCCTACTTTCCGTCCTTACTGCAGGCTGACTCAGAAAAAGCCCGAAGCTCTAGTAGTAGTATAACCAGCCGTCATCGGCGGGTCTGTATCTCCCCCACACACTTCCTCTTTGTCTGCCTGTATCTCCCCCCCCCCCCTCCCTTGCCTTTCTCCTTAAATCCTGCAGTCTCATCATCCATGTTCCTCTCAGTCTGCTTCTCTGCTCTGACTCCATGTTTCCACTTCAACAGGGGCTGGATGATGATGTCATGTCAGTCCGCAGCTACAGGGTGCGTAACACATAATGAATCCGTGGCGGTTTTTATTAAGTCGCTCACACAGATGTGTGGATTACCGATGCTCTGGTTAGGAAAGCCATTGTTAATTTAAAGCATACAAGTGAAATGCTTTTATTTGGTACTGTTAATCTGCTGCATAGAAGGACGTGGTTGGCAAAGTGAAGATTTCTCCTAATGTTTGGTTTTGTTCGTTTTTACTTTGAAGTCAACCTCATCATCGGCAACCCGTGACTTGGGGTCCAAGAGTCGATCCAGTTCCCGTAGAGATGTGTTGGTGCGTTGTGAGTGCACAGTGTGTGTGTAGCTTGGCAGCTGATTGAAGGCCTGGGCTCAGCATGTCACTGGAGTTCATGTCTGGCTAACTGTACTGTGCAGAGCAGAAGGGAAGTGCCCAGAAGCAAGCAGCTGTTTTCCCATTTCAAATGTTTCCACTTTCCTTTAGTCTGTCTCCTCTACTTGTGCCCGAGATAAACCCTTTTCACATCAGAGATTCACATATGGCAGATGGGGTCAAACACGAAAGGAGACGTGTCACTGAGTCTGTTGCACTTTATTTCCCACACTGCACTTCTCCACGAGTCACATTGGAATGCTTCACTAAACATTTCATGTAGCATTTCCAGCTTCTTAAATATCAGCTTTTAAAATGCTGGACATTTTTACCTCAACAAGACCACTAGTGCAGTTATTCCTGAGTACACTCCAACACAGAAACTGATTTTGCTCCTGTGTGAGTTTGCACCTGTTGATCCAAAAAGACCTTCACATTAACAAAATGACACCTCACCACGTCCCAGAGGCCCACTGTTTTGCCACGACGCGTTGGCTCACTCGTTGCCTGATGAAGAACTAACATACCGTTAGTGAGACACGTGTCCCAACGGCTTCTCAGAAGTTTAATCGTCACATTTCATGTGACTCCTGTTCTCTCTTCAGTCCGATGGCCTCTCCTCTAGCTCCACCCTCAAGACTTCCCGCTCCACTGTATGTACCCGTGTGATGTACCCATCAGCTGTTTGTCACTGCCTTTCCTCTGGTCCCTTTTTGTCTCATTCTGATTTTTATTGATTTCTTTAATGTCTGGTTTGAACAGAGCTCTGTGTACAGTGACCTTCATGGCCATAAAAGGGCCTCCTCCAGCTCCTCGAAGAAGGACCTGCTGGTCAGTGTACTCCTATTAGTGTGTCTCTGCAGCATTCATATGGAGGTAGTGTAGCGGTGGCCATCAACTGCTGATCAACCCTACCCACCATAAGATTTACTAAATCATTTCTAATTAATTTTCTTGTGAAATGTCCCACAGTTGTTTGCCAAGTAACGTTGAATCGGTCTGCAAAACTAGTGTAGTCTGACCCTTGAGGGTCATATTAGTTATGGTGGTGTTGGTTTGAGGTGAATTTTACATTGCTACCTTTCCAGACTGGACTTTACCACGATCAAAGGACCTACAGCAGCCTAACGAAGACCAAACCAACGGCTCCTCTCTCCACCTATCAGCCTCGGGTTGGTCCCCCTGACAGTGCTGTCCAACCTCCAACCTTTTCATACACAGAAATCTAGTTTTTTAGACCTGTATTTGCTCAACAGACTTGTTATAGAACTGCACTGTGAGGCATGTGTGTAGCATTAAAGAAAGGTGGTGTAGTTTACCACTGTTAAACCAGTTGAATTTACATAGATTACTTCACCAGTAATAAAACATTCAACAGGGAAAGTGTCACCTGACCTTCCTGCTCCTCAACCCCTTTTGACCCTAAATGTTGCAGGCTCAGCAAAAACATTGATCCTGTTTCCCCTGTCCTCTAAACGACCATTTCCCGGCTCCCCTCCTCTCCGACAGGCAACCACTTCCTCGTCCTCCACCGTGGGAGCGGGACTGCCTCGCAGCTACAGCATGGTCAGTTCTCTGCCCCAACATCCCTCTGCATGCTTCCTTCAGAAGTAGACATTCCCCCTCTGCTGGCCACACTCGTCTGATAGGATGCACAGGACTACTACTAGCTTCCTGGCATTCGGCATAAGCCTGAGATCGGTGCTTCGGTTAGATAAGGCGGAGAGGTGTGGCTTCTGTTGTAGAGGACAGCAAGAAATGCCCTACTTCATGTTTGAAACACAGAGTGTTATTTTGGTTGTTGCTTGGAGACTGTGCGTGTGCTCTGCACAAAGAGCCGTGGTCCCCCCGTGCCTTTTCCTGAGCCCTGCCTTGTCTCCCACATGTGCCCTCAGGCCTCTCTCTGCGACGACACCGGTCTTTGCGGCTCGGGGTACAGTTCAAAAGCTGTAAGTCCTCTGAATGTTTGTCAAACCGCAGCCAAGCAATATCCCCCACCACGACCACCACAGCAGCTAACTAATCCCTTGTGCTGTCCTCCTCCTCCACCCATCCACAGCCCTCTGAATACAGCTTGTACTCTGGAGCCAGCTCCACCCACAGCAGCCCTGTGGTGAGCACCTTAAACCACTGCATGATGTCACAAAACACCACACACACACACAGACCGTTGCTATTTAACAAGCTGCCCCTCGCCCCCTTTCACCACCAGGCCTCCCCCTCCCAGGGAGAGTGTTGATCACCAATACCAGACCGGCCACAGCTTGGGCCCCTCTGGTACTCCCATAGGGAGCCGTGTTGTTGACATTAACGCGTGTGCGTGTGCGTGTGTCTTAAGGAGTTCTGCTACAGCGCTGTACACGCTAAGAGGTTGTCTTATTAAACTGAGCTCCAGTTGTTGTATTATTATTGTAACATGTTGATAATTGCATGAATTAACATGCCGAATGGTGTGTGTAATTCTTTAGTGTTCTCCAATAATCGGTTCAATACAGGGACTGCTCCTGGCAGCTATGAATTGCTGTTTGAACAAGTGTGGGCATGTATCCACCCTTCATTAATCTGACTCCTCATCGTGTGTGTGTGTTTATATGTGTGTGCGTGTTCCTCCCAGTCCTCCTCTGATGATGACACTGTCAGCAGCGTGTCCCAGGAACGCTTCAGCAGAGGCCGCAGGGACAGTGTGGTGAGCTGCAGGGACTGGGCTCGCCCCAATCTAGACTGATCCCAGTAACCATCAACACTGTGCAAACGTTTTTCTTTTTATTATTGTTTTATTCTATTGTACTGACACGAGCAATGCCATTTGAACTCCGTGTCCTTGACCAGTGCTTTTCCTGTCTGTTTCCTCACTGCCGGTGTGTACTGTTCGGCCCCTGGTTCTTCTGTATTTCTCTGCCTATACCTCCTATCCTCTTCCTCTGTGTGGCGTAAGCAGTCGTCTGACTTCTCGGACATTAGTGAGTCGGCTGCTGATTATTTCAGCCGCACCAGCCGGAGAGGCAGTGTTGTGTCTGACCTCGACGATTTGAGCATTCCGGATTTGGACGCTGTAAGTCTGTTGGGCCGGGGAGGGTGCTGTGCAACCCCAATGATGCATGGTCAAAGGAATCAATTTGAGTTTTTCAAAACTCATCCCGCCTGCGTGTTTTTAATTAACGCTGAGTGACTTGGCTGCAGCAGTCAGCGGCATGACGGAAACATCTTTAACAGAGTGGTGGGATCCACTCGTCAGCTCTCTGTACTTTGATGATGCAGCACTTTTGCTGGACTAACTCCTTGATTTACAGATCAGGAAAGAACTCCGAGCATGACATCACCGCATGGGTTTGTCGTCTAAATACCGGTGATCTCTTTTTAACGTGTATCTTCTCTTTGTTCCAGCTGGATGAAAAATGTGACAAGCAGTATACAGATTTTAGTCGGGTGAGTGCATTGTTTCTTTGTTTGTTGACTTAGTTCATTCAAATGATTCACTGATCACTAAATGGTCACTGCAGCATCAGGAAGTTTAATCACGCTGAACACCAAGTGGATTTCTATGCCGTATTATCCATCAACCATTTAACCTTACCACAATTGGAATTCCTTTCTGTGGAGATTGTTTATGACGTTTATAAAATACGCTGCGTCACCGAACGGTGACTCTGCCTCCATCGGGAGGATTTGAATCTGGATCAGGACCTCAACAAGGCCCTGCCATATCGGGTGATGGTGTTCTGACCGGAGCTCTGTGGTGCTTTGTGTTCTCAGCCGTCTTCCCGATGCACCACCCCCGGCCTCTCAGCGGCCACGTTGGCATCGCTGGGGGGCACCTCGTCACGACGGGGCAGCGCAGACACAGGCAGTATCTACGACCCCGACACCAGTCTGAGTGAACTTAGGGTAAGGTGTCCGACGCACACCGCGTCCCACTTCTGTCGGTTTGATGGAAAGATACTCCCATATGAATTGACGTATGCCAGATGATATCAGTTTAAAGCTAGTCCACGTGTCCTCTGCATATAAGCCTTCCACAGCTTCCTCTCGGTTGTGCCCTCCCTGCTGTTCTTGGTGTCTGCTTTAACCGTTCTTCCTTTATGGACTTGACATATGTCCTGTAAAGCTCTTCTCTTTTCAACTCTGGTTCCCCCGGTCAAGGTGTACACCAGCTAGATTGTCTTTCCACGGCAGCACGGGTGCTTTGTTATCTTTCCCTTGAAACTTCCCCAGCCCCCCCTCGACGCCCCCAGTTGACCCCAACCATTCCTTTTTATCTGCTCTACAGGATATCTATGAACTAAAGGACCAGATTCAGGATGTAGAAGGGCGGTACATGCAAGGGCTTAAAGAGCTGAAGGTAGAGGGGCATGAGCTCACAGCATGCCTTCTCTGGGAGCATTGTAGCGTCACTAACGCCCCCCCCCCCCCCACTCATATATAATTTCTTTGCATGCTCCCTGAGTGAATTGCCTAAAGTCATTCCTTTGCATGATCTTCCTTCACTTTCCTGTTTTTTCTGACATTGGTGTTCTTGGCCTGAAGTCGCGTTATTCCCACAATTTAACTGTGTGTAAAGCTTTAAGAAGAAGAATTCAAATGCACCACCTGCTGACAGCTAATGGTCACTCTTTCAGTTTGGAAGCTCTGCTGCCACCCACAGTGTCGGCTGACCTCTGCACTCGCTTTCATTGGTTTCTCGCTCTTTCAGAAGGAGCGCTGTATGTTGTTTCGATAGGAGTAGCTTACACAAGCCTTCCTCCCTTATTGTTGTTGTTAGAGTGTGATGCCACCGATGCACTTCAGCGAGGTTACTTTTCACCTTATTGTTTCCTGGTTGTTCACTTGTAGTTCTCTCTTTTAGATCCCCTTTTCACCCCATCGCCTTCTTTTACTCCTGACTCAGTGATTCTGCACACTTTAGTTATTGCATAATCAATGGCACCACTTGCACAACATGTATAACTCACAACCTGTTTTAAAGATCCCACAAAAAGTTGGTACACAATTCTATAATAAATAAGTATGATTGGCCAAACCAGAGAGAGAGACCCGCTGGTGCATGTATGTGAGCGGCGCTTCAAACCAATTCACTGTTTATTAACATGCTCCTACCTTCGTCAGGAATCACTTGCCGAGGTGGAGGAGAAGTATAAAAAAGCCATGGTATCAAATGCTCAGCTGGACAACGAAAAAGGCAACCTCATCTATCAAGTGGACACACTAAAGGACGTCATAGAGGAGATGGAGGAACACACGGCTGAGATGAGGAGAGAGCTGGAGGACAAGACAAAGGTTCAGTCGACTGTTGTCCAACTTCTGAAGCGTATTCTAGTGTTAAACCACATGTCAGAACATTGATGTCATGCACTTAAAAATGCTAAAGATGTATGTGAATGTTCTGCTCGTGATTTCAGGAACTAGAAAGACAAAAGCACACGTGTACAGTCCTGCAGCATAAACAAGAAGAGCTGAAAGAGGGACTTCGCCAGAGAGATGAGCTTATAGAGGTACGGCTGCCCTCGCATTAAGAAAAAAGAAAACGTTTGTGCCAGAGTGAGCACATCAGACTGCTATTCTGTCAACACAGTGAAAGGCGTTAGTGCCTCTGTGCAGGCTGCAGAGGAGGCTCTGTTCTGCAGGGACTTGATAAGGGTTGATTGGCTCTGTCCCTTCTGACCTTTAGCCTCCTTTCATCGTCCTATCTCACTCATTCATTTCTTTCTCAGCAGTCTCTCTTTATATTGGTCCCCTCTTACCGTGTTGCACCCGTGCCCATCTCTCATTTGTGTGTCTGTGCAGTTTCTCTTCTTTTGTCTTTGTTCCATTCAATTATTCCTATTCTGCTCTTGTCCTGTACTGCTGTGTTGTTACCGCTCTCTACGCCGCTCCAGGAGAGCCAGCGAATGCAGACTAAGTTAGATGCCCTCACCAGAGAGGCGTTTGACCTACAAGAAACGATAAACTGGAAGGACAAAAAGATTGGGGTAGGAGGTCCCACATGGGGTGCTCTGACAGAACATGGAAGGCATCCACCTCTATTGCCTTTCATGTGGTCTCTGCATGTGGGAGACCCTTTTAAGCATTAGCACATACCTGGACACCTTCACAGTTTGGAATTTTTGCATGTCTAAATAACAGGGTTTGGATCCTCTGACCTCTGCTAACAATGCAAGTGCATGGGTGTTAAAGCCTGCAGTGGGACACCATAAGAATCGTTTTTATTTGGGTTTGAATTGTCAACTTAAAAAGAAGAAAAGGTTTCAGCATGACCTGCATGTTCCACCTGTGGATCAGTTGATTTGTTAGGTCATGAAGTCAGTGATGAAAGCGTGTAGACGTACCCCCCCCCCATATGTGTGTGTTCTTTGTTTCGTTCTGTGGGTTTGATGTACACAGTGGGTTCATGTTTGTGCATGTGATGTCAGGCTGTTGCATGTGGTGTTCCATGTCTGTGGATCAATCTTCTCCTCTGCCTCTTCTCCACTCTTGTTTCTCTCCTTGTCCGTGTGGCCAGGCCCTAGAGAGACAGAAAGAGTACTTTGATTGCATTAGGAATGAGAGAGACGAGCTCAGAGATGAGCTTGCTGACATCAAGGGGAAGGCCAAAGCCGGAGAGGTAGGTCTTCCAAAAGTCCCAGCAGGCTGTACGAGATCACAGGAATGAGTTGCTGCCCCAAATCTGCTTTTTCTGCTTTTCCTTTTGGTTGGAACTAAGCCAGTTAATGCCATCAGACCTCATTGGGTTTCACTTTTTTATCTCCCACTCAATGTTTTTGTTTTGCCAGCTCATTCCTGACACCTTATTCCATTGCCTCTGACTTTCCGTTACTCATTTGGTACATGCACTTGACCATGACTACAGTGTACTACATCAAACTATTGGTTGATATTGTTTTTTATAATAGGTGTGTGTATAATGTGCCTGCACACAGTTGTTGTTGTTGTTACGTTCTCAGTGGCAAACTCACACAAGTCTGTGTGAGCTTTTGTGCGTTCACACGGTAAACAAAATATGTTTTGCAAACATCTGTATGAAAGATGCCAAAAGGTTTTCTGGCCATCTCGATTAGCTTAAGAATAAAAATGAGGTTTTTAGTTTGCCTTCAGGGTTTGGTTTATTCAACTTTAGGCCCCCAAAGTTTCATATATATGTATACACACACATGTGTGTATCAGGGACTCTCCTTTTTGGCTGGATGGTCCTGTGGCATCATTTTCTCTTGGTAGAGCGGAGTGGCTGGATGTCGCACAAGAGTTAAACTCATTTTAAGACGCATGGCTGCCATGGCTCGTACAGACTACCATCAACAAATCATGTGTATCCTTACATTTTAACATCCAGACATCTGAGTGGCCAGTTGGCCTTTTACGTTTTTCATCCATTCACAGCGGCTGCTGTATATGAGACAGTGAAATCGGTGCATGTGACGCCTCTGAGCAACAGAGAGAGTGCAGCCAGTCCTCCTGAACATGCTCTCTCTCTCCCAACAGAAACATGGGCTGGTCATCATCCCGGACGGCACTCCAAATGGAGACATCAACCATGAGCCTCTGTCCTCAGGGATCACCGTGGTCTCCCAGGAGGCCGCCCAGGTGCTGGAGTCTGCAGGAGAGGGCCCGCTGGGTGAGTTGGGAGATGTTGCTTCTGTCCACAAGGCTAAAGGAAACGATTGGATGGGATGTGTTTATATAAGCAGCAATGCATCGGGTCAGTTTCAAGAAGTGGGTTTAGTGGAAACTAAAGTTTGTTAACCCTGAGATGAGGGAAACTCATATATATATATAATATTGTTAAAGCTACTGTATGCAGAGCCGTGATAAACGTGTGAAACGTGTTTGTTCCCTGGACACAAACCAGTGAGAGCCATTAAAGAGGAGTTCCATAGGATGCACCTGAATAAAATACATTATACGTTTGTACCCGTTTTTACCAGTGATATCATTCTTGTGATTAAATATGAGTATTGTATTTCAAGCCTGTGTGCAGTGCATTCTAATAGTGTAAAAAGTGTAATTTTCCTACTGGGAATTAGTAAAACGTATGGATTATGATTAGAGTGTACATTAAATATTAACTGACAACACTATATTGGAACTTACGCATTGACCCGAGCAGCAGTTTTCTCCCACGCCGTTTCCCTGTCTTTTGCTGCAGTAGCGTGTTGCTTTGTTTCTAAGTTCATACTCGCCGTACGTATTAATAGTTCCAGCTCAAAAGGGGTGACGTATGCCGTATGTTTGTGGTGGTTGCCATGGTAAATCGTTGTATCACGGCTCCATTCATGCTGCCTTCAGTGCACACGCTCAACTCTGAGTCAACCTACTCCTGGTTGATTGAACCAACTCTAAACGGCTGTTCTGAAACCCAAAACTCAGTTTCCTTTTTCAGGGTAAATCAACTCAGAGTTTAGTGTTTGACTCGGAGTTTGTTGAACCTTCTACTTGAAACCCCTGAAATAGGAAAAAAGTAACCCACTCTTGTTATATTTCAGTGCCTTCCAACAACTTCCACTTAGGAATCAGCAGTCTCCAGTAAATTGCATCAGCTTAATGTATTTTCACGTGTCTTCTAGATGTCAGGCTACGGAAGTTGGCCGAGGAGAAAGATGAACTGCTGGCTCAGATCAGGAAGCTGAAGAATCAGCTTGAGGAGGAGAGACAGAAGCACACAAAGATGGACAGTGTGTGCACAGACGGGGAGAGGATGGAAAACGGTACAGACCTGCACATTATTGAGATGCAGAGTAAGTTGGCCTTTTGATTATCTATCTGCTCACAGATTGTTTAAACACTTGTATTATCACACTCACTGGTTTCTGTGTTTTCTCTGTAGGAGATGCCAACAGACAGATTAGTGAATATAAATTCAAGCTTTCCAAGGCAGAACAGGAAATGGGTACAATGGAACAAAATGTAAGTTGTCTCGCTAACTAAACTAAATGACAATGTGGGTGACTGTGGGTGAGTGAGGATCACAGTAGTCCTCCAATCAGAGGGTTGTTGGTCTGATCCCAGGCCCGGCTAACCTGCATGTCAATGTGTCCTTCGGCAAGACACTTAACCCCAGCATTGCTCCTCTAGCTGTGACTACAGTGTGTAAATCTTAGTTACTGATGGGCAGGGGGCACTGTGTATGGTAGGTCCTGTCATTAGTGTATGAATGGGTGTGAATGGGTGAATGAAGTCATGTAGTGTTAAAGCGCTTTAAATTGTCGGAAGAAAAGCACTATACAAGTACAGTCCATTTACAATATACTACGTTTTTTGGGCTCCCAGTCACCAAATTCAACTCTTTCTGTGTCCATTTCCCAGATCAACAGACTTGAAGGGCAAGTGTCCAGGTACAAGTTGTCAGCAGACAGCTCCGAGAAAGTAGAAGACGAACTTAAAGCTGAAAAACGGAAACTTCAAAGAGAGGTAAACACCCCTCCCTTGACAGTCAAGTTAATTTTGTTTGATTTTATTATATATATATATATATATATATATATTAGTGCCAGATTGCAACAGAAGTCGTAAGGTTACTTTTTCTCTACAACAGGGTGTAGTTTGTGGTTTTTGTAAACAAACGAAATAGTCGTTCATAGTGCTGATCGCGCCGCATTAATTAAGTCATGCCAGCAACTAGTTTGTATTAATATATGTCAACGCAGTTTTTAAGAGTGATTATTATTATTATTATATTTAAAGTGCACATACAGACAAACCAGAGGTTCACAGGAAGGGAGATGTATTGCCAGGGAGCGGCGTCATCACTTGTCCCAACCAATGAGATCCAACCCTGACTGATTACATTGATTTTTAAATTGAGATTTACACAAAATATTTTTTCTTCTACTTTGTAAAGAAAATATTGCACCTTATGTGTTTACTGTGTATTTAATGAATACAAGTTTTGAATGGATAAAGTATGGTGCTGATCTCTTTGACCCTTGTCCTCAGAGCTTATCTGCTTCAGTTGATTCTTCATCTTTCTCTTAGCTTGGTTTGTTCCTATGATTTGGATTCCTCCAGAGATTTAAATGAAAAGCGTCCATTTTCCAAGCTATCGGGTTCATCATCAGCTTTTTTTGTTTCTGATTAGGAATTACAATTCATTTTTCATGAGGCTCATATTATTATGTCAGTGACCTTTCCTCAGATTGATCATTAACCTTTTGTATATAGAACAGCTGCCTTTGTTTTACAAGCTGTCTCATAAATGTAATGCAATTCATTGTTGTAGACTTTGATCTTGTTTATTATTAATCATTTCTGTTGATAATGGCTGTATTCACCTGTTTCTAAATTGGAATGAGCACCTCCTCTAGAATGCACCTGCCCGCTAATTCAGGATGCGCATATCCAAATACATGCGATGCATGCAGCATACCCGTGGAGGCTGTGAGAGGGTTAGGACCAGGGCACCGTGGACATTGAAACGACCATCTCAATGGGTGTGTCCTGGCGAAGTGAAAAAACCAAACTCTAACTACTTGTCCCCTCTGCGCCCTCACAGCTGCGCACGGCTCTGGATAAGATCGAGGAGATGGAGATGACCAACAACCATCTAGTAAAGCGCCTTGAGAAGATGAAGGCCAACAGGAACGCCCTCCTGTCCCAGCAGTGAGGCAAAGCAGCGTCACCACAGAAGCCCTTAAGCTCGCACCTCTGACTGCCATACTGCGTCTGGAGCGCATTTCCATTTTTAGCTGTAACACTTTAAGAATCGTAGCTAACCAAAAATTGTAGCACAGGCAACAAACTGAACTGTGTCTCTTTTGGTCTGGTGGGGTTTTTGGAGGGATGACTCAGAAACGTAGTTAATGGGAGATGCATCTGAGAGCTTTGTTCTACATCATGTTATCCGTGAGAGTTCCTCTCTGCCTGGGTGCTTGGCTGTACTCGTTTTTTTTTTTTGATAAGTTGCATGAATGAGTATAATGCTTTTTAACTATTAAACTGTCACGGCTGCTGCGGCCTTGCACCTTCCCGGCTTCCCTCACAGTGAAGTGCCTTTTCACACTAGGAGACTGGGGGTTCGCACCGCTCAATGAGGCAAGAATTGTTTTTAACAAGGTACAGAAAGATGTTTTGAAAAGTGTAAAACCAATTGTTTCTGCTGCGGTTTCATTGAATTTTTTTCAAATATTTAAAAGATTTCTCAAAAATAAATGTAATTTACAGAACTGTTTCAACAATCTGAATGTTTTTTTCTTTTAATCGGTTGGGATTCATGTACCTTGCACCTTGGTTTCTTGCATTTGAACCCAAGGATTAAATCTCACTGGTCTGAATTAGTTGGGGAAAAGTCGAAGGCGCTTTCATATTAGGCGTTTTTGGTTTTAGTTAAAGACCATGTGACTGGAAAAAGTGCACCCAGTTTCTATAGCATAATCGTGCTGGTATTTGGAAACCTTAATGCTGGCGTTGCCTCCCTCCAAACTGCCCTCTTACGTTTCACACTGACGACGAGCACAGTCCAAGTGTGATGGGACTCGTGACCCAATTCCCATTTTTCCTGACGGCACGTTCCGCTTCTTACTTGAAAAAAACCCACGTAGCATTGACACATTCAAAAAGCAGTGTTTTTCCATCAAAGACACACCTCTGTATTGTTGTATAGTATTTATTCACAGAACAAAAGCATGTGTGCTCAGGATCAGCACCTCTCGAACACCTTGTAGAGATCGGGTAAATTGGCGATCTGCAGCACGGTGCCGTCCTCGCTGAAGCTCTTCGGAGGACTCAAGAGGCTTCTCAAAGCTTTGACAATGACGTGCTCTACCTTCCAGCGCCACGAGTTCCCGTCGGCATCCTGAAACGAGAGTCACAACGTCACGCCGCTGCCTCTACTTCACTAATGTAAAAAGGAAGCTCCTTCCCACCTGCTCCGCCTCTAGGACGTAGCGCTTTCTGATGGAGTAGAACATGCTGCACTCCTTGCTTAAATCTCTGAAGCAGTCTCTCTCATTGTCCCAGTTCACCTGAAAAACACCGGGGAAGCGGACGCCTTCAGGCACGGTTTCTTTGGTCTGGTGACAAGGGAGGAGAGACGTTTACCTCGGTGGCCATGCGCAAGATGAGCATGGGGAGGCCCTCCATGATCGGCGTGTACGCGTCGAGCAGTAACGGCAGCCCGGTTAGATTCCCGTCCTACGGCGCACAAACGTCCGGCTTTACAGCGCGACCAAAGACAACATCCAGGCAGCACATGGTAACCGGGGCCCAACCGACCTGGTCTATCTCTATGGAGAAGTAGTCCTCGAGCATCTCCGTTTTCTTCTTCAGGAAGTCCACTATGTACTGGGCCAGGCCTTCTTTAGGACCATCCTCCTCGGTCCAGCCGCTCTCCTCCGAGTCCAGAGCCAGCATGGCGAGGTCATAAAGTGGCGCCGGCGTCTGAATGCACACGAACAGCCGTTATAAAAGGGACTCGCAACCCCCGTGCAGTGTGTTGCAAACCATCCCCAGAAGAGACTCAACTCACCGACAGCCGCAGTACGCCGAAGTTCCCGAAGTCGTAGATGAGTATTTGGTAGAAGAGCTCCTGGCTGCAGCAGAAACAAACAAACAAGAGTCAAAGCGAGGGGGGGGGGCAGGACCACGTGGAGGGGAGGCGCAGCGCGTCCCGGGCCGCTGACCTGAGCCTGGTGGTGTTCAGCAGGTACAGTTTGGTGTGATGCTGGATCAGGGTCCACTGTGGGTCCACGCAGCCCACGAATGAGTGGTTCTGCAGCATTTCCTGAAGCCCTGGAGGTAGAAGTACATACTGTTTTTATAAAAAGCCCTATTTGATTTATTTTGAGTCGTAGGTTATGCTGACAAGTTGATGAATGACAACAAGTAGCAGAACTAATTGCGGAGAAGAAAGTTCTGCTGGTACCTTTGTGTGTGTTCTCCGTGACCTCCGCTCGGAGCTCTTTGATGCTGGTCAGTTTTATGACCCGCCTCTTCGGCGTGGCAGCAGCTGTCAGGTCCTCGTGGACTTCTTCCTCCGGCTGCTCCTCTTTCCTGGGTCGCTTCCTGGCTCAAACACACACACGTTTACAGACACACACACACACACGTGGTCTCTTCAGACACCATCTTACACAACCTATGAAGAACATGTGTAAGCATTTATTTACTGACCAATTTAAGCAGCATACGGTTTTCTTTTCCACCACAGGGGGGCGGAAGAGATCCAAGACGTGATGACCATAAACTTGCCATAAGGTCATTTAATTAAGTTAGAGAAAATTGAGAATGATGGACCAAATCACACCTTAAACAATTAGCTTAGGGTTCCTCATTGTAACACATAAAAACGCCTGCTAGTAGCTACTTTATCGTTAGCAGCAGGTAAAAACAAGGTGCCATTTTGATTGGCCCAGAGGAAGGTGCCGCCACTCGTGAATGATGAAACACTCATACGCTGCCCGACGGTACTTTCTAGCGTTAATGGGTGGATCATACATCCAGACTTGTGCCGTCCCGTCTAGTCTTTACTGGCACACCCAATGCAGCCTTGCGGATTCTGGTTCTCACCTTTGAGCGTCGCCCTGGTTGCCCTTTGGCCCCTCCGCCTCCTGCTCGGCCAGGGCCACCAGCATGTCTGCATCGTCCGCCTCGTCCATCTCCGCGCCGCCGGTCCGGGCCGCCTCCCCGCCGCTGGGCCCGGCTGCGTCGGGGTCCGGCGGAGGAGTCTCCTTCGGCCGGAGGAAGGCGTCCAGCTTCTGCGCTCGACAGTCGGTCCTCACCATCTGGTGTGCGTAGACTCGGTCACCGGGCTCGGCGCCGCTGGGGGACTTGGCCTCGCCGCCACCTGAGACAGACAGGCCCGGCAGCAACGTCTGCAAAAAAAAAGTTTTTCTCATGGTCCTTTCGGAGATCTACACTATACCCCATCATGCAAACATTTGATAAAAAGTAAGAAGACACGTCCCATCCATCGCCGCGGAGACAATGCCGGACTACTTGGACAGATACCTGAGTGAAGTATGTGCGTGAGGAGTTGGAGCCAAGCAGCTTGCTCTCCACGTGCTTCTGGACGCTCTCGATGACGCTGTCTTCGTGCAGGAAGTGCACCTCGTGTTTCGTGGGATGGACGTTGACGTCGACGTTCTGCGGCGCAATCTCCAAACTGCAGCCGGTGAATGTCGAACGAAATCAGGCCGCCGCAGACTGCGGGGAGGTCGACATGAGGCATGCGCATGCGACTCACCTGAGGTACAGAAAAGGGTGCGAGTTCTTGGGAAGGTACGCTGCGTAAACCGTCTCGATGGCCTTCTTCAGCGCACTCGACTCCACCAGGCGATCTGAGGCAGAGCACAACGGGTCATTTCTCACGGCGGCGGCGCGGAGGACGTGGAACAGTCTGCACCGCTGAGCTACGTTTGGAGGGGGACACGTACGGTTGATGAAGAGCACCAGGATGCATTTCTTCACGGAGTAATTTGCATTGGAGACGTAGCCCTTCATCTTGTAAGCGAGCTTCTGATCCTCGCAGCCGACTTCGATCAGCTCCCTGGGAACCGGCCACAGAGGTCACGTGACTGCAGAGAGCGCCACAGTGCATCCCGTTTCCCTCGCTTTGTTGAGGATTACCTGCTGACTGCATTTCCAAAAACTCCCCGAATATTATCTACTACGGAGGCGTTGGGAAGGGTCCTCAAATCCGCCACGGTCTCCCCTTGCTGGAAGAATTTTGTGCAGTCTTATGCATAATGAGGAGATTATTTGTTGTGTTGTGTTGTAAAGCCAATCATGGTCATTGGTCATCGTTAAGAAACACGTTAATTAAAAAGCACATCTCACCTTTTTGACCGAAAAGCTTTTTCCTGAATTATGTATGGCGTACCTTCAAAATAACATTAAAATGAGAGTCATCCAAACACAATGATACTCATCCAACGAGCAGGAATCCAGAGACTAAAGACCACAGACCTGCTGACCACTTCGACAATCCTGGAGTACTCATCACTGGGGCTCTTCAATGCTTTCCTCCTGGTGGACACGTTGTAGAAGAGGTCCTCCACCTGCGGCAGCAGACGCGATGCGTGTTCACACCTCTATGGCCCTCCACTGACTTCATTCTGCGAAAAAGTTGACGTGCTCCACAACTCACGAGGATCTGTGTTCCCTGGTTGCCGGCACATGGTTTGGGGGGGCCTTTCAGTTTGCCGTCGCTGTAGCTCGCTCTGCAGACAATGGACACGTCACAGGAGCTCGGGCCTCCCTGCTTACTTCCATCAATCATAATGTGCTTTTAATCTCTCGACAGGAGATGAGCGAAGCAGCGTACCTGTGGGCGCACTTTGCGTCAGCGGTTTTAGTGGTTATGGTCACATGGGCAACGTGGCTCACACTAGCAAGGGCCTGAAAACAAGAACGGGCAACCAATGTGGCGCACTCGCATGGAAAAACGGACGTCACCATGTAATGACCTGAAGGCAGCTGCTCTACCTCTCCTCTGAATCCGTAGGTCGCAATAGCGGAGAGGTCCTCAAAAGTCTGCAGCTTGCTGGTGGTAAACCTCTCACAAACTATGTCCATATCTTCTCTCTGGAGACAGCCGACCAGAGGCGATGTGGAGATGTTGGCACATTGAGACCCGTGCACACCGGTGGGGGGGGGGGAGCAGACTGGATTAGACTGGATACACAGGGTCATTTCTGTTGTCTCTTGACTTAAACTCTATAGTCATCTCAAAGGGGGGGAAAAATCCATCGGAAGGACACCTATCACCCACCCTGATGCCAGTTCCGTTGTCCTGGATCTGGAGCAGCTTCAGTCCGCCGTCTTTCACCGTCACCTGGATGTTGGTGGACTTGGCATCCAAACTGCAAGACACAAGACAAGTGAGCCACTACACCGCCGAGATGCATTTCAAGTCAGAGTTGTGAGACTCTGAGGTGACCATGCACGGCGTGTAACAGGTGTGCAGACGCTGATTGGCCTTAAACGATGTAAAACACACCGGTATCTCATGCCATGTTACGCTGCAGGTATGCGAGTCACGTGTCAAACGCCTGACACCGGCCTACGTCTGTAGGCTCATGCAACGTTAGCTAGCTAGGGAGTTACCAGTTTTCAATCATTTCTTTGACGGCGTTGGCCGGGCGCTGGATGACCTCTCCTGCAGCGATCCGGTTGACAACCGTCTCGTCGAGTCTCCGGATGACTCCGGCCATGTTTATGGTGATGCTGACTGAGCTTGATAGTAGAAAACAGCGGCGAATTCACTTGTAGAGAGACACAAACGGTGTAAATAGGCGTCAATGTAGCATCACAACAAGAAACAGGGAAACGAGCATGGCGGGGATCATAGAGGAGACAAAAGGGAGGCGCTTTCACTGTGCTAGAAATGTCGCAGTCAGAGAACAGGGAGAGTGACGTGTCATTCGCGCAGCTTTCCCAGTAACGCGTCTAAAAAAGAGAGACGTTTGATAACTTCCCCATGAAAAAAAATCACAAGTTTAACACGTTATGTAACGCAAGGCTGTTGATAAAACAATAATGTTTCCGCTTCCATCTTCTGGTGATCAACATCTTCTCAATCATATACGATCTTTGTCGAAACTGCGCGGGGAAAGAGCTGAGGGGCGGGGCCTCCTCCTGCTGACGTCATTCGTCCAAAGTCCAAACTTTATAGAACATAAGAGCTTTAAAAAAAAATGCACTGCGCCTCACAGTGATTCATTAATAATGCTTTACTTTGAGACACATTTCATCATATGTCTATAAGATATGTTTATCTCATCCTCTTCTAGAAGAAGAGTCGCTTATTTGATCTACTTAATCTCAGTGGCCACAATGTAAAGTGATAAAAATAAAGTTGATTGGCCCCCTAGGGAAAAAGTATCTTTTCCATGGTATACAAAAGGTCAAGGGTCAGAATCCACTTTAGATCCATTGCCTGCCAGTAGTTACAAAATTGTTTTGTGTCCACAGGGGGGGTGTGTATGTATGTGTGTATGTATGTATGTGTGTGTGTACAGGAAACCTTTGAGTCAACTTTATCCAGCTACTGTCAATATATTAATGTTTAACTGTGTCTTGCCATTTTGAACTATTGAAGAAATTAAGTTTGCAACAGTAAACAATGAAAAGGTTCTTCATTCTAGCTGCATTAATCTATAGAGTTACAATATTCTAAAATTAGATTCTATATTAATGTATGCATATATTTTTTTTAAGTTTGAAAATAAATTAACAACTGCAGAGTTTGTGTATTGCCTCCTCAGCACAGTCACCCATAAGGGGTGACTGCAAACTTCAAACTTCAACTGACCACGTATGTGTCTGGTTGCACCGCCACCTTTCAGCAGGACTCAGCAGAGCAAAAATACAAGTTCTTTTCTTTATGAGGAGGTTTTTCTTTTTCATAAAATCTAATCTCAGCTCTTTTAGCCTCTGATTCTCACATGAGCTGCTTAAACTATTTTGCTAGGCTGCTATAGTTTGGCCTCAGGGAGGATGACCTCATCAGAATAAAATGTTCCAGGCTGTCCGGGGAGCGGCGCTGTTTGCATGTCATGACCAGGCAGATGTTCTCAATGCAGACCAACCACACCAATACCTGCGTGAAAAAAACAAATAAGGGAAGGTGGGGAAAATAATATCTTTCTTTAGTTTCTACTGGTTCTATGTTAAAGAATAAAACAAATATAAAGTCCCCCTTACATTGCAGAGAGTGGCAGGGGCAGAGATTGTGATGGCTGAAAGTGGAGGTACTTTCAGCGCCCTTTGATTTCTCCTTTGGAAAGCTGCAGCCACCTTTTCAGGCTCCTAAGGTTCCATGTGGCAGGAAGGTTTTGGAGCCTTGCTACAAGACTCCACCAGATAGGTAAATCATTTTTAGAAGGCTTATTTTAAAGTATGAAATAAACTGGCTGAGCTCACTCTCTCTTGCAGTAACTTCATACTTCTGACCTGTTATCCTTTGTGATCCTGATGATCTTATACCAGCAGGAGCTGAATGTGGAAACAAAACTATGCATGAAACTGGTTCTGTAACCCATTGCACACTTACGTAAACGTACGACCTACACCAGGAAGCCATGACGGGTACATTGGCATGGTTTAGTAGTTCAGCAGCTTTTTTAGGTGCTGTGTTAGTCGTTGCCAACAAACCTTTAGGGCCAAGAAGCAGCTAAACCACAGGGCTCACTCACAAAGAGTGACATCAGTATAAAGTCATCGCATTTTCCCATGCGAAGTACACAACCGTGGAATCCAGATGTGTGCATGGCCCATGCTCTGGTTAAAGTTGATCCTCCTCTCCCGTTGGGCCAAGGGACAACGTCAGCCATTGTGCTGTGTTTGCATCACAGATGCATCGGGGGAAATGATGTCTATTCTGAGACATGTGTGTCTGACTCGATGCACGGAATTCCACTTTGTGCTGTAGAAGCAGGATGTGCTACAGGATACAATACAATAGAGCGGGAGAGGAATTAGAAGAGGGTAAAAAAAATGATGAAGGTACACCATGAGTTTAAATAACAGTTGCTGTTTCCCTGTTCTAATTGTGAAGCTAAGCGTTGTATGTCTCACAGTTCAGTAAAGGCTTTGTTTTCCTTTGCAACTAGACTTCTTATAGCATTTATTTGGCTACTCTTACTGAAACACAGATTGCCATAGTTTTGAAGTGCAGTGACTGCCACTCCTGTAGTGACCTGGAAGACACAATGGCATGTACACACAAGGGCGCATGCGGCTGTGATTGCAGGTGCACCCAAGCATAAACCCAAGCATGCACGCGTGCGCTGATAGGAAGGCTATAGATGTGGCAGAAGAAGAAAGATTATAAATCTTTCAGCACACATTTATTCCACACCCTGCTCTGCTAAACACACACATGCTTTCAAAAAAGCAAATGACAACAAAATCAGATGCAAATGTCCAGCTGCTACTCAGCAGCACGCCCATTGTGAAGAGCGAGGTCAGCAGCGTGTTGCCCCAACATGGCCTCCAAATACAACTTAAAACTAACACAAATGCCACTTTGGTTTACACAAGACCTGGAATCAGCTGTGTGTCTCTACATTACACACCGACTGTGTGTTTGTGTGTCTTGGCTCGACACCCCCAGCAATCCTCGGCTTGCCATCAGACACAATGACAAGGGGGTCTGTCAGTATCTCTTAGAGACACAAAATGCGGGGAAGCAATCATCTGTGGAATGTGTTATGGCCTCACCGAGTGACAGCTAAAGAGCAACCAGTTTTTCCTCTGAGAATGAAGGTGTTTACTGACAAATTATCAAATTCAAAAATAAAGTTCTCTGCTTTTTAAAATCATGTCTAACAATGTTGTAATCTCACTGGTAGATTGCGTATTTATTGACGGATGTTAATCGGCCCAGTCATCGCTATCTATGTTAGTTGTTGATGGTGATGACTGTCTGGGTGTGGTGACGTTTTAATTCACCCTTCATCATTACTGCAACCTGCCAAGACATGGGTTCAATGAAATGCTCTTCCTTTTCCTTCCTCCTCCTGCTCTGTCCTTGTCAGTGTGGCAGAAGCCTTGAGACATAGCCTCAACAGAAGATATTATATATATACAGTATAAGATACCCATAATTACAAAAGTGATAAGATTAAAATGTGCACATTGATCTGTGGAGCAGAAATGATCAGGTGCTAATATGTTCACTGAGATTTGGCCATAATTCCTCCTGTAGGTAACACAATCCAAATTGAATGACGATCAAGACACTTGTCATTGTGAAAAATCAACATTGTCAATGTCCCGTTCGGACCGAAGACCAACCAGCTCACGTGTCTTTTTTCTACCCCAAGGGCCTCGCAGCTGGTAAAGCTAAAGAACAGTTTAGGGCATGCAACAGCCCACATTACAAAAGGCTTGCCATCACCTGTTCAACCCCACCCTCGAATAAAATGTTTTTCATTAAAGGTTCACTATCAAAGAATGATGCGGTGAGCTATCGCTTTGATGCCATCCAGTTATTCTCATGTTTCCTCTTGCTGCAAATCAAACAATCACTTGTGTCACCGCTTATTCCCATGATGAACAGCATTTGATCAACCACTGACCTCTTTACAGCAGAGACTTAGGCACCGCATGGGTCTGTTTGGCTCTCAGTCTGCTTTCTCAGTGACATGGCGCATCATTGAGGTCATTGAGGCTTAAGCCGCTCAGGTTGGCCTCTGTCACGTCTCCATTGGTGGGAAAGATGTCCATACTTATTCAGCAGGTTCATAGCCTTTTTCTACAGACCATGTGGCACAATGGAAGCCCAGCCTTCACTTTGACCGTACTCTTTGCAATGTAAACTGACTCCATGTGTAAACTACTCTGCCCAAAAGGCGACAGGGGATATGAAGTGTATCTCTCAATCCTTTTAGTAAACAAAAAGTCTAATCCTGGAAGGCCTCTATCAGCAGCTAATAATCTAATCTGTTGTGTTCCGTCGACGAAGGATACTGCGTCTTTATTCACCTTCAACAATATTTGCTTCATTTCAATGGAGATTGTGTTATCTCATACGTTACACAACAACACACCGGTACAGTTACACTTGGTGTATTATTCCTACATTCTTAAAGGTGTAGGGATCTGGTTAGGGTTCAGCCATTGGTTAAGTTCATGTTTTAAAACCTGTCAGTCACAAAAACTGAAAGGAAGATCACCAAAGAGTGCAGCTTTACTGTGGTATGTAGTATAGCAACTATCCATTGTTCAACATTCATTTAGATGTTTCTATTCAAACTGCTTGTCTGTGTGTCATGGGTGGTGCCGGCAGAAAACAATGAGGGAGTGTCTTCAACTCTTAACTTGTGCGGTCACATTGCATCAATTCCTTTACTTTAGTCATCAGATTTCATCCTGCCGAGTTTATTTTAAGTCCTTGAGTGCAGCAACCTTTAAAGGAAAGGCTCCGTGTATGGTCCGTCTTTCTCTATGTCTCTCTCTCTCTCTCCTTTCAGGGTTTAACAAAACGTTGCTAGGAAGTTGTGTCCTGCAGATACTGACCGACTTCCTCCGACTTCAAAGCGCTGTCACTAAACCACACCACAGCCTAGCTAGTGAGGCCATGTCATTTCAGTCCTTTTACAGGACTGCAAATGACGCAAAATATGTTGTCAATGAACCATTGAAAGAAACAAAAGAGTGACAGAATGTTGACAGAAGAAGCTTCCCCCGCAGCATTCGATGATCTGTCCCGGCCCTGCTCGTGCTGCTCCTCTCTTTTGTCGGTGTCACCAGACTGCACCTTCATCAAAGGAGTGTTTATAATAATCATCCTCACCCAGTAGTTCCATTGTTTGTTGATTTCCCACTCACATTAAAATGTTTGAGGTTAATACAGTAGAAGCTTTTCTTCGTTGCCCTCCAGGCGATGAAACCTCGCAGAGGCACACAATATGTCATTTCTATTATTCCCCTTCAAAGTGGCTCTTCCTCAGCCGCTGCCGGGCATGTTATTCGGGTTTTGCTTTAATGCTGGTCTGATCAGTTTTTTGGTTAGTCATTCCCCAATGCAACAGATAGATAAATGGGACAAGGTCTCTGAACCCTATGCTCCATCCGTTAATGGATGAGTGAAGAATAGGCAGAAATCAGGTACCTCACACAGTGTCAGAAGTATGTTTTGTACGGTTTACAGTAATTACGATGAATACCATGACATTTCTATTTAAACAATTATTAATGACTGTTATAGACTAATGCTCCAATTCTAATTATCCTTCACCAAATGGCAAAGCAATTTGTAAAAATGGTACATAGGAAAAAGCACTATGGAACCAAACAGAAACAGAAATCATAAAGGCTTAAGGTGTAGGCTTACATATTATCACAGAAATTGTCACACAATTATTCAAACTACCGCAAAGCTTTTGCTGTGTAAGGTGGATGCTTTGGACCCCCTTCCTGATCTTGGGACCCCCAGGAAAATATGCCCCATAACTTGTTTTTAATCCAGTAGCCTTCTTTTTTTCCCGTCACATTGTAACCCAAGTTTTACTCATAAATATATAACAGTCAAGCTAAATTTGAGCAGTAAATGATGAAGGAACCATTAATGAAACTATTACCAACCTTTCAGGAAAAAGGAAAGTGATACCTTTTGGGTTATACCTTCTATAAGTACATGCATTCATTTAATTTGACAGAAAACAACCATGTTGATTTTTTTTTTACACAATATGGTTGGGGTGAATCATTTGAACGACGCACGCGGATACATATTCCAATGAGTTATGAGGAACGCTTTGAGCATGCGCAGGTCGGTTCATGCAGCACCCTGAACGAGGAGGCTACTCGGGATCAGCCCGGCTGTCAGTAGCTGGATCAGCGGAGTCCAGACATGTGAGAGTTGGGCCGCCTTAGGACAAAAGTCGCCGTGGAGCTCCGGACGAGGCGGGGCGACGCGCCGCGCACATCGTGGCTCTCCGTGCGCCTCCAACATGCCTCAAGCATGACAACCAACTGGTTGGGCTGCGTGACAACGGGGGACGACACAGACGAGAGGAAAGTTCCCAAAAACTGGAAGAGAAGCAAGTCGCAGTCGTGACGAAAAAAAAAAACACGGCGAAGAGGAGCGCGCGACGGGTTTAAAGTTTAACGGAGAAGAAGCTTGACGAGTGAGGTGAGTTCACGGAACACGTCACGCGCACCGTGTTTATCGAGGTTTTTAGGCTTTGCTGGAGTTTCGAAATGCCACATCGTTCTGGTAATGGGGAAGGGAGGGGGGGGCTGTAAATAATCTTCAATATCTTGGAGACCAAAAGCCGTTCAGTGGGTCGAACGTAAAATCGTAACTTTTCCACGTCAGTCGTCTCTCGCCGCGTTCGTGTTTTCTTAACGTTTCGTTTTGCTGGCACTTCACTTACTTCCATGAACTTGCAAATGGAGACTTGGCCGCAGGGAGGAGCCACACCCATAACCTCAGTTATCTCCTGGTGGGGGGGTCCTCCCCCCCCCCCCCCCCCCCCCCTCCTCCCCTCCCATTCATTGAGGCCGCTGGGCTAAAAGGGCTGGAATAAAAGACGTGATGTTGATTGCATCATTGTCTCCTGATTTTGGCGAACGGATGTCAAATCCTTCCACATATGTAGTGGACTGAAACAATGCCCGATCCAATGAACTACTGCTGTTCTCTACAGCTGAGACCTCACCTCCAACACGAGGAAGCAAAATAACTTTATTCAGTCAGGTGTTCATGATCTGCTCATAATACAATTTATTTTATAAAATCGATTCTTTAATTAACAGTCGATTGATTTTGTTCCAACAATGTCAGAAAATGTTAAATCTTCCAAAACCTACGCCGACTTCCTCTAAATGTTTTGTTCCGTCGGACAGAACAGTTCGCTGCCAGAAAGGTTTTCGATGTGCCATCAAGTGAGACGAAACAAAATTATATTTACATTTGAGAAACTGGAATGGGAATAATAGTTTTATTTGAAGAGGTATTCTTACTGTACTGATTATCAAATGTGTGTGCATTCTCATTCAATTGATGCTTGATAATTCAGGACTATCTAGCTGGTGAAAGTGAAAATGATTCATACTGTTCATGCCATGATCCTCTCTTTAGATTACAGGATGGCACGCCGCTCCCAGTGTTCCTCTAATGGGGATAACCCCCTGGACCCCAACTACCTCCCCCCTCACTATCGGGAAGAGTACCGCTTGGCTGTTGACCATCTGATTGAGGAGGACTTGGAGGGATACTATCAGTTCCTCCAAAAGGCAGATGTGGTGAACTTCCTGTCTCAACCGGAAATTGAGTACATTCAGAGCTCGGTTCAGGTCCCTCAGCCGAGACACAAGCCTGAACAACATTTCCTGGAGCCCGGAGGAGATAACTCCTCAGACACTTACTGGCCGATGCACTCTGACCTGGACGCCCCAGGTTTGGACCTCGGCTGGCCTCAGCTGCACCACTTCATCGGACCGACAGAGGTCACGACTCTGGTCAACCCCCCTGAGCCGGAAATGCCGAGTATTAAAGAGCAGGCCCGCCGACTTATCAAGAATGCCCAGCAGGTAGACCTTTCACTTTGAGCTGGTAAAGGAGTGTCCATCTCCCACCAGGGCCATTCACCATTTGCTTGTTTGTGGCTTTTGTCCTCTCAGGTGATTGCCATAGTGATGGACATGTTTACTGACGTCGACATGTTTGCTGATATTCTCGACGCTGCCATGAGGAATGTTGCCGTCTACCTCATCTTAGACGAGCAGAATGCACATCACTTTGTCAACATGGTGTCCAACTGCAGAGTCAATCTACAGAACATTCAAGTGAGTACGAGGTCGTGAAGAAAAGCTTACACATTAGAATTGTGTCTAGAAGTCCCCCCCCCCCGACTCACCCACCAAGGCACACAGCTTTATTCTACATAGAAGTTGTCAAAAGGACTGATGAAATAGCAATACATTAGTTAGTAAATAACTTTTTCTACATTTGGAATGATTCGTGATGCAGAAACCAACTAATTAATGACAAATATTAATCTCACTTTGACTACAGAATCCTGGAAAACCATTGATTCCATGTTATAGCTTTTTTAATTTATTCCAGTTTAAGTTTGGTGATAAGCTATATTTTTTTCATTGTCAACACATCTAGTCAAAAGACCAAAAACAACAATTGATCCTAAAAATAACTTTCTGTGTATCCAAAGTTTGATATAGCTTATTCCTCTCTGCCATGGAGCTTGATGCATCATTGGAAACATCATATTTAGGCACAATGTGGCACTGGGGCTCATGTTCTCCTTTTAGCCAATTAGCATAGACACTGTAGGTTACTTTGAGTCACTGTCTTGCTGTTGTAAATACTCCCTGCAGCACCAAATGTGTAATGTTCCACTCCTGATTCAGTTTGCTAGAAACCACAGCACCAAGCTATGTCCTGTCTGTATCTGTTACCTTCTCATGAGGATGTACCTCTTCAGTAAGATGGCCATAGACAGAGGAGGGAACTCACACGATTTGAGTCATGGGATTAGTTTGGAAAAGCATTAAATACTGCCGGACTTATCCGATACAGTAGTGCACTATCCTTATTAAGCAACTTGTGAAATAAAGCAGAAGTGCCGTTGGGTTAAGTACAGCTGTTGCTGGGTAACTCCATCAAACAAACAATAACAACTGATCACTTTTTCCAAACGTCATGTGTCTGGCTTGAACTCCTAACTGATATGGGTAATTTATTATCAGAACATTGTTGTGTTTCCCCTAACATTATATCAAGCCCCCTCAACCCCCCCCCCCCCCCCCCTAAGAAAGTCTGATTAATATTTATTTTTGGGTGATTTGATTCTTGTTTTGACTGTAGTTTTTACGGGTGAGAACATTGTCTGGCATCACGTATCACTGCCGCTCAGGGAAATCCTTTAAGGGGCAGATGATGGATCGCTTCCTGTTGACAGACTGCAGGGCTGTGTTGAGTGGGAACTACAGGTGAACACATTTAAAACTACCTCCACACTTTGTGAATTTTGAAATATTCAGTCTGTATTTGCATAAAAAACTGACATAATTATGCCCTTCATTCTTGTCCAGCTTCACGTGGTCTTTTGAGAAGCTCCACCGTTGCATGGCACACCTTTTCCTTGGACAGCTTGTATCTACCTTTGATGAAGAGTTTCGGATTCTGTTTGCTCAGTCCCAGCCGCTTCTGATCGACAACTTCACCCCAATGGAAGAGTTCGGCCTTTCAAAAACCAGGCAATATCCAAGTGATAGAATACTGCATAGAGAGCCAAAGGGCTTTCAGATGCTGGACACCGCTCATCCGGAGGAGAGACATCGCTATGATGAACGCATGGATGTAGATTGGAGAATGATGCCCCTTAGAAAGCAGGAGCCCCTGCACGGCCCTGCAGATGTGTACAGTAGACTCGAGAAATCTCGCATGGATCCGCCTTTTGACCATGGCCCGACCAAGATGCCCATGATAGAAAACCTTGCCGCCAAACGTCACAGTTTTACTGAAGACGCTCATGGTCGATTCTCTCATCCATTTTTGCAGCAGAGAATGCTAGAGCCTGAGAACAAGGAACGTCAGTCCCAGCGGGGGCAGCAGCCTGGACCAGGTCCAGGAAAAGAAGGCGATTACAGTAGCTATGACAAGTTTTGGAACCAAAACTTTTATACAGCAGATCAGTACGTTCAACCTGGTTTATCTCAAGAAGTGGAACCACATGACAACTTTAACCTTGTGCATAGCTATTTATTATCTACCAGAAATGCAGACTATGACCAGGGCTCAGAGGAATTACCGCCTGAAGCAAACTTACCTTTTGGGTCACCTCACCCTAGGAGATCAAATGTAGGTCAGCCGCATGCTTGTCAAACATCTCACACCTCCTCAAGTCTGACTGATCAGAAGCAGTTTTTACAGGAGTCTAATGCTGACTGCAAGGATCCTACGGTGAAACGGGGGCTAAGAAACTGGAGGATTAGCTCATACCTGAGTGGATGTGAAAATCAAGATGAAGGTCTTCCGTTGACATCACCTGATGCATCAGATGCTTTTGAAGAGCCCTCTAAACCCGTACAGCAAGTACATGTATCAGTCCCTAAAAGAGAGTTTAAGGTTCCTGCAATGCCCCGGGCAAGTCAAATGCCAAGTTATGCCAAAATCAATGTGCGAGAACAGAAATTGCCAGATGAACCCACTGCAGTAGCAACAGAAACCAAAACAACGCCGACACCTTCAGAGTCATCGTCCACATCAGAAAAGATAGAGGAGGCAGAGCCAAAAGAACCCCAAACTGCTGTTGTTCGAAGGGGGGAGTCGTTCCGTAGGAAATACAATGCTGCTCTACCGAGGGGCTCAAGGTTAAGATCTTCTCTGATATTCAGCTCAATGGAGCAGCACAATACTTCTCAAGATACCAAAACTGCACTGGACCAACAGGATGAGGAAAGTGACAAAAATGAGGCAGACCAGACCAAATTAACTTGTGTTTCTCAAGTTTTCGGACAAAGGAAGTCTAAGGCAAGAGACCCTTTTCAGTGGAGCCGTGACATGAAGTCAGCTACTTTCCATAACTCTGCCTCAGACCTATCCAAACCAGAGAATGAAAACAGCAAAGATGATGATAAAGATTCATCAAAGGATAAAAAGTCAGAGGTACAAGAATCACTAAAACCACCGGCCGGAGAGCAAGTTCAGCCAGAAAAGCAACTCAAACCGTTGTTCCCAACTCCACCTTGTGTTGATATGAGTGATCCTGATGACAGGCTCCGGTTTTTCAAGGAGTTGGCAGCAAAACGCAGAGCCGCTAAGGCTGCAGAAACTGAAAAAAGCAAAGAGAAAGCTCCAATGAAACCACCAACTGAATTCAAAAATAACGCTGCACTTAAAAAGGAAGAGCCTGTACCAAAAGACACCACTGAAAAGATGGCTGAGGGTATACTTGATGGAAATGATACTGCAGAGGATTCAGGGACAACAGCCTCCACAGAGGCACACAAGTCACTCAGTCCATCTTTAGATACTGATGGGGCTAACAAGCAGAACCATCTGGTCACGGCTGACCCAAATATCTCCCACAGCTGTCAACAAGAACAAACCAGAGTTTCACCTCCTTCAGAGACGAGAGAGCTGAAGAACAGCCAATTAGCAGCGACCATGCCTGTTTCTGCACAAACAGAGGAAACTCCGAGCAAACCACCCCAGGAGCTCCATCTGTCCAATGCTGCTGTCAAACAGAGTAGCCCCATTCCCCCTCCTACACCACCACCCATGCACAACTCACCACCAAACGCTACTCCTGCTAGTGGTTCTTCTCTTGCACAAGTTAATGATGAAAGTGAAAGGAAAGGCTTTGACCCCACCCCAAAGAAGTCCGGTTCACTCTCCCCCGGTTTAGTTGAGGAATCGCCATCCTCCAAAATTGCTGCATTTGCTGCTCCTCTGCCACCCGAAGAAGACACAGAACTCAGCACTTCTGACCCATCGGGCCAAAGCCCTTTTGCTGGTAACACTGTGCAAGATTCTGGTTCACAGATAAATCCAAGTCCGTCCTCCTCTAGCTGTGCATCGCTTTCCTTCTCAGCAGAGACTAAATCCCTAGAAGATTTGAGCTCAACACTAACTTCCAGTACGTTGTCCTTGAATGCAGAGGCATCTGTCTGCCTCTCACCTCCAGAAGCCTCCCAGGTGACATCATCTGAGACCCTTTCAGCAGCTGAGTCAGCATATGTGGGAGATGAAGTTTCTCCTGATGAATGTGCTGGTGGTTCAGATCTAATCACATCCACATCCCAGTCTAGTGAAAAGATAGACACTGAACAATCGTGTGGTCCTACACCTGCAAAACCTGTTCCTGAATCACAAAACAGCTCTACAAACAGCTCTTCAAAGGGTGATGGAGAGGAATCTCTGGATATTGGATCATCAAAGAATGTAACATCTGCAAGCCCGTCTCCTAACCTTAGCCCTTCCTCTGCTGAATTGTGTTTACCTAATTTATCGGAGTTGGAAAGTAAATCAATAGATGCTCAAAATGACACTATTACTTCGACCCTCTCCCCAGGTGAGCCTCCACCTGAGCACAGTGCAGCAAAAAGCAGCTCTCCTGTCCCTCCAGACTCTCCACCTAATGCTGCTCAGTCAGAAAGACAAGCGACACCTCCCTCATTCCTTAACCTGACAACATCGGTCTCTCCCCCTCCAATTGACCCAGAATCATGTTCTTCTCCTCTAACAGAGTTTGTTGGATCCGTTTCTTCCCCTGAGGCTGAAAAAACATTGACTACATTGCACAGCCACTCAGATAGTGGAGGCTTTTCTGAGCAGATTGCAACAGACTCGACTGAAACGCCAATGCTTCCATCAACAGAAACCTCTTTCTCAACAGAGCCCACTCAGCCAAGCAAAACACCTGAATCTGTGGCTCTTGAAGCCCACCCTCTGGAATCACCTGTATCTGCTGAGTGTAGTCACGTCGACCCGCCTGACCCTTATGAGATAAAAACTGATGATACAGAGGCCACCATTACGGTAAATAAATCTACTATAGAGGTGTCAGAATGCAGTGAGAAAACAAATCAACTAGTTGGACAAAATAACTGCTCTGAACCGGCGGAGGTCCCATCAGACGAAGTTGTTCCTGCA
This sequence comes from Pungitius pungitius, assembly GCF_949316345.1. Taxonomy (NCBI): domain Eukaryota; kingdom Metazoa; phylum Chordata; class Actinopteri; order Perciformes; family Gasterosteidae; genus Pungitius; species Pungitius pungitius. The sequence goes on along the minus strand of NC_084912.1, from coordinate 15,901,111 downwards.
TCCCCACAGTCCAAGATGCCCAAATCAAGTCATTCCCGCTACCAATCATCCACAGCCAACCTGCTCTCCAGCAGCAACCTCCGAGATGACACAAAGCTGCTTTTGGAGCAAATCTCTGCTAATAGCCAGAGCAGGATAGAAGCTGCTAAAGAGTGTCCTGTCACTGATGACGAGAAAGAAGACGAAGCTGACAAAAATGCCAAAAGAGAGAAAGAAAGAGGGATGAGGTCACTCAGCAGAGGGCAGCCCAAGACGAGTGAGCAGCGGGAAAAGGCGCTGGAGAAAATTCAGACCATGAGGAAGGAGAGGAAAGTTTACAGCCGATTTGAGGTATGACCTTATTTAAACCATTGTTACTATTACCAATTTAAGGGAAACGTGTTTGGCTTGTTGTGACTCTCTCTGTCTCTATCATTTTCACAGATGGCACCTTAAATGGAATCAGTGTCAGCACAGCGTTTGCAGAGAGAAAGAAAGTCAATTCGATGCAGAAAAGATAACCGCTATTTAATAGAAATGGGATTTCTCTGCTTGTTGACATTTTGTTATGAAGAAGCAGAGGACCTGTATCAGCGGCACAGAACTCTGAAGAGTAAAACTACCAGTAATACATCATCACTTGTGTCATGGCCAACAAGGTGTGAGAGGGATCAAATACGGTATCACTGACTGGATGGGTCAAGTGCAATGTTTGCAACGGGTTGGGTCTCTGATGAGGTCTGACCTTATTACAGCCACGACAGCCATTACATTAGTTGGAACTCTTTTTATGACATAAGGTGTTTATATAAAAGGATAAATAAATAGATCACACGAAGTACTCACTGTTATATACTGTTTATATTGTACAATTCCACAACCGTGGTAATCACATGTTTGTGAAGCTTGTAAGTATATATATCTATATATAGATATATATAGATATATATACAATGGACATGGAACTGAAAAACTAGGTTGTGCATAAAAAACAAACGTAAGGAAGCTATTTCTTTTGTGTTTGAAGCCGAAGCTCTCAGATTGGCTAGATGCCAAAGGGTTAAGTGTCTATATAGTTATTTGCTTTTTTAATAAAAACTGTACATCCCTGTACACTGAAACAAGTCGTTCCCAAACTGCAAAGATTATACCCTTGCCATATGTAAAAGGAATGTGTTTTTCTGTCTTCTGTGCCTGACTCTGAAAAAAGTGTTCTGTCCATACAGGCATTTTTCAAAGCAAAGACGTTTTGACTTGTCACAATATGAAAAGTGGAGGTGTTCCAGTATGCCAGTAGGCCATGACGCTGTGAGCGTGAGGCAGCATGAACAAACCCGGGACCCTGAAGAAGGATCATTTGTTTTATTACTTACACCTCTGCTTGTCCTGTCGAGACATGTCCAAATGTCTTCTGTGGTATAAGCCGTCCCTAAAATGGCATCTATTTCATGTTCTGTAAAAGAAATCACATCGCGGGAACATCATTTTTTTGCCAAAATAAGACAGGAATGTCATTTTTAACATGTTCAGGGGATTTGTGTAGTGATTAAAAATCAGCTCTCCGATTTGGATTATTGAGCCTGTGTTTATTTTCTGTTAAATCAAAACATGACAGATTTACCATCAATTCCCAAACTGACAAATGGCATGGCTTAATTTTTGTCTAACCCCAATGACCTTTTCTGGTGCACCACTGTTGAGTGTTGGGGTTCATATAGTTGAAGTTGCTGTGGAACTCTGGCTTTGCCTTAACAGCCCAGTCATTGTAAAGGATATATAGCATTTAATAATTGGACTTGGGGCTTGCGAAAAGAACCCAATATTCCTTTATTAAACCTGACATACATTTCTACAACTTAGGTTCTATTCATCTTACTGTAATACACTCTTCTAACTTACTGCATTCATAAACATCAACATAGAGAATCACCACGTTACATGCTAATCATACTGGTTTCTCGCTGTGAAGAACAATACACAACTCAAAGGATCCTAATGCTCAAGGTCTTACGCTAAATGGAAAAGGTTGTTTACAGGTATTTGCTTAATGCTGTTCCTTTAAACAGCTGAAATGTCTGTGTTACCTGGTGCACAGCTGATTGTTGCTGAGCAGGATTCAGCAGGAGCTCCCTCTGCAGGCCGGGATTTGTCCATTAGTCCTCAGAGCCAACCACACACAAACCAAGAGTACCGGTCTTGACCATCAAGCCAATCCCTGAAAACGTAAATACGCACAATTTCAAAAAACAAATTGAACAATTTTTCCTCTATTTGATGAAACTAACACATGTCAGTTTTTTTTTCAGCTCCCCAGTATGAAGTAAAAAATATAAATCTGTCGCTCCTCAAGGAGGCCAGAGGTCAAAGTCATGTTCTAAACATTCATGCTTGCTGGTGTAGGATTAATATGTTATGAAACGGCCCATTGGGATTTAGGGACACTTAAGACTACTACAAGTAAATGTTACCAAAACCCTTACAAGCATCCCACCTTCTAAACTAATCTAGTGTGTAAAGATATATTCTAGTGTATTTGTCAAATGCTAATAATAATAATGCCAACATAACTGATTTAGTTACATGACGTAAATTGGTTTTCTTACTTTAATCAAATTGATTAGGTTACTTAACATGGCACCATGCCACCTTTGAAGCTGTCCCGGTGAATTAAACTGGCTTCAATCACATGCTGCATGGCGTTGGTTATGAAACAGGGACTTCCACCCTTCATTAGAAACAGTGGGCCTCTTGTCTCGGCTGCTTGAAAACGCCTTGATAAGCTTGTGCTGAATTACACTAATCTTTAAACAGCTTTCACTGCTCCAAGTCCCTCAATTTGAAGGGAAAACTCAAGAAGAGTAGTGTTTGGCTGTGTTGATTTCATTTTTGTGGGAGTTTTGTTGGACACAAGAATGACTTCCACCCTGAGGAGAGTGTACCACGTAGCAGCATTCAGCTGGTACGCATTTGTTGTCCAGTGTCTCAAAGCAAAGGAAGGAGAAGAACTGCCACCAGGCATCTTTCTTTATGGAGGACCTTGGAAGTACCTTACTTTTTTGAATTTGGTGCGTACAATTCCCATATTACCCAGTAATAATAGTAATAATTATGTACAATGTGTATTGCAAGCTTGAAAATGTATAATGGAAAAAAATGTTGTTATGTGTAATATTTCAGTTACTACAAATGTCTTTCTTTGGACTGGCAGCCCTGAATGATCTACAAGCTGTCGAAAAATCAGTCAGTTTTGTGAAAAGATGCAAAGACCTCCTCTTCTCTGTCTTTGCCTTCCCTGTAGGAATGGTGAGAATAAGGTGTTTTAAAATCCTACATTTCTTAAATTGTTGAAAAATAACTTGACGTTAACTCCATATGTGTTTTGCTTAGTTTGTTGTTCTACTTTTCTGGACGATCTGTGCCTATGACAGAGAATTAGTCTACCCAGCTACTATTGACACCTTCTTTCCTCCCTGGATAAACCATGCTATGGTCCGTAAATATGCATAACATTACCACAAATGACGTAATCCTAATTATCCTGTCATAGACCATCACTCATATATTGTCATCCTGTTTTTCTCAGCACACATTTGTCCTTCCTGTCTTACTTGGAGAAGTGCTGGTGCAGCCTCACATCTACCCGCAGACTAAATACGCCCTGGCAGCGTTGGGAGGTGTGGGCTCGGTATACTTATTATGGTAAGGGTCGGTATGCAGCAGTATCATGACAAAACGTTGAAATGTATATAATCGACATGCAAATATCACAGCATTTAAAAACAATGAAATCCTTCTTAATTTAATATTGATCATTTGAAATGGATTGAACCTTAATATGTCTTTTTCTGCGATCAAAACGATATTGTTTAAATGGGAGAGATGTATAAATAGTAATCCGCAGTACTGCACTGAAATAAAACAAAACACTATGCATCAGGATTGGTCAAAAAGAGTTAGCAAAAGTTTGACATGAGAAAACACAAATAGGATGTCACTTGAAGTCTGGATGAAGACAGAAATGTTTCAAAACTAAGCCAGTATTGTAAAACAGATTGTACAGCCCAAACGGGGGAAGGGAATTAAGAAACACAAACACGGAGTACGAGAGGATGATTGAACAGAATAAAACCGAGAATACACAATTTAACAAATAGTTCAAATCAGTCTCTTACGCAACCCATCTCACAATCTGTGCCCTCGCCGTCGACAGGTAGAAATGATGTGCCAGTAAATAGATCTTTGAGACAAGACAGTACAAGATGACAGATGCAGTGAGACGGTTTATTTGTTTCCCTCTAAACACGTTCTGCAGGATCGTATGGGTGTACTTGTCCGTTGGGATCTGGGTGTACCCGCTCCTCGCCTACTTCAGCACAGCTGGTCTGGTGGGCTTCTTCCTTTTTAACATGTCGGTGGTGGTATTGCTCTACGTGCTAGGAGACCAACTCAACAGCCATGTTTGGAGTAAGGGGCATTGACTTTATCACCGGGGACACGCATAGCATCACATGTTCATTCTGGTCTCGTTTCATTCTCTCTCTTTTGTCTCCTTTACTTTAGGGAAGGACATGGACCGAATGACAACAAAAACAAAGCCCCAGCCTCTCTGCAAATAAATATGCAGGCATAGTAGATCTAACACTAAGCAACTTAAAAAATCAAAAAGTAGAAACAATTTTCCTCCTTCAAATGAAAAGTTAGAATCATAAGAAATAAATAGCGACATTGCTCAAATAAATACACCGGAGGGTGTTGATGCCACAAACTTTGTTAGTCTGGAATGATTAATAGTTTAGTAGTTTGCTAAGTTTTAAACTTGTATGCATTATTGTCATTTAAAATGTTGTGAAGGGCTTAATCTGTCTTGAAAATGCAGCAAACAGATAACACTTATACTTCAATGTGAATATTACAACTCAAGAACTAATAACATGGACAAACACTTAAAGCAAGCCCAGCAAGTACCACTGAAAGCAACCGCACAAGTAATCCTCCTGTTCTATATTATTATAATTGCACTCATTTTAAGCAGTTCCTGGTTTAAGAACAGGCAGATTAAAATTAGTGAAGGCTTCTTCCCACAAATGACCCAGTCAGCAATACAGGAAGCAGTCAGAATCATCAACCTCTAGTCGACAATCAGCCCTGTTACGTCCCTCTCTTCACAAAGACGAGCTTTTCTGCAACTCATTACCCACGTCATGTTTGACCGAAATAAAGTGCATTGCCCTCATTAGCGATGGATTCATCTGCTGGCTGAAGGAATGACATGATTTTTGGTAATCCAAAACACAATGCTATGGCATCCTCAATCCAGATGTATGCTGTGCTTCCATTTCTGAAAATGTCCTCATTTCGTATGTTGAATCAGACACCATGCAAGTCTCTGTAAGCTTTGAGATGCTGGAGATAGTTTGGGTCTGCATCCACCAATCCAGCTGAAAGGATCTTGGCCAATAAATACACATCTTCTTTGGTCAAATCCTTCTGTTAAGAAATAATAATGAAAGAAAAAAAAAAGTTGATAATATAAAATACACCATCTAAAGTATCACAAATGATTCCAGCATTTAACTTCTGATGATTACTCACTTTCTTGTTGTAGGCAGATGTTTGAAGTATTTGTAGTTTCTGAGGTTTAACTCCCTATAAAAGAAAAGAATCACACGTTCTTTCCTAGTTCCTGGTAATGGTTACTTCCTTTAGCAGCTACAGGGATGTTTTTTTAAACTCAAAATCTGAAACTCACCTTCGTGAGTCCTTTTGAAAAACACATTATGATGAAGAGGAGGCCAGCAACGACCTGGGAATATTAAAAAGACAAACACCGGTCAACCTAACATAAAAAACAGCCCTCATACAATAAAGACGTTGATTAGTTGAGAATAAGTCATATTACAAGGTTTTTACTTACGCCCAGCAAGTCCAACATGTCTACTTCTCTTGGTTCTGTGCTGTTTGTGCGCTGACTGAGTGAAACAAGTTCCTGCTCCTCTGTAACATCACACCATAGTGCGTAAGTTACAAAGGGAAAACCCATGAAGAACCTGCAATACAGGAGAAACTGGATTTAAACCACCAACTGTTTTTACAATTGAAATATGTTAATCACAAGACACCTGTGCTGCTACGCAGGTGTGTGCGTAAATGGGTTACTGTTGAGCAAAGAGGGCTATTGTTGTCTTTCAGTGTTAACGCAGTGGGATGTTTACAATGCATGCGTCACATACGTTAAGAAATAAAAGAGCGACAACTCGTACATGCTGTATGAACTTCAATCAAATGGAGCATCGGGAGAAACTTGGGGAAGATAAAATAAATCACCTCATGCACTTGGAAGTGTATTGGAAAGCAATAATCTTTTTCAATTTGATTTTTTTTTTCTATTACTTGGTGGTGATGGAATAAAAAATGAGTGGATCATTTTATTCATTATACTGCTGTCAAATAACCCCAAAGCAGCCCGGCTGTAAAACAAAGATGTTTGTGGGACATGCTATGAAGAACATACATGAACAAATATATGTGCTATTTGTGAAGTACTTGTACTTAATTTATTAGGAAAATGTCTACTTCTTTGATGGACTGCGTTTTCTCTACAAAATATAGGTTTGTAAAGTAGACTATTGAATAAAACACATTTGAACCACCTAACAGAATAGAAAATATTAAAGTGTATGTGAATACATCAGTGTAAATAATCCAAAAGTATCTAATGATACTCTTACATTCTCATTTATTTTGATACATCAAGTAGAAATTTGGTGATACTTCTGTACATTTACTTTGACGTTGACTTCATTTTTGTGGTAGTATTGCTACACTATTAGTTTGGTTTGGTTTTATTGTGTTGTTCAGAGAAGCTATTCTCGATATTCTTTCCTCGCGAAGCTAGTATATAAGCTAAATCACAGAATCTAGTATATAAGCTAAATCACAGAATCTAGTATATAAGCTAAATCACAGAATCTAGTATATAAGCTAAATCACAGAATCTAGTATATAAGCTAAATCACAGAATCTAGTATACAAGCTAAATCACAGAATCTAGTATATAAGCTAAATCACAGAATCTAGTATATAAGCTAAATCACAGAATCTAGTATATAAGCTAAATCACAGAATCTAGTATACAAGCTAAATCACAGAATCTAGTATATAAGCTAAATCACAGAATCTAGTATATAAGCTAAATCACAGAATCTAGTATATAAGCTAAATCACAGAATCTAGTATATAAGCTAAATCACAGAATCTAGTATATAAGCTAAATCACAGAATCTAGTATACAAGCTAAATCACAGAATCTAGTATATAAGCTAAATCACAGAATCTAGTATATAAGCTAAATCACAGAATCTAGTATATAAGCTAAATCACAGAATCTAGTATACAAGCTAAATCACAGAATCTAGTATATAAGCTAAATCACAGAATCTAGTATATAAGCTAAATCACAGAATCTAGTATATAAGCTAAATCACAGAATCTAGTATATAAGCTAAATCACAGAATCTAGTATATAAGCTAAATCACAGAATCTAGTATACAAGCTAAATCACAGAATCTAGTATATAAGCTAAATCACAGAATCTAGTATATAAGCTAAATCACAGAATCTAGTATATAAGCTAAATCACAGAATCTAGTATATAAGATAAATCACAGAATCTAGTATATAAGCTAAATCACAGAATCTAGTATATAAGCTAAATCACAGAATCTAGTATATAAGCTAAATCACAGAATCTAGTATATAAGGTAAATCACAGAATCTAGTATATAAGATAAATCACAGAATCTAGTATATAAGATAAATCACAGAATCTAGTATATAAGCTAAATCACAGAATCAACTGCACATGTGTAAAAAGTCCAACAGAGGGAGACAAATGAGGTCAAGCAGAGAAGTTCCAAATCCTACCAATGGAATCAATAGTGCAAGAGGTGAGCAAAATTTGAATAGGGCAAAGATAATGAAAATATTTATAAAATAAGGATTTGTTATATTTCTATGTTTAAAAAATTATACTTTACACCGAGTGGGAAATCATTTACATGACATTTATTCTTGTAAGAAGATAATCTAAATCTATAGATTAGAATTCAATTGCTTTAGTTTTACATTTTAACTTGTCTTTGGTTCTTCTTGGAATATATTCAGATGTTCCCTGTTGAATTGTTTTCCATTTTATTTAGTTTTTGTGGATGAGCATTCAATTATAATGCATTTCAGAGGTAGTTGATGGTACTTTTAGTTGCTCACTACCAGCTCACAACCGTACACATGACATGTAAGCTATTTAAGGCTACACTTTCATTCACGTACGCACACAAGAGGCACTGACACGCATGCGCGTGTGGGCCCCATCTAGAACATTGTGGATGAATCGCGACGATTCTCCTCCATAAAGTAAAGTCTAAACTTCCGGTTAAATTAGGTTGCCTTCAGACTAAAAGCCTACACAGTGCCACTTAATCTACCCACACGTGTTAAAGGAAGGTCGTCGGATATTCCGGACAATCATTTGGCGTCTACTGAAACTTGAAGTTGCAGTAACACGGTCTTTTGCGGCGTACTGAAATGTAACTTGAAAAAGAGTTTTACTTCCGAAAGAAGACACGGACGTCCAGAGTGCGGCTAACTTCCTGCGCGTCGGTGGCCGCCGTGCAGCAGCTGTTGACAGTCACTGGAGGAGACGAATTGGGTCGGAATTTCCACAACTAGCTGGCGTTGGCCTTTAATATTTCATGTCGGACGTGTGCTTGTCTGCGCTTTCTAACAACAGGACCAGCACATAGCTCGCAAAACCCTGGACAACAATAACACTGTGTGATCGGGCCGGCGTGGTAAGATGTGGTGTTTGGCTCCTTCGTTGTAGACATCGTAACGTTAGACCCGGTGGTAACTTGTTCACTTGTTCACAATACGTAAGGGATTCATATAGCTTTGAGCTTCTCTACTAAAGAACCATTTCGTCTTACTAAATCAATTCAGCAAACGGACATCATGTTGAAACTTACTTTAACTTGCTACCATCAACGTTACAGCCAAGACATTATTACAGCACCGTTGGAGAAAAGCAAACGTAACACTAAATTACACTAAATCCGCCCGGTACACGAGGGATCAGTGGTCTGTTTCATGGACCGTCAGGAGGAGTGCTAGCTGCTCCTCTGAACCAACGGTATGTTCACAACAAGGATAAAAACCTTACTTCCGTTATGTCAATGACAAATAACGTTACTTGCATTCGTCGCTAGGTGTCAGAACAAATTGCGTACTTCTCACTTTGAGTTGTGTGTCGCATTTTCTTATCTTTACATATATAAGTGGTCGCTTTTCTAAACAAGTTTAGACGTGCACTTTTAGTTTGACATTTCATACGTCAAAAAAGGAAGTTGTCATTTAATAATTGAGCTAACTTAACGTATCCAATACATTCACCGTAGCTTACTTGGCTGATCTGTTTACATGTTATCGTCTTGACACAGAGTGTTGCATCTTTACCTCCTAGAGACCGCTATCGCTAAGACCCCACACGCACGTTAGTCAAGTTAGTGAGCCATGACGCTACTCGGCTAACGTTAGCGTGCTAGCTGCTACCAGCTCATGTGTGTGCACCGCAGCTCCAACCATGGGGATCTAAACGTGCTCCGTCCGGGCGTATGAGCCGAGGTGTCTTTCTCGTCCCCGCAGAGACTAAGGAGAGAGGCGCCATGCTGTGCTGGGGGAATGCCTCCTACGGACAGTTGGGCTTGGGGGGAATCGACGAAGAGATAGTTGTTGAGCCGCGAAAATGCGAATTCTTCCACGGGAAGCAAGTGTGCGATATGGGGTGCGGCCACAGACACACAGCCTACCTGCTGGAGGACGGGACAGTGTACACCTGTGGATGCAACGACCTAGGACAGCTGGGACACGAGAAGTCCCGCAAGAAACCAGGTTGGTGCTGTGTGTTCGTACACTCCGTAGACACATCGGGATGTTCTTAACCACGGTTCTGTTCGGCTCCCACCAGAGCAGGTCGTGGCTCTGGATGCACAGATCATTGTGGCAGTGTCATGTGGAGAGTCCCATACACTGGCACTGAATGATAAAGGGCAGGTGTTCTCGTGGGGCCTGGGCTCAGATGGCCAGTTGGGACTACAGAACTTTGAAGAATGTGTGCGTGTGCCAAGGTAAACTCCTCATCTATCTATATTAATATTGCATTCTGGTGCACACAATGTGAATTATTCAAACATGCATGCATTTAAAAAATAAAAACACTAATACAATTTCCCTTCCTTTTCCAGGAATATCAAGAGTTTGTCAGACGTACAAATTGTTCAGGTGGCCTGTGGCTATTATCACTCCCATGCACTTTCAAAAGGTGAGTATGGGTTGCACCCACACAATGCTTATAGTACATCTTATTTTCCGCATAAATAGATGTATTTTGTGTTTTATTCATTGTCCTAGGGGGCCACGTCTTCTCCTGGGGCCACAACCGATATGGCCAACTTGGGCTAGGAATGAATGGACAGAGCATTTCCACCCCCCAAATTATTCAGTCTCTGCACGGCATTCCCTTTGCGCAGATATCCGCAGGTGGCGCCCACAGCTTTGCTCTCACTCTCTCGGGGGCGGTGTTCGGCTGGGGGCGCAACAAGTTTGGTCAGCTGGGTCTCAATGACTGCAATGGTGGGTGGTCAAAACCCTAAACAAGTTCTACTACTACGATTACTGCTTCAGAGCATTCGGGCCCTCACGTCAGACTAACTGTCAGAAGATCTTTCCCAGATCGTTTTTTTCCATCCCTGCTGAAGTCCCTTAGATCCCAGAGAGTGATTTACATCTCCTGTGGAGAAGATCACACAGCAGCACTTACCAAGTTAAGTTATGACATTGTTGGTTATTCAATGACATGTGTTGTGCCTTGGTGTACTGTTGTTGTTGAGAAGAACAGAAACGACTTGTGTGTTGATTTTTACAGGAAGGAGGTGTGTTCACATTCGGAGCTGGAGGATACGGACAACTCGGACACAACTCCGCAAACCATGAAATCAACCCGAGGAAAGTGTTTGAGCTCATGGGAAATGTGGTCACGCAGATTGCGTGTGGAAGGTAAAACTTGTGTTGTATACCTTTTTTACATATTTTATGTATTTTAAACGAGGAATTTGCATTTGTGTTTTATCTACATTGACATCCATACTTTAATATTGAGTAGTTAGGCTTAAGGCTACATTTATTTCATTGAAATGCTCTAAATGATCTAAAGATGTATCCAAATCCTTGTGCCCGTAAAAGGCAGCACACGCTGGCTTTCACACCCTCCGGTGCAAAGATGGACTCGTTTGGGCTAGCCGGTAACGGGCAGCTTGGCACTCGCTCCACTTGCAACAGAAAGAGTCCAGCCCTTGTCAAAGGTCCCTGGATAGCTTCCAAGGATGCAGGTGAGACCTTATAGCCGCATTTGCTTGTTCCTTGAGTGAAGGGCAGAACCAGACAGCAAAACTCAAATCCCCACTGAATTGTATTCAGACTGACACAATTTTAAAATGTTTGCCTCTTCACAAGTCTCCAAGGAATTTGAAACAAAATGTAGACCTTCAGCTTTAATCCAATGGATATGAAAACAATGACATCTCAGTAATGAAACTATATATATATTAACAAGCATTTATCGCTCCTATGACAGAAAGGCTATTCCGTTCCTGGTTGGCTTCACTAAGGGACTTTCTTTGTCAGTCACTTCTTCTTAAACGCTCCGTTTAGGTAGATTGTGTATTATGAGCCCCTGTCAGTCCCTGTACTGGGGCTGGTGGGACAGACGCACCTTGTCATGTAGACTGGACAACCGAAACAATGATCCCAAAGCTGCAAAGAGTTCGAGACTCACTGGAATGAGTAGCTGTTGCAACACTTTTGAAATCGGGATCCTTAATACGAGATGTTGTACTTACACTCTGGCTCAAATATATATATTTTTCATATACACACACACACACACACATATATATATTATAGGTTGGGATGACGTAGGTACTTTATCTATACATTCATCTCTTGATGCCATTGCGTAACATTGCAGACTCCGAGCCGTGCTGTTACGTCAAGAGGATTTATGCTGGAGGAGACCAGAGCTTTGCTCATTACTGCACAAACAATGTAAGTTGACATGCAAACCAATCTTATTAGATAAATGGTGTGGCTTAAAATGTGATATATACCTTCTTTTTATTTTTCTATATACAACCATAAAAAGAAATGTTAATGTAGAAACAGTGGTCTTTTTTTAAATGATGTGGTGGAATTTTGCATCAAACCTTCTCTCTTAATTTGTTATTTAGTGTGGATAAAATAGCTTTCTCTATTTGGTGTCTAATCATGGAGATGAATACCACATAAAAACTCAAGTATTTAAGTAAATACTTTTTCTTTTTTCTCGTAGAAACGGCAGAACATGGATGATGCGGTCATACAGGATCCCCACAGAAAGATTTGCACTTTGAATGAGGAGCTCATACACAAGTGGTGTAACTACTCACCAGGGAGACTCCCAATAGAAATCTCAAAGTAACGTCCTCTACAAATAGGGATGGGTATCGTTTATTTTCTTCCGATAACGGTGGTTAAACGCTACTTTTCAAATTGAAAAAATGATACATTAACAATATATTAACTGTTTAAATTATACTATACATTTAAATGAATACAAAACACCCAATAGAATGGTAAGGGGAACACTGGCTAGCTAGCTACAGTCATCACAGTAGTGTAAAAAAAAAAAGTAGTCCAATCGGCGTTGCGTTTGGCCCAGTAGGTACCGGTCGTATAGCTATATGGCACCGATTTTTGGCACCCAACCCTAGTCACAGCAACCCCCATCTGGCCACATCTTGTTGGTGTTATTGTTACATTTAGTTGGTTTGTGGATATATAATTCTACATGTTTTTATTTTCAATGGAGTTTTATATTAACTACTTGCCTCTAATGATCCCTTTAGTGAGATTGACCTAGTGTTCTCCTCGGCGAGCTGTCTCAATGGATCTTTCCTGTCTACGAGGTAATCCTGCCTTCAGACTCAGTGCGCTTCCTTTTCTTGACTTTGATCTGTTTTTTTCAGATACTAAATACTACGGATATATATATATATTAATTTAGAAAAACCCTTTTCACAGACTTCATGTTTCATTTATTCTTTACCCTCTTTAAGATATGTTTTTTCTACCAGTTTATATTATATATACAGCGGGTGAAATAAGCATTGAACACGTCACCATTTTTCTCAGTAAATATATTTATATATAGGCATTATTTTGGATAATTCAATATCTATAAGTATTTTCTTATCTTATAGACAACGGTAGCGCCAAATAAACACAAGTCTCGAGTGAACATGAGAGTAAAAAAAATATCCCGATACAAACTGTTTGATAATCTTATTGGCTGGTAGGTGTTTTAAAATGATATCCCCTTTTCATTATTAATTTAGATGACAAAAATATAAAGTCAATGCATCTTGCCAAATTATTTCATCACACCATTTCATAGAAAAATAATAAATGACATCTTGCATCTATTCTTTATTTTATATCTATATTCTAAATTTATATTGTTGATTCAACTTCATGGTTGGTTGTCCTGTGTGATAATATGATGTGTCTTAGATTCGGTCTCCCTCTTGTAAGTAAGTGGCGCTCTTTCTATTCTCCTGCAGTCACCCGGATCACTACAGTACCAGCAGTAAGTGTTCAGGCGTGGATGTGAACACGGCTCGCCTCCTGTTGCATAAAGTGATCGGACAGGACCACCACGAGATCACTCAGCAGGTCAGTGGCCTCTTGTGGGGGATGAAGTCATGATGCTGCTTTTCTACTTGTTTCTAACATACGCGTACTCTCATTGCACTGTAAATGTACACAGCACAAATGGAAAATTAGAATTCCTCACTCGAATTAACGGCTTGCATGGGCTTGTCATTGCTTATGTTATTTTCTTTTGGTGATTAGAAACTGATGTATTGGATTGTTCTCAATGGCATGGCTTTGATATTTGGTCCCTGTGCCTATGAAGACCCCCTTTGTCATTATTATTGATTCATTATTTGTAAGTGGGAATACCAAGAAATATTGACAACTGCAGAGTCAGATGTACTGTGAATGAGTTTATACATCTAATTAAAAAAGAGCTATCATCCAGGACGACTTCCAAAGTGAAACATTGTAGCATCTATCCCCTTTTAATACCTTGATGTCACATCTTTGCAAACACATCTGGACATCCGTAGTGGTCATTATGGTTTATGACACACTCTTCACTGTCTGCACAAATGAACATTTCAGTATATTTATAGCCCTCCTTTTTGAACATTGTTTTACTATGTAATGCTTTCACCATGACAAGTTACATCATTGGACATTGACTTTATTATGTCCTTGGTATGCGTTAAAGGGGAAAAGCTATATTACTCTGGCTGCCACACTTAGAAAAGCTTGTTATGATCTAAAACGTATGATCTTATTTTCAGAATGAAGTCAAATCACTCAATGTTGTATATCCCAATAAGGCAGGTGCTTGTGAAATAGTCGGGGTGTGAACGTCATTTCTTTCTTGGCTAATGACCTGCAAGATTTAATCATAACCGGACATCATACTTTGATCTGTGTTCCTCAGATTGCTGCCAGTTTGGAAAAGAACCTTATTCCCAAACTAAGCAACTCTCCTCCCGACATCGAAGCCCTGCGACTCTACCTCACTCTACCAGAATGCCCTCTCTTCAGGGACCGGAATAATTACGTGACCATCGCTATCCCGTTTGCAAAGTCCCTCCTCAGTCTGAAGGAGGCTCCATTGAAGGTGCTCGGTAAGATGAAAGAATGACCTTTTTCTTTTTTTATTAATGCTGCACATGATCCAACCATTTCTGCTGGAATCTTCTCCCCACAATGTGTTTGCTCTTGTATTGGCACCAGGGAACTGGTGGTCTACATTTGAGCCCCCAACCTTCCAGCGTCTGGTCGAGCTGTACAAGGAGGTGGTGGTGTATCTGCTTCAGATGCACAAGATGGGCATTCCTTCGGTTGAACAGAGGATTTTCACATGCTTCCTGGACACGTCACTCCGACTCCTGGAGATCCTGCAAACAGTGAGAAATGACATAAAAACCCCTAAAAACCCCCATTCACTTCCTACTAAACCTGTTGTGAACCAACTGTTGATTACTAACATGTTTTTGTGGCTCCAGGTGAGTGAGAGAGGAGGACACATCATTCAGTACGATAAATTCTACATCCACGAGTTGGATGACCTGATCGACATCAGGAATGACTACGTCACATGGATTCAGAGGCAGATGTACCCATTGGTAAGTCTCCAGCTGATGTCTCCATCCCACTTGTCTATGTTTGGGCATTTGTATGAACCATCTGTTCTTGCCTCTGTATCCTCAGGGTCATGATGGTGTGGTGACTCTGTGCAGGTATCCCTTTGTGTTCGATGCCCAAGCAAAAACAACACTGCTTCAGACTGATGCCGTCATACAGATGCAGGTAATAAGGAGCTGAATCGAATGTTTTAACAATTAGACATGTGCTGAATGCACACAAATTATACTCTTTAAAATTGCTGATATTTGTGTGATCTTAATTGGTGTAAAATGTTTGATTTTGAACAATTCCGTTGTTTGACAAGTAATTTGACTTGAACATCTGTGATAAGGGAAAGGGGGCGGGACAAAGTCTTTATGTAGAGCAGGACATCTGCACAGTCTTTGATCTCACGTTAGATTTAGGTTTTGTTTAATGTGAAAATGAATCAATGGGATTAGCCCAGACTCTTGATTTGGACTATTTAATGGGTGAGTAACAGAGCCCCGTAATGGCCCTCTATACAATAAGTAGAAGGAACAGGTCATCACTGGCGTACCTTTAAAACGTAGAACCAGGAAGCGGCCGCATGACCGAACAACATTTCTATCGATAGATGGCAGTGGACCAGGCACAGATGCAGAACTTTAGTTCCATGTTCCTGCCAGCGGTTGAATCTGTCAACCCGTGCCTCATACTCATCGTTCGGAGAGAGAATATCGTTGGAGACACCATGGAAGTCCTCAGGAAGTCAAAGAATGTCGACTACAAGAAGCCACTCAAGGTAAAAAGCTACAATAATCACTATTTCCCAGTAACAATGGAGCAAATCAAATTCCTCAAATGTATGGGAACGAGGTTCCTCACAGTGACATTTGACCTCAAGTTGGGGAGACCAAAACCACGATAAGGAGTAATTATTGTGATGCTATGCATCAGGTTTTTAATGATTATAAACCTCTTGTCTCGTTTAAAGCAATTATCTCATCAATTAAGCAAGGATCTGTGATCAAATATCATGTCATTATGATATTGTAAATTAGCATGATCCCGCTACTAAAATAAAATAATATTTACGAAGCTGTGTTTCCCCTCCAATCATAAAAAGGGCTGCTGTAGCTCTAACTTTGGAAAATTCCTGACAGGTGATCTTTGTGGGAGAAGAGGCAGTTGATGCAGGAGGCGTGAGAAAAGAATTCTTCCTCCTGATCATGAAAGAGCTGCTGGATCCCAAATATGGGATGTTCCGTTACTACGAGGAGTCCAGGCTCATCTGGTTTTCAAATAAGGTGCTTCCTGTGTTGTCTAACCTTACAATGTGTAGGCATACATTATTTGACTCGTTTGTAAATGAATACGTGAAACACACGAGTATGTCCTCTGACCAAAGGTGTGATGGTCCTTTGCAGACCTTTGAGGACATTGACTTGTTCAACCTCATCGGGGTCATCTGTGGCCTGGCCATCTACAATCTCACAATAGTGGAACTCAACTTCCCGGTGGCCCTTTACAAGAAGCTCCTGAAGAGGAAGCCGACACTAGATGACGTGAAAGAGCTAATGCCAGATGTGGGAAGGTCAGATCATGAAACAGTCTCCCATTTAACATATTTATGCATGGCAGTTTTCCATGGCACTCTATTAACTGCATCAAATGTTGCAATAATATTGGCCCAGACTGTTGATTGAATGATCACCAAATGTCTGCCTCATAAACTAGGAGTCTGCAGCAGTTACTGGACTACACAGGAGATGACCTGGAGGAGACCTTCTGCTTGAACTTCACAGTAAGATAATTGACAGGCAGCTGTCTCTGTGGCGCACGGGTGAAATAAGAAGTTTTCATTTCCAAATACTGCCTTACTTCTCAGATCACAGAGGAGAACTATGGCGCCACTGAGGTCCTGGAACTAGTGCCGAATGGCGAAGACATCTCTGTTAATAAATCAAACAGGTAGAATTGTCCTGATGACCTGTTGGGTGAGAATGTTCGTGCCATTGTCTCATCTGAATTCTAACTTTTCGGCTGTAGCCAGCAGCCACATAGCTTTTTGTAGAATAAAGACCGGTAATGGGGGAAATGGATAGCGTGGTTCTGTCCATCCTTATTCTCCTACAACGCTCACCAGTTAAAACATTCTATTGTTCCATTAATCCATTGTAAGATCGAGCTGTTGAAACATAAAATATTCGCTTACAGAAATCTGGTCATATTGTTGTCATCCCACATGTTCTAAATCGGTTTACTCTTCTCCTCCTGTAGGCAGGATTTTGTCTCTGCATACGTAGACTATGTTTTCAACACATCAGTGGCCTCGCTCTTTGAGTGCTTCTACGCAGGCTTCCACAAGGTGTGCGGAGGAAAAGTTCTTGAGCTGTTCCAGCCAAATGAACTGCAAGCCATGGTCATTGGCAACACCAACTATGACTGGACGGAGCTCGAAAAGGTCTCGTTTCCAGTTACAACTTGTTTGGGGCACTTGAGAAGGAATCTTGTGGAAGTGGATAGTTTTATGGATTTATAAAAAACAAGCTTTACGGAAGAATGTTTAGAACTAGATCAAATGGGTTCTCTCCTGCATGTGGAAAGTGGTCTTTTCAAATATTTTATAACTCTAAAGTTAGAAATAGATATTGGTTATTATACAAACTTGTCATTGTTGTTGAGCACAGCTCCTTGAACTCTTTTCAAAAAGCTGAAATACCTTCTCTCTTCCTTCAGAGTACTGAATACAAAGGGGAGTACTGGACGGACCATCCCACCATCAGGCTCTTCTGGGAGGTGTTCCACGGTCTTCCTTTAGAGAAGAAGAAGCAGTTTCTCTGTAAGTACTGCAACCCATGTATAAAGAAGCTTCTGCTTTTTTCAACTAATCAATCTAATTATTTTGTGAATTTACATTACAGTCGTCTTATGCTTTGAAATACAATGCAAAACGTTAAATGCAAAATGTCTCTTGTCTCTTGCCTCAAGTGTTTCTCACAGGAAGTGACCGCATACCCATTTTGGGCATGAAAAGCCTGAAGCTGGTGATCCAACCCACCAGTGGTGGGGAGCATTACTTACCTGTGGCCCACACCTGTTTTAACCTGCTGGATCTACCCAAGTACAAGAGTCTGGAAACCCTCAGTGAGAAGCTTCTACAGGCCATAGATCACAATCAAGGCTTTAATCTGGCCTGATAAAGCCTACAACCAAGTCCAGACTGTTGACGGCAACCACATTCCCGAATGTTTTATTTTCGCAGTTCTGCTGTAAGAATTGGACACTGGGTGGAAAGAGGTAGCCGCATGGCACTGAGACTGATTACGAGTGTGATGTCTAAACTTTCATTTCCCAGCTCTTTTTCTAATGCATCACACTATTTGATGCTCTACTCGTTGAATCAATATTGCTCTGGGGTATATATATATATTCTTGTTTGAATATGATGAGGCAAACTTCTGGTAAATAGAGTATGCATACAGCTACATTAACACCTATGCAGTGCCACTGCATTTCTCAAACTTTTCATTCTATTCAGAGGGCAAAAACTGTCCTCAAAATGACCAGATTTAGATAAACACCTTTCTGACCAGGTGTTAATTGCTGCATGGCTACTGCAGTGCATTATGTTGTATTTTACCAGAGGTTATAGGAGGATGTGTCCATCTCCTGTGTATTAAATGTTTGAACCCAGAAAATCTACACTAACTCCCTTTGTTTGACACTTGATTGAAAAGAGGGTGAACTATTTTGCTTTTAGTGGATTTGTAAACAATCCACAAATAAAAATATAACCACTGAAATATGTGAGTTACTTTGGAGATAAAATGTGTTAAAAGCATTTGTAAGTATATTCTCCTGGATTCTTTGTGCCTTTGCAAATTTTGGCAGAAAGTTCAATCAACATGATTGACATTTAAGGCATGTTAACAAAATCTGTAATCCTAGAAGTAAATAAGCTAAATAGCTGACCTCTTGTCACAGCACCATGGATATGTTCCCTGATTCAGAAACCTGACAACTAATTTAAATCATCACGTTCAGCTCATGTTGACATTTTTATGATAAATCATATGCACACATTGCAATATAGCGCCATGAAGAAGGCCAATATGGATGTGTGTGTTGTCCCGTTTGTATAGAGCTACTGTTCAAATTTGGTGTCAATGGGGAAACTCGTGGTGCACCAGTTTATAATGGAAACCATAGGAAGGTGAGCGCTGGGCGTCTCCATCTTGGAGCCAGAGCCACACGCCCGTTGTGTTATCTTCCTCAACCGATGGGAGTTACATCATTGATGACCTGGGGTCAGTTTTCAGGTAGGAGGTTCAACAAACTGAGTCAAACACTAAAAACTCTGAGTTGTGGGTTTCAGAACAGATGTTTTAGGGTTGAGTGTGTGCACTGAAGGCAGCATGGATGGAGCCATGATACAACGATTTACCATGCCAACGACCACAATCGTTGCGAGAAAATAACTTTATATGTATAATCACTTCCAGAAGCGAACTTTAGAACGCGCTGGTTTAGACAGCTCTATTTTATACCTGACTCAGATATTCATTCAAGAGCTCAAGAGCCTTAAAGAAAGCGATGAAGTAAACGTTAGATCTTTACAGCTAATGGACCTAACGTTAGCTTAATTAAAACATGTTTCTGTGTTGATACTTTAGAGACCAGTGTTGTTTAAGGCAGTCACTCAATAAATGGCAGTTACCTAGGCTTGTTGTGAACGCGGGTCTGTGCATATAAAACCTTTAATCAGAAACTAAAGGGAATAACACCTCTCACTGAATTAAGTCGGTTTCCACTTTGAATTACAATGAGTGTACTTTGCTTATAAGCTATGGAGGAGAATAGTTTGTGCAGGTCCACACTGACCTTTCCCTTAGTAAGTCCAGATGGTAGCTATGAACATGAAAGTAGCATCTTTATATTTGCTTCTGATAATTACTGTGGGGGAAGTTTTTGCATCGTTAAATAAGAATAAAGGCTCTGAGTCAAATATGTCTTTGTCCGTTTATTTCCTTGCAAGGGAAGAAAGATCACAGCAGCTACGTGCTCAGTAGATTGCCAACAACCTTCCCCCTTCACATCAGGGCCAGGCCATTCTTATACTTCTGTTCAGTTACAGGTGGCATCTTGCTTACATTCAACACATGTGAACCAACTTGTTGAGTCTCTACAGCCAGGATACTGGGGATATCTTATCTGTGTGAAACACTTCAGCTCTTTTCCAATGGCCTCGCCATCCCAGCACTTGCAATTAATAAACTGGTTTAACAATGAAGCATTTAGAAGAGTTACATAACTATTTGCCATTACACTACTGATGTGACATTAGTTCCGTTTTAAAGCAGACTGAAACTATTTTTTTTCCTTAAAGGGTAAACATATATATAATCAGTAACTGTTGGAATGCGTACATTATGTCCTCAGTTGTAATAATGTAATGCAGTACCGTTCTCTATTGGGCGTGAGCCACAAGGGGGCACTGAGGTGCAGGCTAAAGTGGGCGCGTCTGCGCTACTGTTTTGTTTGTCCCAAATGTTTTGCCGTTTCTTCTATAAGAAGGCAATGAAGGCTGTCTGACCGTGAGACTGACGTGTCAGCAGCAGCTCGTAAAATAAATATGCCGAAGACGGCTAAAGATGGCTCATCTCTATCGTCCACTCTTTTCCTCCGAATGCAACGTTAGCTGCAAGAATGCAAGCAACTCAACTCAACAGTAACAGCAACATAATGTTGTTTAAAAGTTTCACTCGAATGATTATATAATTGCATTGTAGTTTCTAAACATAAAAAGAATATTAGACATACTAAAGTTATTATCAAAAATAATAATTCCCCATTCAACTCATGTCTTATGTCTGATGTCTAAACTGCAGGAAACCTGTTTGGCCACAATTCTGATTATTCAGCATCAAGAGCCTTTTGTCTACTAAACCTCGTAATCTACCATTTGACTTCTGTTTTTAACCCGACCCCCGCCTACAGAATAAAAGTGTCTAACTCAAAACAGGAAATGCACAACCAAACCAAGAAATGTAATACTCATTAAAGGACCCATCGTCTGCCCATTTTACCGCATGTTGATTGTGATGTGGAGAGAGAGGACCCAAAAGCGGGATGCAGAAAAAATAATGATCTTTAATCAGAAGGTGGTAACTGAGGGGTAGCCGCAAAGGCAGGCACAAAAACGACCACTGAAAGTCTTCTCAAGAAATACACAGAAAGTCTCTCGGGTTAAACGAGGCACTAGAGGTCGGTGGCTGGGAAGAGGCGTTCACTGTCCGTCATTCCCGACAAAGTCGGCTGGCCGGGGTGGCGGCTGTTCAGCGGGGGCTCCTCCAACTCGGCGGGGCCGGACGCTGAGTCTGGAAGGTAAAAAACAAGACGCAACAGGACACGACTGAGCATAAGAGACGCAGAAGGTGAGTGTGCCTCCTGCTTGGGTAGCGAAATAATCTGACAGAACAGAGGAAAAGGGGGACTTGAAATAGCAGAAATAATTAACAACATAGAAAACAGGTGTGCAACTATTAGTGTGAAAGGGGGGGAGATAATGGGATTCAGCTGATGAGTTGTGGAAATAATGTATGAGTAACTAAAGACCAGTAGGGGGAGGAAAAGGGACAGGAAGAGCCCAAAACCATGACAGTGCCCCCACCTCAAGGAGCGCCGATTGGCGCTCCCAAGGGGGAAACCTGGCGAGTGCGGAGGAAATCATCAACGAGAGAGCGGGTGGAAAGCCACACTCTCTGACCACTAAGATACTTGGGGCTCTTAACATGACGTCTGTTGGCATACCTTCGAGTACGGGTCTTGGTACGGCAGTGCGCAGACCTAACTCTCCTCCAGGTGCGCTTACAACGGCAAATGAACGCGTTTACCGACGGGACATTAGAATCAGTCTCCTGTGAGGCGAACAGAGGGGGCTGGTAACCAAGGCAACCGTTGAACAGAGACAGACCGGTGGCAGACGTAGGCAATGAATTATGGGCATATTCTGCCCATGGCAGCTGATCTGCCCAAGAAGAAGGGTTACTAAACGCTAAACTACGCAGGAGACGACCCACGATCTGATGGGTGCGTTCGGCCTGACCGTTGGTCTGGGGATGAAACCCAGAGGACAGGCTGACGGCCGCACCAATAAGACGACAGAATTCCTTCCAGAATTGGGACGCGAATTGAGGTCCCCTGTCCGAGACGACGTCAGTGGGGAGACCGTGTAACCTAAAGGAGGGATGACCTCCTTAGAGGCGGAGGAGGTGTCTGGGGAATCAAAGAGGCGTGAGAGCGCGTTGGGCTTCACGTTCTTAGAACCCAGACGAAAACCAAATGAAGAAGTCAAAACGGATGAAGAATAAATGCTTGAGCCTGTCGAGCATTAAGCCTCTTCGCGGATCGAATGTACTCTAGGTTACGGTGATCCGTCCAACGACAAATGGCACGGTAGAGCCCTCCAACCACTGACGCCACTCCTCCAAAGCCATTCCAAATTGTAGAAGTCAGTTGATCAAGGTTGATGGAATAGAAACCATTCAAGTAGGTATTAGGGCCCACGGCTGCGTCCAAGGTTCCTACATCCGAGGACGGGTTGGGGGTAGTAGACCATCAATTTTCTCTTTGATAGTCAGTTGATAGTAGTTACTTGTAGTCTTAATGAAATGTCTGTAATGTGCTTTGGTCAAAATACTATAAGGATAATTCAAAACAAGAGCCAGAGCCGGGTCAGACTGTTCTCTCATCATCAACACGGCTCTCATGATGAACAAAGATATGAATGCTTGGATTCCATTAGAAGTATTGGAGTCCTGGCTACAATAAGCAACAAACCACTTTTAAAAAATGCAAACACAACTTTAACTGTCTTAATATTAGTAAAATTAATGTACTATAAAAATGTGCACAAATAGTGCTTACAGTGGTGTTAATAATCAGAACATTGCCCTGATTCTAAGGGTATGTTTTATTTCTCTCGGACAAAGCCAAACCATCACAGCAAAATAAATACAAATTTATTCTCCAAGCAGCCATAGAAAGCACAGCTTTATTCATGCTCATAGCTGGGTTTGGTTAACCTTGTTTTCATCATCAGAAACCTGGCTACAATAAGCCATAAACTACATCAAAATACTCAAAAACAAAAAACACAACTTTAGTGAGTGGGGTAGGAGTAAGAACATATTCCATGCAGATTTGTCCAGAAATGTAGGACTTGACTGACCAAAAGTGCCATATTTCTATGATGCTACATTAAAATTGGAGACTGTGGGGGGTGGGCATGGT
Organism: Pungitius pungitius; assembly: GCF_949316345.1. Taxonomy (NCBI): domain Eukaryota; kingdom Metazoa; phylum Chordata; class Actinopteri; order Perciformes; family Gasterosteidae; genus Pungitius; species Pungitius pungitius. The sequence continues at coordinate 15,877,497 of NC_084912.1, read as the reverse complement.
TTTGGTTCGACTGCAAAAAATATTTTGTAGAGAGCTGGACGCCGGAGAACGTTACATAAACTATTGTAACCGAACCTGCGTTGTTAAAGTCATTCTGAACCCCCCCCAAAGATCCATCACTGTTACAGTGGTACCCAATGTCATGGCCGCCGGAGGACCACCGTCGACGGTTTTGGAAGGCCAGGTCGGGGCCGTTGAAGACCGTCCGTTCACTTACACTCAAAGACACCGTGGCCAGATTGGCTGCTGCGAAACAGCGTCGTTTCCCCCCGCCCGCTGCCCACCGACCACAGAGGGAGGGAGGTTCTCAAACGCCAGGGCAGGAGGTGCGGGCAGCCCGGTCACCAGCGGAGAGATTGCGGGGCAGGTGATTCAGGTTTCCGGCGTTCCATTGCCCTAACCCGGCCCAGGAGCGACGTACCGCGATCCGGTAAGAATCCAGGGGGGTACAGGCCAAGCGATGGTGGATTCGGCCTGTTCGAAGTCTATGATACACCAGAGCCTGGTTCGGCCCAGGGCATTGATGGAGGCGTCACGGGTGAAAATAAGGTGGGTAAAATGGGGACGTTCACGAGTATTTAGGCAATTTAGGGAATTTAGGCATATGGGGAATAAGTAAAGGTTACGGTTAGCTCCCGCCTGACCTCGTAATTTTGGGAACAGATTGGCCGGGATTTAACAAGCTAATGGGGCAGGGTCGACAAACCAGAGCATCACCTGGGCGGAGCATCTGTAGGTTAGTAGGTCACAGTACAAAACTGTCGGGAAAAATCCTGTGTTTTACCTTTGTTGTTTTTCACAAAAATAATGGATTTAATCCACGCTCTTGTTAGCATTTAGTTAGCATGCAGAACTCGTTGCTAGTGAGGCAACATGGCTGCTCACGATGTCTGGTCGGGTTTTTTTTTAGCCAGATCTCGAGTGACATGTGACACTCGAGTCGAGTGAAAGCCTATGAAAGCACAGGGTTGCTTGCGCACCCCTAAGCATATTCACGCTGATTAGACGGAGCAATGGAGTGGTAGAATGAGGTACGGTCACACAGTCTTGTTATCGGTGTTGATAGCATGACGTTATGCTATGACTCGAGTACGTAAATAGTGTGTGCATGTACGAGTATGTAGCAAATACAGTGTATTTATTAAGTTACTTTTTGTACAAAATGTTTATGCAAATGCAAGTGGAACGCCATGAAGATATAATTGCTACATGAGTAAAGTTCGATCACTAAATGTTATCTGAAAACAGTACTTGACCAAGCAGGAGGTGTAGGACGTTTCTTCCACCGATTTACCCATCTTAAATACTTAATTCAACCAAGTCAAATAAACTCATCACCAGTGGCTCTATTTGAAGTTATCTGAGGGTTATTGCTAAAAAAAAATGTCTTCTTCCATTAAACCTTTTCATCCTTGAAACCACTCTGTTGAAGAACACACAACCAAGACAACCCCAAAAAGAAGCACTTACGAACTGAAGAATCATCAGTGTCCCTATTTGAGGTTATCTGAATTGGATTTCATTGACCTTTGCCTTTGGTTTTGGTGTGTAGTATTTGTCATGATCAACCGCCCCAACAAGTAGCACTTTCTGAATTCAAACACAAGCCAATGCTCAAGTTGAGGCAACATTTATGACTTCCAATGAGCAGTGATGAGTTCACTTGTAGTGCAGCTGGATCCCAGTCGCATCCTCTGTGTTGTGTCCTCGAAGCCGTGGAAGTAGTGTTTCGATTTACCCACCTTAAATACTAAATCCAAACCAAGTCACATAAACTCCACCTACTATTTGATGGAGTTTCAATGGTCTAGACCATGTAAGTTGACAATGGAATAGTGAAGAGACAACCATTACCTTAAATGAATGCTTACTATTAGCATTTCAGAAGTGGTCAATCACACTGCAATTGTTCGTCATTGCGCAACTCGTTACTACTTGGTGGCCATCACTTGCAGCTCGATCAACAGTACCTTAAAAAGTACAATTCACAAGACACTTTAAATGAAATACAGCTCCAACACACAAGAGTCAGAGATGAACAAAACTACCCCAACAAAAAGCACTTACTGTATTAAGAACCAAAGTGAGTGTTTTTGTAAGGGTAGTCATGAAGACCAAATGTGGACACAGAGAGGATTATTGCGTTTCATTCACTTCCATCTGATTGTAATCACTAAGACAACCCCAAAGAGAAGCACTTATGAACACAATCATCACCAGTGGCTCTATTTGAAGTCATCTGAGAGTTTTTGCTAAAAAATGTATTCTTCCATATAGCTTTTTCATCCTTAAAACCGCTCTCTGTTGAAGAACACACAACCAAGACAACCCCATACAGCTTAAACAGTGAAAGATGCAGCGATCAGCAAAACTACCCCAACAAAAAGCACTTACTGTATTAAGAACCAAAGTGAGTGTTTTTGTAAGGGTAATCATGAAGACCAAATGTGGACACAGAGAGGATTATTGCATTTCATTCACTTCCATCTGATTTTAATCGCTAAGACAACCCCAAAGAGAAGCACTTATGAACACAATTATCACCAGTGGCTCTATTTGAAGTCATCTGAGAGTTTTTGCTCAAAAATGTATTCTTCCATGTAGCTTTTTTGTCCTTGAAAGCGCTCTCTGTTGAAGAACACACAACCAAGACAACCCCAAAAAGAAGCACTTACGAACTGAAGAATCATCAGTGTCCCTATTTGAGGTTATCTGAATTGGATTTCATTGACCTTTGCCTTTGGTTTTGGTGTGTAGTATTTGTCATGATCAACCGCCCCAACAAGTAGCACTTTCTGAATTCAAACACAAGCCAATGCTCAAGTTGAGGCAACATTTATGACTTCCAATGAGCAGTGATGAGTTCACTTGTAGTGCAGCTGGATCTCAGTCGCATCCTCTGTGTTGTGTCCTCGAAGCCGTGGAAGTAGTGTTTCGATTTACCCACCTTAAATACTAAATCCAAACCAAGTCACATAAACTCCACCTACTATTTGATGGAGTTTCAATGGTCTAGACCATGTAAGTTGACAATGGAATAGTGAGGAGACAACCATTACCTTAAATGAATGCTTACTATTAGCATTTCAGAAGTGGTCAATCACACTGCAATTGTTCGTCATTGCGCAACTCGTTACTACTTGGTGGCCATCACTTGCAGCTCGATCAACAGTACCTTAAAAAGTACAATTCACAAGACACTTTAAATGAAATACAGCTCCAACACACAAGAGTTAGAGATGAACAAAACTACCCCAACAAAAAGCACTTACTGTATTGAGAACCAAAGTGAGTGTTTTTGTAAGGGTAGTCGTGAAGACCAAATGTGGACACAGAGAGGATTATTGCGTTTCATTCACTTCCATCTAATTGTAATCGCTAAGACAACCCCAAAGAGAAGCACTTATGAAAACAATCATCACCAGTGGCTCTATTTGAAGTCATCTGAGAGTTTTTGCTCAAAAATGTATTCTTCCATGTAGCTTTTTTGTTCTTGAAAGCGCTCTCTGTTGAAGAACACACAACCAAGACAACCCCATACAGCTTACACAGTGAAAGATGCAGGGATCAGCAAAACTACCCCAACAAAAAGCACTTACTGTATTGAGAACCAAAGTGAGTGTTTTTGTAAGGGTAGTCATGAAGACCAAATGTGGACACAGAAAGGATTATTGCGTTTCATTCACTTCCATCTGATTGTAATCGCTAAGACAACCCCAAAGAGAAGCACTTATGAAAACAATCATCACCAGTGGCTCTATTTGAAGTCATCTGAGAGTTTTTGCTCAAAAATGTATTCTTCCATGTAGCTTTTTTGTCCTTGAAAGCGCTCTCTGTTGAAGAACACACAACCAAGACAACCCCAAAAAGAAGCACTTACGAACTGAAGAATCATCAGTGTCCCTATTTGAGGTTATCTGAATTGGATTTCATTGACCTTTGCCTTTGGTTTTGGTGTGTAGTATTTGTCATGATCAACCGCCCCAACAAGTAGCACTTTCTGAATTCAAACACAAGCCAATGCTCAAGTTGAGGCAACATTTATGACTTCCAATGAGCAGTGATGAGTTCACTTGTAGTGCAGCTGGATCCCAGTCGCATCCTCTGTGTTGTGTCCTCGAAGCCGTGGAAGTAGTGTTTCGATTTACCCACCTTAAATACTAAATCCAAACCAAGTCACATAAACTCCACCTACTATTTGATGGAGTTTCAATGGTCTAGACCATGTAAGTTGACAATGGAATAGTGAGGAGACAACCATTACCTTAAATGAATGCTTACTATTAGCATTTCAGAAGTGGTCAATCACACTGCAATTGTTCGTCATTGCGCAACTCGTTACTACTTGGTAGCCATCACTTGCAGCTCGATCAACAGTACCTTAAAAAGTACAATTCACAAGACACTTTAAATGAAATACAGCTCCAACACACAAGAGTCAGAGATGAACAAAACTACCCCAACAAAAGCACTTACTGTATTAAGAACCAAAGTGAGTGTTTTTGTAAGGGTAGTCATGAAGACCAAATGTGGACACAGAGAGGATTATTGCATTTCATTCACTTCCATCTGATTTTAATTGCTAAGACAACCCCAAAGAGAAGCACTTATGAAAACAATCATCACCAGTGGCTCTATTTGAAGTCATCTGAGAGTTTTTGCTCAAAAAATGTATTCTTCCATATAGCTTTTTCGTCCTTGAAACCGCTCTCTGTTGAAGAACACACAACCAAGACAACCCCATACAGCTTACACAGTGAAAGATGCAGCGATCATCAAAATTACCCCAACAAAAAGCACTTACTGTATTGAGAACCAAAGTGAGTGTTTTTGTAAGGGTAGTCATGAAGACCAAATGTGGACACAGAGAGGATTATTGCGTTTCATTCACTTCCATCTGATTGTAATCGCTAAGACAACCCCAAAGAGAAGCACTTATGAAAACAATCATCACCAGTGGCTCTATTTGAAGTCATCTGAGAGTTTTTGCTCAAAAATGTATTCTTCCATGTAGCTTTTTTGTCCTTGAAAGCGCTCTCTGTTGAAGAACACACAACCAAGACAACCCCAAAAAGAAGCACTTACGAACTGAAGAATCATCAGTGTCCCTATTTGAGGTTATCTGAATTGGATTTCATTGACCTTTGCCTTTGGTTTTGGTGTGTAGTATTTGTCATGATCAACCGCCCCAACAAGTAGCACTTTCTGAATTCAAACACAAGCCAATGCTCAAGTTGAGGCAACATTTATGACTTCCAATGAGCAGTGATGAGTTCACTTGTAGTGCAGCTGGATCCCAGTCGCATCCTCTGTGTTGTGTCCTCGAAGCCGTGGAAGTAGTGTTTCGATTTACCCACCTTAAATACTAAATCCAAACCAAGTCACATAAACTCCACCTACTATTTGATGGAGTTTCAATGGTCTAGACCATGTAAGTTGACAATGGAATAGTGAGGAGACAACCATTACCTTAAATGAATGCTTACTATTAGCATTTCAGAAGTGGTCAATCACACTGCAATTGTTCGTCATTGCGCAACTCGTTACTACTTGGTAGCCATCACTTGCAGCTCGATCAACAGTACCTTAAAAAGTACAATTCACAAGACACTTTAAATGAAATACAGCTCCAACACACAAGAGTCAGAGATGAACAAAACTACCCCAACAAAAAGCACTTACTGTATTGAGAAGCAAAGTGAGTGTTTTTGTAAGGGTAGTCATGAAGACCAAATGTGGACACAGAGAGGATTATTGCGTTTCATTCACTTCCATCTGATTGTAATCGCTAAGACAACCCCAAAGAGAAGCACTTATGAAAACAATCATCACCAGTGGCTCTATTTGAAGTCATCTGAGAGTTTTTGCTCAAAAAATGTATTCTTCCATATAGCTTTTTCGTCCTTGAAACCGCTCTCTGTTGAAGAACACACAACCAAGACAACCCCATACAGCTTACACAGTGAAAGATGCAGCGATCAGCAAAATTACCCCAACAAAAAGCACTTACTGTATTGAGAACCAAAGTGAGTGTTTTTGTAAGGGTAGTCATGAAGACCAAATGTGGACACAGAGAGGATTATTGCGTTTCATTCACTTCCATCTGATTGTAATCGGTAAGACAACCCCAAAGAGAAGCACTTATGAAAACAATCATCACCAGTGGCTCTATTTGAAGTCATCTGAGAGTTTTTGCTCAAAAATGTATTCTTCCATGTAGCTTTTTCGTCCTTGAAAGCGCTCTCTGTTGAAGAACACACAACCAAGACAACCCCAAAAAGAAGCACTTACGAACTGAAGAATCATCAGTGTCCCTATTTTAGGTTATCTGAATTGGATTTCATTGACCTTTGCCTTTGGTTTTGGTGTGTAGTATTTGTCATGATCAACCGCCCCAACAAGTAGCACTTTCTGAATTCAAACACAAGCCAATGCTCAAGTTGAGGCAACATTTATGACTTCCAATGAGCAGTGATGAGTTCACTTGTAGTGCAGCTGGATCCCAGTCGCATCCTCTGTGTTGTGTCCTCGAAGCCGTGGAAGTAGTGTTTCGATTTACCCACCTTAAATACTAAATCCAAACCAAGTCACATAAACTCCACCTACTATTTGATGGAGTTTCAATGGTCTAGACCATGTAAGTTGACAATGGAATAGTGAGGAGACAACCATTACCTTAAATGAATGCTTACTATTAGCATTTCAGAAGTGGTCAATCACACTGCAATTGTTCGTCATTGCGCAACTCGTTACTACTTGGTGGCCATCACTTGCAGCTCGATCAACAGTACCTTAAAAAGTACAATTCACAAGACACTTTAAATGAAATACAGCTCCAACACACAAGAGTTAGAGATGAACAAAACTACCCCAACAAAAAGCACTTACTGTATTGAGAACCAAAGTGAGTGTTTTTGTAAGGGTAGTCGTGAAGACCAAATGTGGACACAGAGAGGATTATTGCGTTTCATTCACTTCCATCTAATTGTAATCGCTAAGACAACCCCAAAGAGAAGCACTTATGAAAACAATCATCACCAGTGGCTCTATTTGAAGTCATCTGAGAGTTTTTGCTCAAAAATGTATTCTTCCATGTAGCTTTTTTGTTCTTGAAAGCGCTCTCTGTTGAAGAACACACAACCAAGACAACCCCATACAGCTTACACAGTGAAAGATGCAGGGATCAGCAAAACTACCCCAACAAAAAGCACTTACTGTATTGAGAACCAAAGTGAGTGTTTTTGTAAGGGTAGTCATGAAGACCAAATGTGGACACAGAAAGGATTATTGCGTTTCATTCACTTCCATCTGATTGTAATCGCTAAGACAACCCCAAAGAGAAGCACTTATGAAAACAATCATCACCAGTGGCTCTATTTGAAGTCATCTGAGAGTTTTTGCTCAAAAATGTATTCTTCCATGTAGCTTTTTTGTCCTTGAAAGCGCTCTCTGTTGAAGAACACACAACCAAGACAACCCCAAAAAGAAGCACTTACGAACTGAAGAATCATCAGTGTCCCTATTTGAGGTTATCTGAATTGGATTTCATTGACCTTTGCCTTTGGTTTTGGTGTGTAGTATTTGTCATGATCAACCGCCCCAACAAGTAGCACTTTCTGAATTCAAACACAAGCCAATGCTCAAGTTGAGGCAACATTTATGACTTCCAATGAGCAGTGATGAGTTCACTTGTAGTGCAGCTGGATCCCAGTCGCATCCTCTGTGTTGTGTCCTCGAAGCCGTGGAAGTAGTGTTTCGATTTACCCACCTTAAATACTAAATCCAAACCAAGTCACATAAACTCCACCTACTATTTGATGGAGTTTCAATGGTCTAGACCATGTAAGTTGACAATGGAATAGTGAGGAGACAACCATTACCTTAAATGAATGCTTACTATTAGCATTTCAGAAGTGGTCAATCACACTGCAATTGTTCGTCATTGCGCAACTCGTTACTACTTGGTAGCCATCACTTGCAGCTCGATCAACAGTACCTTAAAAAGTACAATTCACAAGACACTTTAAATGAAATACAGCTCCAACACACAAGAGTCAGAGATGAACAAAACTACCCCAACAAAAAGCACTTACTGTATTGAGAAGCAAAGTGAGTGTTTTTGTAAGGGTAGTCATGAAGACCAAATGTGGACACAGAGAGGATTATTGCGTTTCATTCACTTCCATCTGATTGTAATCGCTAAGACAACCCCAAAGAGAAGCACTTATGAAAACAATCATCACCAGTGGCTCTATTTGAAGTCATCTGAGAGTTTTTGCTCAAAAAATGTATTCTTCCATATAGCTTTTTCGTCCTTGAAACCGCTCTCTGTTGAAGAACACACAACCAAGACAACCCCATACAGCTTACACAGTGAAAGATGCAGCGATCAGCAAAATTACCCCAACAAAAAGCACTTACTGTATTGAGAACCAAAGTGAGTGTTTTTGTAAGGGTAGTCATGAAGACCAAATGTGGACACAGAGAGGATTATTGCGTTTCATTCACTTCCATCTGATTGTAATCGGTAAGACAACCCCAAAGAGAAGCACTTATGAAAACAATCATCACCAGTGGCTCTATTTGAAGTCATCTGAGAGTTTTTGCTCAAAAATGTATTCTTCCATGTAGCTTTTTCGTCCTTGAAAGCGCTCTCTGTTGAAGAACACACAACCAAGACAACCCCAAAAAGAAGCACTTACGAACTGAAGAATCATCAGTGTCCCTATTTTAGGTTATCTGAATTGGATTTCATTGACCTTTGCCTTTGGTTTTGGTGTGTAGTATTTGTCATGATCAACCGCCCCAACAAGTAGCACTTTCTGAATTCAAACACAAGCCAATGCTCAAGTTGAGGCAACATTTATGACTTCCAATGAGCAGTGATGAGTTCACTTGTAGTGCAGCTGGATCCCAGTCGCATCCTCTGTGTTGTGTCCTCGAAGCCGTGGAAGTAGTGTTTCGATTTACCCACCTTAAATACTAAATCCAAACCAAGTCACATAAACTCCACCTACTATTTGATGGAGTTTCAATGGTCTAGACCATGTAAGTTGACAATGGAATAGTGAGGAGACAACCATTACCTTAAATGAATGCTTACTATTAGCATTTCAGAAGTGGTCAATCACACTGCAATTGTTCGTCATTGCGCAACTCGTTACTACTTGGTGGCCATCACTTGCAGCTCGATCAACAGTACCTTAAAAAGTACAATTCACAAGACACTTTAAATGAAATACAGCTCCAACACACAAGAGTTAGAGATGAACAAAACTACCCCAACAAAAAGCACTTACTGTATTGAGAACCAAAGTGAGTGTTTTTGTAAGGGTAGTCGTGAAGACCAAATGTGGACACAGAGAGGATTATTGCGTTTCATTCACTTCCATCTAATTGTAATCGCTAAGACAACCCCAAAGAGAAGCACTTATGAAAACAATCATCACCAGTGGCTCTATTTGAAGTCATCTGAGAGTTTTTGCTCAAAAATGTATTCTTCCATGTAGCTTTTTTGTTCTTGAAAGCGCTCTCTGTTGAAGAACACACAACCAAGACAACCCCATACAGCTTACACAGTGAAAGATGCAGGGATCAGCAAAACTACCCCAACAAAAAGCACTTACTGTATTGAGAACCAAAGTGAGTGTTTTTGTAAGGGTAGTCATGAAGACCAAATGTGGACACAGAAAGGATTATTGCGTTTCATTCACTTCCATCTGATTGTAATCGCTAAGACAACCCCAAAGAGAAGCACTTATGAAAACAATCATCACCAGTGGCTCTATTTGAAGTCATCTGAGAGTTTTTGCTCAAAAATGTATTCTTCCATGTAGCTTTTTTGTCCTTGAAAGCGCTCTCTGTTGAAGAACACACAACCAAGACAACCCCAAAAAGAAGCACTTACGAACTGAAGAATCATCAGTGTCCCTATTTGAGGTTATCTGAATTGGATTTCATTGACCTTTGCCTTTGGTTTTGGTGTGTAGTATTTGTCATGATCAACCGCCCCAACAAGTAGCACTTTCTGAATTCAAACACAAGCCAATGCTCAAGTTGAGGCAACATTTATGACTTCCAATGAGCAGTGATGAGTTCACTTGTAGTGCAGCTGGATCCCAGTCGCATCCTCTGTGTTGTGTCCTCGAAGCCGTGGAAGTAGTGTTTCGATTTACCCACCTTAAATACTAAATCCAAACCAAGTCACATAAACTCCACCTACTATTTGATGGAGTTTCAATGGTCTAGACCATGTAAGTTGACAATGGAATAGTGAGGAGACAACCATTACCTTAAATGAATGCTTACTATTAGCATTTCAGAAGTGGTCAATCACACTGCAATTGTTCGTCATTGCGCAACTCGTTACTACTTGGTAGCCATCACTTGCAGCTCGATCAACAGTACCTTAAAAAGTACAATTCACAAGACACTTTAAATGAAATACAGCTCCAACACACAAGAGTCAGAGATGAACAAAACTACCCCAACAAAAAGCACTTACTGTATTGAGAAGCAAAGTGAGTGTTTTTGTAAGGGTAGTCATGAAGACCAAATGTGGACACAGAGAGGATTATTGCGTTTCATTCACTTCCATCTGATTGTAATCGCTAAGACAACCCCAAAGAGAAGCACTTATGAAAACAATCATCACCAGTGGCTCTATTTGAAGTCATCTGAGAGTTTTTGCTCAAAAATGTATTCTTCCATGTAGCTTTTTTGTCCTTGAAAGCGCTCTCTGTTGAAGAACACACAACCAAGACAACCCCAAAAAGAAGCACTTACGAACTGAAGAATCATCAGTGTCCCTATTTGAGGTTATCTGAATTGGATTTCATTGACCTTTGCCTTTGGTTTTGGTGTGTAGTATTTGTCATGATCAACCGCCCCAACAAGTAGCACTTTCTGAATTCAAACACAAGCCAATGCTCAAGTTGAGGCAACATTTATGACTTCCAATGAGCAGTGATGAGTTCACTTGTAGTGCAGCTGGATCCCAGTCGCATCCTCTGTGTTGTGTCCTCGAAGCCGTGGAAGTAGTGTTTCGATTTACCCACCTTAAATACTAAATCCAAACCAAGTCACATAAACTCCACCTACTATTTGATGGAGTTTCAATGGTCTAGACCATGTAAGTTGACAATGGAATAGTGAGGAGACAACCATTACCTTAAATGAATGCTTACTATTAGCATTTCAGAAGTGGTCAATCACACTGCAATTGTTCGTCATTGCGCAACTCGTTACTACTTGGTAGCCATCACTTGCAGCTCGATCAACAGTACCTTAAAAAGTACAATTCACAAGACACTTTAAATGAAATACAGCTCCAACACACAAGAGTCAGAGATGAACAAAACTACCCCAACAAAAAGCACTTACTGTATTGAGAAGCAAAGTGAGTGTTTTTGTAAGGGTAGTCATGAAGACCAAATGTGGACACAGAGAGGATTATTGCGTTTCATTCACTTCCATCTGATTGTAATCGCTAAGACAACCCCAAAGAGAAGCATTTATGAAAACAATCATCACCAGTGGCTCTATTTGAAGTCATCTGAGAGTTTTTGCTCAAAAAATGTATTCTTCCATATAGCTTTTTCGTCCTTGAAACCGCTCTCTGTTGAAGAACACACAACCAAGACAACCCCATACAGCTTACACAGTGAAAGATGCAGCGATCAGCAAAATTACCCCAACAAAAAGCACTTACTGTATTGTGAACCAAAGTGAGTGTTTTTGTAAGGGTAGTCATGAAGACCAAATGTGGACACAGAGAGGATTATTGCGTTTCATTCACTTCCATCTGATTGTAATCGCTAAGACAACCCCAAAGAGAAGCACTTATGAAAACAATCATCACCAGTGGCTCTATTTGAAGTCATCTGAGAGTTTTTGCTCAAAAATGTATTCTTCCATGTAGCTTTTTTGTCCTTGAAAGCGCTCTCTGTTGAAGAACACACAACCAAGACAACCCCAAAAAGAAGCACTTACGAACTGAAGAATCATCAGTGTCCCTATTTGAGGTTATCTGAATTGGATTTCATTGACCTTTGCCTTTGGTTTTGGTGTGTAGTATTTGTCATGATTAACCGCCCCAACAAGTAGCACTTTCTGAATTCAAACACAAGCCAATGCTCAAGTTGAGGCAACATTTATGACTTCCAATGAGCAGTGATGAGTTCACTTGTAGTGCAGCTAGATCCCAGTCGCATCCTCTGTGTTGTGTCCTCGAAGCCGTGGAAGTAGTATTTCGATTTACCCACCTTAAATACTAAATCCAAACCAAGTCACATAAACTCCACCTACTATTTGATGGAGTTTCAATGGTCTAGACCATGTAAGTTGACAATGGAATAGTGAAGAGACAACCATTACCTTAAATGAATGCTTACTATTAGCATTTCAGAAGTGGTCAATCACACTGCAATTGTTCGTCATTGCGCAACTCGTTACTACTTGGTGGCCATCACTTGCAGCTCGATCAACAGTACCTTAAAAAGTACAATTCACAAGACACTTTAAATGAAATACAGCTCCAACACACAAGAGTCAGAGATGAACAAAACTACCCCAACAAAAAGCACTTACTGTATTGAGAAGCAAAGTGAGTGTTTTTGTAAGGGTAGTCATGAAGACCAAATGTGGACACAGAGAGGATTATTGCGTTTCATTCACTTCCATCTGATTGTAATCGCTAAGACAACCCCAAAGAGAAGCACTTATGAAAACAATCATCACCAGTGGCTCTATTTGAAGTCATCTGAGAGTTTTTGCTCAAAAAATGTATTCTTCCATATAGCTTTTTCGTCCTTGAAACCGCTCTCTGTTGAAGAACACACAACCAAGACAACCCCATACAGCTTACACAGTGAAAGATGCAGCGATCAGCAAAATTACCCCAACAAAAAGCACTTACTGTATTGAGAACCAAAGTGAGTGTTTTTGTAAGGGTAGTCATGAAGACCAAATGTGGACACAGAGAGGATTATTGCGTTTCATTCACTTCCATCTGATTGTAATCGCTAAGACAACCCCAAAGAGAAGCACTTATGAAAACAATCATCACCAGTGGCTCTATTTGAAGTCATCTGAGAGTTTTTGCTCAAAAATGTATTCTTCCATGTAGCTTTTTTGTCCTTGAAAGCGCTCTCTGTTGAAGAACACACAACCAAGACAACCCCAAAAAGAAGCACTTACGAACTGAAGAATCATCAGTGTCCCTATTTGAGTTTATCTGAATTGGATTTCATTGACCTTTGCCTTTGGTTTTGGTGTGTAGTATTTGTCATGATCAACCGCCCCAACAAGTAGCACTTTCTGAATTCAAACACAAGCCAATGCTCAAGTTGAGGCAACATTTATGACTTCCAATGAGCAGTGATGAGTTCACTTGTAGTGCAGCTGGATCCCAGTCGCATCCTCTGTGTTGTGTCCTCGAAGCCGTGGAAGTAGTGTTTCGATTTACCCACCTTAAATACTAAATCCAAACCAAGTCACATAAACTCCACCTACTATTTGATGGAGTTTCAATGGTCTAGACCATGTAAGTTGACAATGGAATAGTGAGGAGACAACCATTACCTTAAATGAATGCTTACTATTAGCATTTCAGAAGTGGTCCATCACACTGCAATTGTTCGTCATTGCGCAACTCGTTACTACTTGGTAGCCATCACTTGTAGCTCGATCAACAGTACCTTAAAAAGTAAAATTCACAAGACACTTTAAATGAAATACAGCTCCAACACACAAGAGTCAGAGATGAACAAAACTACCCCAACAAAAGCACTTACTGTATTAAGAACCAAAGTGAGTGTTTTTGTAAGGGTAGTCATGAAGACCAAATGTGGACACAGAGAGGATTATTGCATTTCATTCACTTCCATCTGATTTTAATCGCTAAGACAACCCCAAAGAGAAGCACTTATGAACACAATCATCACCAGTGGCTCTATTTGAAGTCATCTGAGAGTTTTTGCTAAAAAATGTATTCTTCCATATAGCTTTTTCGTCCTTAAAACCGCTCTCTGTTGAAGAACACACAACCAAGACAACCCCATACAGCTTACACAGTGAAAGATGCAGCGATCAGCAAAACTACCCCAACAAAAAGCACTTACTGTATTGAGAACCAAAGTGAGTGTTTTTGTAAGGGTAGTCATGAAGACCAAATGTGGACACAGAAAGGATTATTGCGTTTCATTCACTTCCATCTGATTGTAATCACTAAGACAACCCCAAAGAGAAGCACTTATGAACACAATCATTACCAGTGGCTCTATTTGAAGTCATCTGAGAGTTTTTGCTCAAAAAATGTATTCTTCCATATAGCTTTTTCGTCCTTGAAACCGCTCTCTGTTGAAGAACACACAACCAAGACAACCCCATACAGCTTACACAGTGAAAGATGCAGCGATCAGCAAAATTACCCCAACAAGAAGCACTTACTGTATTGAGAACCAAAGTGAGTGTTTTTGTAAGGGTAGTCATGAAGACCAAATGTGGACACAGAGAGGATTATTGCGTTTCATTCACTTCCATCTGATTGTAATCGCTAAGACAACCCCAAAGAGAAGCACTTATGAAAACAATCATCACCAGTGGCTCTATTTGAAGTCATCTGAGAGTTTTTGCTCAAAAATGTATTCTTCCATGTAGCTTTTTCGTCCTTGAAAGCGCTCTCTGTTGAAGAACACACAACCAAGACAACCCCAAAAAGAAGCACTTACGAACTGAAGAATCATCAGTGTCCCTATTTGAGGTTATCTGAATTGGATTTCATTGACCTTTGCCTTTGGTTTTGGTGTGTAGTATTTGTCATGATCAACCGCCCCAACAAGTAGCACTTTCTGAATTCAAACACAAGCCAATGCTCAAGTTGAGGCAACATTTATGACTTCCAATGAGCAGTGATGAGTTCACTTGTAGTGCAGCTAGATCCCAGTCGCATCCTCTGTGTTGTGTCCTCGAAGCCGTGGAAGTAGTATTTCGATTTACCCACCTTAAATACTAAATCCAAACCAAGTCACATAAACTCCACCTACTATTTGATGGAGTTTCAATGGTCTAGACCATGTAAGTTGACAATGGAATAGTGAAGAGACAACCATTACCTTAAATGAATGCTTACTATTAGCATTTCAGAAGTGGTCAATCACACTGCAATTGTTCGTCATTGCGCAACTCGTTACTACTTGGTGGCCATCACTTGCAGCTCGATCAACAGTACCTTAAAAAGTACAATTCACAAGACACTTTAAATGAAATACAGCTCCAACACACAAGAGTCAGAGATGAACAAAACTACCCCAACAAAAAGCACTTACTGTATTGAGAAGCAAAGTGAGTGTTTTTGTAAGGGTAGTCATGAAGACCAAATGTGGACACAGAGAGGATTATTGCGTTTCATTCACTTCCATCTGATTGTAATCGCTAAGACAACCCCAAAGAGAAGCACTTATGAAAACAATCATCACCAGTGGCTCTATTTGAAGTCATCTGAGAGTTTTTGCTCAAAAAATGTATTCTTCCATATAGCTTTTTCGTCCTTGAAACCGCTCTCTGTTGAAGAACACACAACCAAGACAACCCCAAAAAGAAGCACTTACGAACTGAAGAATCATCAGTGTCCCTATTTGAGGTTATCTGAATTGGATTTGATTGACCTTTGCCTTTGGTTTTGGTGTGTAGTATTTGTCATGATCAACCGCCCCAACAAGTAGCACTTTCTGAATTCAAACACAAGCCAATGCTCAAGTTGAGGCAACATTTATGACTTCCAATGAGCAGTGATGAGTTCACTTGTAGTGCAGCTGGATCCCAGTCGCATCCTCTGTGTTGTGTCCTCGAAGCCGTGGAAGTAGTGTTTCGATTTACCCACCTTAAATACTAAATCCAAACCAAGTCACATAAACTCCACCTACTATTTGATGGAGTTTCAATGGTCTAGACCATGTAAGTTGACAATGGAATAGTGAGGAGACAACCATTACCTTAAATGAATGCTTACTATTAGCATTTCAGAAGTGGTCAATCACACTGCAATTGTTCGTCATTGCGCAACTCGTTACTACTTGGTAGCCATCACTTGCAGCTCGATCAACAGTACCTTAAAAAGTACAATTCACAAGACACTTTAAATGAAATACAGCTCCAACACACAAGAGTCAGAGATGAACAAAACTACCCCAACAAAAAGCACTTACTGTATTGAGAAGCAAAGTGAGTGTTTTTGTAAGGGTAGTCATGAAGACCAAATGTGGACACAGAGAGGATTATTGCGTTTCATTCACTTCCATCTGATTGTAATCGCTAAGACAACCCCAAAGAGAAGCATTTATGAAAACAATCATCACCAGTGGCTCTATTTGAAGTCATCTGAGAGTTTTTGCTCAAAAAATGTATTCTTCCATATAGCTTTTTCGTCCTTGAAACCGCTCTCTGTTGAAGAACACACAACCAAGACAACCCCATACAGCTTACACAGTGAAAGATGCAGCGATCAGCAAAATTACCCCAACAAAAAGCACTTACTGTATTGTGAACCAAAGTGAGTGTTTTTGTAAGGGTAGTCATGAAGACCAAATGTGGACACAGAGAGGATTATTGCGTTTCATTCACTTCCATCTGATTGTAATCGCTAAGACAACCCCAAAGAGAAGCACTTATGAAAACAATCATCACCAGTGGCTCTATTTGAAGTCATCTGAGAGTTTTTGCTCAAAAATGTATTCTTCCATGTAGCTTTTTTGTCCTTGAAAGCGCTCTCTGTTGAAGAACACACAACCAAGACAACCCCAAAAAGAAGCACTTACGAACTGAAGAATCATCAGTGTCCCTATTTGAGGTTATCTGAATTGGATTTCATTGACCTTTGCCTTTGGTTTTGGTGTGTAGTATTTGTCATGATCAACCGCCCCAACAAGTAGCACTTTCTGAATTCAAACACAAGCCAATGCTCAAGTTGAGGCAACATTTATGACTTCCAATGAGCAGTGATGAGTTCACTTGTAGTGCAGCTAGATCCCAGTCGCATCCTCTGTGTTGTGTCCTCGAAGCCGTGGAAGTAGTATTTCGATTTACCCACCTTAAATACTAAATCCAAACCAAGTCACATAAACTCCACCTACTATTTGATGGAGTTTCAATGGTCTAGACCATGTAAGTTGACAATGGAATAGTGAAGAGACAACCATTACCTTAAATGAATGCTTACTATTAGCATTTCAGAAGTGGTCAATCACACTGCAATTGTTCGTCATTGCGCAACTCGTTACTACTTGGTGGCCATCACTTGCAGCTCGATCAACAGTACCTTAAAAAGTACAATTCACAAGACACTTTAAATGAAATACAGCTCCAACACACAAGAGTCAGAGATGAACAAAACTACCCCAACAAAAAGCACTTACTGTATTGAGAAGCAAAGTGAGTGTTTTTGTAAGGGTAGTCATGAAGACCAAATGTGGACACAGAGAGGATTATTGCGTTTCATTCACTTCCATCTGATTGTAATCGCTAAGACAACCCCAAAGAGAAGCACTTATGAAAACAATCATCACCAGTGGCTCTATTTGAAGTCATCTGAGAGTTTTTGCTCAAAAAATGTATTCTTCCATATAGCTTTTTCGTCCTTGAAACCGCTCTCTGTTGAAGAACACACAACCAAGACAACCCCATACAGCTTACACAGTGAAAGATGCAGCGATCAGCAAAATTACCCCAACAAAAAGCACTTACTGTATTGAGAACCAAAGTGAGTGTTTTTGTAAGGGTAGTCATGAAGACCAAATGTGGACACAGAGAGGATTATTGCGTTTCATTCACTTCCATCTGATTGTAATCGCTAAGACAACCCCAAAGAGAAGCACTTATGAAAACAATCATCACCAGTGGCTCTATTTGAAGTCATCTGAGAGTTTTTGCTCAAAAATGTATTCTTCCATGTAGCTTTTTTGTCCTTGAAAGCGCTCTCTGTTGAAGAACACACAACCAAGACAACCCCAAAAAGAAGCACTTACGAACTGAAGAATCATCAGTGTCCCTATTTGAGGTTATCTGAATTGGATTTCATTGACCTTTGCCTTTGGTTTTGGTGTGTAGTATTTGTCATGATCAACCGCCCCAACAAGTAGCACTTTCTGAATTCAAACACAAGCCAATGCTCAAGTTGAGGCAACATTTATGACTTCCAATGAGCAGTGATGAGTTCACTTGTAGTGCAGCTAGATCCCAGTCGCATCCTCTGTGTTGTGTCCTCGAAGCCGTGGAAGTAGTATTTCGATTTACCCACCTTAAATACTAAATCCAAACCAAGTCACATAAACTCCACCTACTATTTGATGGAGTTTCAATGGTCTAGACCATGTAAGTTGACAATGGAATAGTGAAGAGACAACCATTACCTTAAATGAATGCTTACTATTAGCATTTCAGAAGTGGTCAATCACACTGCAATTGTTCGTCATTGCGCAACTCGTTACTACTTGGTGGCCATCACTTGCAGCTCGATCAACAGTACCTTAAAAAGTACAATTCACAAGACACTTTAAATGAAATACAGCTCCAACACACAAGAGTCAGAGATGAACAAAACTACCCCAACAAAAAGCACTTACTGTATTGAGAAGCAAAGTGAGTGTTTTTGTAAGGGTAGTCATGAAGACCAAATGTGGACACAGAGAGGATTATTGCGTTTCATTCACTTCCATCTGATTGTAATCGCTAAGACAACCCCAAAGAGAAGCACTTATGAAAACAATCATCACCAGTGGCTCTATTTGAAGTCATCTGAGAGTTTTTGCTCAAAAAATGTATTCTTCCATATAGCTTTTTCGTCCTTGAAACCGCTCTCTGTTGAAGAACACACAACCAAGACAACCCCATACAGCTTACACAGTGAAAGATGCAGCGATCAGCAAAATTACCCCAACAAAAAGCACTTACTGTATTGAGAACCAAAGTGAGTGTTTTTGTAAGGGTAGTCATGAAGACCAAATGTGGACACAGAGAGGATTATTGCGTTTCATTCACTTCCATCTGATTGTAATCGCTAAGACAACCCCAAAGAGAAGCACTTATGAAAACAATCATCACCAGTGGCTCTATTTGAAGTCATCTGAGAGTTTTTGCTCAAAAATGTATTCTTCCATGTAGCTTTTTTGTCCTTGAAAGCGCTCTCTGTTGAAGAACACACAACCAAGACAACCCCAAAAAGAAGCACTTACGAACTGAAGAATCATCAGTGTCCCTATTTGAGGTTATCTGAATTGGATTTCATTGACCTTTGCCTTTGGTTTTGGTGTGTAGTATTTGTCATGATCAACCGCCCCAACAAGTAGCACTTTCTGAATTCAAACACAAGCCAATGCTCAAGTTGAGGCAACATTTATGACTTCCAATGAGCAGTGATGAGTTCACTTGTAGTGCAGCTGGATCCCAGTCGCATCCTCTGTGTTGTGTCCTCGAAGCCGTGGAAGTAGTGTTTCGATTTACCCACCTTAAATACTAAATCCAAACCAAGTCACATAAACTCCACCTACTATTTGATGGAGTTTCAATGGTCTAGACCATGTAAGTTGACAATGGAATAGTGAGGAGACAACCATTACCTTAAATGAATGCTTACTATTAGCATTTCAGAAGTGGTCCATCACACTGCAATTGTTCGTCATTGCGCAACTCGTTACTACTTGGTAGCCATCACTTGCAGCTCGATCAACAGTACCTTAAAAAGTAAAATTCACAAGACACTTTAAATGAAATACAGCTCCAACACACAAGAGTCAGAGATGAACAAAACTACCCCAACAAAAGCACTTACTGTATTAAGAACCAAAGTGAGTGTTTTTGTAAGGGTAGTCATGAAGACCAAATGTGGACACAGAGAGGATTATTGCATTTCATTCACTTCCATCTGATTTTAATCGCTAAGACAACCCCAAAGAGAAGCACTTATGAACACAATCATCACCAGTGGCTCTATTTGAAGTCATCTGAGAGTTTTTGCTAAAAAATGTATTCTTCCATATAGCTTTTTCGTCCTTAAAACCGCTCTCTGTTGAAGAACACACAACCAAGACAACCCCATACAGCTTACACAGTGAAAGATGCAGCGATCAGCAAAACTACCCCAACAAAAAGCACTTACTGTATTGAGAACCAAAGTGAGTGTTTTTGTAAGGGTAGTCATGAAGACCAAATGTGGACACAGAAAGGATTATTGCGTTTCATTCACTTCCATCTGATTGTAATCACTAAGACAACCCCAAAGAGAAGCACTTATGAACACAATCATTACCAGTGGCTCTATTTGAAGTCATCTGAGAGTTTTTGCTCAAAAAATGTATTCTTCCATATAGCTTTTTCGTCCTTGAAACCGCTCTCTGTTGAAGAACACACAACCAAGACAACCCCATACAGCTTACACAGTGAAAGATGCAGCGATCAGCAAAATTACCCCAACAAAAAGCACTTACTGTATTGAGAACCAAAGTGAGTGTTTTTGTAAGGGTAGTCATGAAGACCAAATGTGGACACAGAGAGGATTATTGCGTTTCATTCACTTCCATCTGATTGTAATCGCTAAGACAACCCCAAAGAGAAGCACTTATGAAAACAATCATCACCAGTGGCTCTATTTGAAGTCATCTGAGAGTTTTTGCTCAAAAATGTATTCTTCCATGTAGCTTTTTTGTCCTTGAAAGCGCTCTCTGTTGAAGAACACACAACCAAGACAACCCCAAAAAGAAGCACTTACGAACTGAAGAATCATCAGTGTCCCTATTTGAGGTTATCTGAATTGGATTTCATTGACCTTTGCCTTTGGTTTTGGTGTGTAGTATTTGTCATGATCAACCGCCCCAACAAGTAGCACTTTCTGAATTCAAACACAAGCCAATGCTCAAGTTGAGGCAACATTTATGACTTCCAATGAGCAGTGATGAGTTCACTTGTAGTGCAGCTGGATCCCAGTCGCATCCTCTGTGTTGTGTCCTCGAAGCCGTGGAAGTAGTGTTTCGATTTACCCACCTTAAATACTAAATCCAAACCAAGTCACATAAACTCCACCTACTATTTGATGGAGTTTCAATGGTCTAGACCATGTAAGTTGACAATGGAATAGTGAGGAGACAACCATTACCTTAAATGAATGCTTACTATTAGCATTTCAGAAGTGGTCCATCACACTGCAATTGTTCGTCATTGCGCAACTCGTTACTACTTGGTAGCCATCACTTGCAGCTCGATCAACAGTACCTTAAAAAGTAAAATTCACAAGACACTTTAAATGAAATACAGCTCCAACACACAAGAGTCAGAGATGAACAAAACTACCCCAACAAAAGCACTTACTGTATTAAGAACCAAAGTGAGTGTTTTTGTAAGGGTAGTCATGAAGACCAAATGTGGACACAGAGAGGATTATTGCATTTCATTCACTTCCATCTGATTTTAATCGCTAAGACAACCCCAAAGAGAAGCACTTATGAACACAATCATCACCAGTGGCTCTATTTGAAGTCATCTGAGAGTTTTTGCTAAAAAATGTATTCTTCCATATAGCTTTTTCGTCCTTAAAACCGCTCTCTGTTGAAGAACACACAACCAAGACAACCCCATACAGCTTACACAGTGAAAGATGCAGCGATCAGCAAAACTACCCCAACAAAAAGCACTTACTGTATTGAGAACCAAAGTGAGTGTTTTTGTAAGGGTAGTCATGAAGACCAAATGTGGACACAGAAAGGATTATTGCGTTTCATTCACTTCCATCTGATTGTAATCACTAAGACAACCCCAAAGAGAAGCACTTATGAACACAATCATTACCAGTGGCTCTATTTGAAGTCATCTGAGAGTTTTTGCTCAAAAAATGTATTCTTCCATATAGCTTTTTCGTCCTTGAAACCGCTCTCTGTTGAAGAACACACAACCAAGACAACCCCATACAGCTTACACAGTGAAAGATGCAGCGATCAGCAAAATTACCCCAACAAGAAGCACTTACTGTATTGAGAACCAAAGTGAGTGTTTTTGTAAGGGTAGTCATGAAGACCAAATGTGGACACAGAGAGGATTATTGCGTTTCATTCACTTCCATCTGATTGTAATCGCTAAGACAACCCCAAAGAGAAGCACTTATGAAAACAATCATCACCAGTGGCTCTATTTGAAGTCATCTGAGAGTTTTTGCTCAAAAAATGTATTCTTCCATATAGCTTTTTCGTCCTTGAAACCGCTCTCTGTTGAAGAACACACAACCAAGACAACCCCATACAGCTTACACAGTGAAAGATGCAGCGATCAGCAAAATTACCCCAACAAAAAGCACTTACTGTATTGTGAACCAAAGTGAGTGTTTTTGTAAGGGTAGTCATGAAGACCAAATGTGGACACAGAGAGGATTATTGCGTTTCATTCACTTCCATCTGATTGTAATCGCTAAGACAACCCCAAAGAGAAGCACTTATGAAAACAATCATCACCAGTGGCTCTATTTGAAGTCATCTGAGAGTTTTTGCTCAAAAATGTATTCTTCCATGTAGCTTTTTTGTCCTTGAAAGCGCTCTCTGTTGAAGAACACACAACCAAGACAACCCCAAAAAGAAGCACTTACGAACTGAAGAATCATCAGTGTCCCTATTTGAGGTTATCTGAATTGGATTTCATTGACCTTTGCCTTTGGTTTTGGTGTGTAGTATTTGTCATGATCAACCGCCCCAACAAGTAGCACTTTCTGAATTCAAACACAAGCCAATGCTCAAGTTGAGGCAACATTTATGACTTCCAATGAGCAGTGATGAGTTCACTTGTAGTGCAGCTAGATCCCAGTCGCATCCTCTGTGTTGTGTCCTCGAAGCCGTGGAAGTAGTATTTCGATTTACCCACCTTAAATACTAAATCCAAACCAAGTCACATAAACTCCACCTACTATTTGATGGAGTTTCAATGGTCTAGACCATGTAAGTTGACAATGGAATAGTGAAGAGACAACCATTACCTTAAATGAATGCTTACTATTAGCATATCAGAAGTGGTCAATCACACTGCAATTGTTCGTCATTGCGCAACTCGTTACTACTTGGTGGCCATCACTTGCAGCTCGATCAACAGTACCTTAAAAAGTACAATTCACAAGACACTTTAAATGAAATACAGCTCCAACACACAAGAGTCAGAGATGAACAAAACTACCCCAACAAAAAGCACTTACTGTATTGAGAAGCAAAGTGAGTGTTTTTGTAAGGGTAGTCATGAAGACCAAATGTGGACACAGAGAGGATTATTGCGTTTCATTCACTTCCATCTGATTGTAATCGCTAAGACAACCCCAAAGAGAAGCACTTATGAAAACAATCATCACCAGTGGCTCTATTTGAAGTCATCTGAGAGTTTTTGCTCAAAAAATGTATTCTTCCATATAGCTTTTTCGTCCTTGAAACCGCTCTCTGTTGAAGAACACACAACCAAGACAACCCCATACAGCTTACACAGTGAAAGATGCAGCGATCAGCAAAATTACCCCAACAAAAAGCACTTACTGTATTGAGAACCAAAGTGAGTGTTTTTGTAAGGGTAGTCATGAAGACCAAATGTGGACACAGAGAGGATTATTGCGTTTCATTCACTTCCATCTGATTGTAATCGCTAAGACAACCCCAAAGAGAAGCACTTATGAAAACAATCATCACCAGTGGCTCTATTTGAAGTCATCTGAGAGTTTTTGCTCAAAAATGTATTCTTCCATGTAGCTTTTTTGTCCTTGAAAGCGCTCTCTGTTGAAGAACACACAACCAAGACAACCCCAAAAAGAAGCACTTACGAACTGAAGAATCATCAGTGTCCCTATTTGAGGTTATCTGAATTGGATTTCATTGACCTTTGCCTTTGGTTTTGGTGTGTAGTATTTGTCATGATCAACCGCCCCAACAAGTAGCACTTTCTGAATTCAAACACAAGCCAATGCTCAAGTTGAGGCAACATTTATGACTTCCAATGAGCAGTGATGAGTTCACTTGTAGTGCAGCTGGATCCCAGTCGCATCCTCTGTGTTGTGTCCTCGAAGCCGTGGAAGTAGTGTTTCGATTTACCCACCTTAAATACTAAATCCAAACCAAGTCACATAAACTCCACCTACTATTTGATGGAGTTTCAATGGTCTAGACCATGTAAGTTGACAATGGAATAGTGAGGAGACAACCATTACCTTAAATGAATGCTTACTATTAGCATTTCAGAAGTGGTCCATCACACTGCAATTGTTCGTCATTGCGCAACTCGTTACTACTTGGTAGCCATCACTTGCAGCTCGATCAACAGTACCTTAAAAAGTAAAATTCACAAGACACTTTAAATGAAATACAGCTCCAACACACAAGAGTCAGAGATGAACAAAACTACCCCAACAAAAGCACTTACTGTATTAAGAACCAAAGTGAGTGTTTTTGTAAGGGTAGTCATGAAGACCAAATGTGGACACAGAGAGGATTATTGCATTTCATTCACTTCCATCTGATTTTAATCGCTAAGACAACCCCAAAGAGAAGCACTTATGAACACAATCATCACCAGTGGCTCTATTTGAAGTCATCTGAGAGTTTTTGCTAAAAAATGTATTCTTCCATATAGCTTTTTCGTCCTTAAAACCGCTCTCTGTTGAAGAACACACAACCAAGACAACCCCATACAGCTTACACAGTGAAAGATGCAGCGATCAGCAAAACTACCCCAACAAAAAGCACTTACTGTATTGAGAACCAAAGTGAGTGTTTTTGTAAGGGTAGTCATGAAGACCAAATGTGGACACAGAAAGGATTATTGCGTTTCATTCACTTCCATCTGATTGTAATCACTAAGACAACCCCAAAGAGAAGCACTTATGAACACAATCATTACCAGTGGCTCTATTTGAAGTCATCTGAGAGTTTTTGCTCAAAAAATGTATTCTTCCATATAGCTTTTTCGTCCTTGAAACCGCTCTCTGTTGAAGAACACACAACCAAGACAACCCCATACAGCTTACACAGTGAAAGATGCAGCGATCAGCAAAATTACCCCAACAAGAAGCACTTACTGTATTGAGAACCAAAGTGAGTGTTTTTGTAAGGGTAGTCATGAAGACCAAATGTGGACACAGAGAGGATTATTGCGTTTCATTCACTTCCATCTGATTGTAATCGCTAAGACAACCCCAAAGAGAAGCACTTATGAAAACAATCATCACCAGTGGCTCTATTTGAAGTCATCTGAGAGTTTTTGCTCAAAAATGTATTCTTCCATGTAGCTTTTTCGTCCTTGAAAGCGCTCTCTGTTGAAGAACACACAACCAAGACAACCCCAAAAAGAAGCACTTACGAACTGAAGAATCATCAGTGTCCCTATTTGAGGTTATCTGAATTGGATTTCATTGACCTTTGCCTTTGGTTTTGGTGTGTAGTATTTGTCATGATCAACCGCCCCAACAAGTAGCACTTTCTGAATTCAAACACAAGCCAATGCTCAAGTTGAGGCAACATTTATGACTTCCAATGAGCAGTGATGAGTTCACTTGTAGTGCAGCTAGATCCCAGTCGCATCCTCTGTGTTGTGTCCTCGAAGCCGTGGAAGTAGTATTTCGATTTACCCACCTTAAATACTAAATCCAAACCAAGTCACATAAACTCCACCTACTATTTGATGGAGTTTCAATGGTCTAGACCATGTAAGTTGACAATGGAATAGTGAAGAGACAACCATTACCTTAAATGAATGCTTACTATTAGCATTTCAGAAGTGGTCAATCACACTGCAATTGTTCGTCATTGCGCAACTCGTTACTACTTGGTGGCCATCACTTGCAGCTCGATCAACAGTACCTTAAAAAGTACAATTCACAAGACACTTTAAATGAAATACAGCTCCAACACACAAGAGTCAGAGATGAACAAAACTACCCCAACAAAAAGCACTTACTGTATTGAGAAGCAAAGTGAGTGTTTTTGTAAGGGTAGTCATGAAGACCAAATGTGGACACAGAGAGGATTATTGCGTTTCATTCACTTCCATCTGATTGTAATCGCTAAGACAACCCCAAAGAGAAGCACTTATGAAAACAATCATCACCAGTGGCTCTATTTGAAGTCATCTGAGAGTTTTTGCTCAAAAAATGTATTCTTCCATATAGCTTTTTCGTCCTTGAAACCGCTCTCTGTTGAAGAACACACAACCAAGACAACCCCATACAGCTTACACAGTGAAAGATGCAGCGATCAGCAAAATTACCCCAACAAAAAGCACTTACTGTATTGAGAACCAAAGTGAGTGTTTTTGTAAGGGTAGTCATGAAGACCAAATGTGGACACAGAGAGGATTATTGCGTTTCATTCACTTCCATCTGATTGTAATCGCTAAGACAACCCCAAAGAGAAGCACTTATGAAAACAATCATCACCAGTGGCTCTATTTGAAGTCATCTGAGAGTTTTTGCTCAAAAATGTATTCTTCCATGTAGCTTTTTTGTCCTTGAAAGCGCTCTCTGTTGAAGAACACACAACCAAGACAACCCCAAAAAGAAGCACTTACGAACTGAAGAATCATCAGTGTCCCTATTTGAGGTTATCTGAATTGGATTTCATTGACCTTTGCCTTTGGTTTTGGTGTGTAGTATTTGTCATGATCAACCGCCCCAACAAGTAGCACTTTCTGAATTCAAACACAAGCCAATGCTCAAGTTGAGGCAACATTTATGACTTCCAATGAGCAGTGATGAGTTCACTTGTAGTGCAGCTGGATCCCAGTCGCATCCTCTGTGTTGTGTCCTCGAAGCCGTGGAAGTAGTGTTTCGATTTACCCACCTTAAATACTAAATCCAAACCAAGTCACATAAACTCCACCTACTATTTGATGGAGTTTCAATGGTCTAGACCATGTAAGTTGACAATGGAATAGTGAGGAGACAACCATTACCTTAAATGAATGCTTACTATTAGCATTTCAGAAGTGGTCCATCACACTGCAATTGTTCGTCATTGCGCAACTCGTTACTACTTGGTAGCCATCACTTGCAGCTCGATCAACAGTACCTTAAAAAGTAAAATTCACAAGACACTTTAAATGAAATACAGCTCCAACACACAAGAGTCAGAGATGAACAAAACTACCCCAACAAAAGCACTTACTGTATTAAGAACCAAAGTGAGTGTTTTTGTAAGGGTAGTCATGAAGACCAAATGTGGACACAGAGAGGATTATTGCATTTCATTCACTTCCATCTGATTTTAATCGCTAAGACAACCCCAAAGAGAAGCACTTATGAACACAATCATCACCAGTGGCTCTATTTGAAGTCATCTGAGAGTTTTTGCTAAAAAATGTATTCTTCCATATAGCTTTTTCGTCCTTAAAACCGCTCTCTGTTGAAGAACACACAACCAAGACAACCCCATACAGCTTACACAGTGAAAGATGCAGCGATCAGCAAAACTACCCCAACAAAAAGCACTTACTGTATTGAGAACCAAAGTGAGTGTTTTTGTAAGGGTAGTCATGAAGACCAAATGTGGACACAGAAAGGATTATTGCGTTTCATTCACTTCCATCTGATTGTAATCACTAAGACAACCCCAAAGAGAAGCACTTATGAACACAATCATTACCAGTGGCTCTATTTGAAGTCATCTGAGAGTTTTTGCTCAAAAAATGTATTCTTCCATATAGCTTTTTCGTCCTTGAAACCGCTCTCTGTTGAAGAACACACAACCAAGACAACCCCATACAGCTTACACAGTGAAAGATGCAGCGATCAGCAAAATTACCCCAACAAGAAGCACTTACTGTATTGAGAACCAAAGTGAGTGTTTTTGTAAGGGTAGTCATGAAGACCAAATGTGGACACAGAGAGGATTATTGCGTTTCATTCACTTCCATCTGATTGTAATCGCTAAGACAACCCCAAAGAGAAGCACTTATGAAAACAATCATCACCAGTGGCTCTATTTGAAGTCATCTGAGAGTTTTTGCTCAAAAATGTATTCTTCCATGTAGCTTTTTCGTCCTTGAAAGCGCTCTCTGTTGAAGAACACACAACCAAGACAACCCCAAAAAGAAGCACTTACGAACTGAAGAATCATCAGTGTCCCTATTTGAGGTTATCTGAATTGGATTTCATTGACCTTTGCCTTTGGTTTTGGTGTGTAGTATTTGTCATGATCAACCGCCCCAACAAGTAGCACTTTCTGAATTCAAACACAAGCCAATGCTCAAGTTGAGGCAACATTTATGACTTCCAATGAGCAGTGATGAGTTCACTTGTAGTGCAGCTAGATCCCAGTCGCATCCTCTGTGTTGTGTCCTCGAAGCCGTGGAAGTAGTATTTCGATTTACCCACCTTAAATACTAAATCCAAACCAAGTCACATAAACTCCACCTACTATTTGATGGAGTTTCAATGGTCTAGACCATGTAAGTTGACAATGGAATAGTGAAGAGACAACCATTACCTTAAATGAATGCTTACTATTAGCATTTCAGAAGTGGTCAATCACACTGCAATTGTTCGTCATTGCGCAACTCGTTACTACTTGGTGGCCATCACTTGCAGCTCGATCAACAGTACCTTAAAAAGTACAATTCACAAGACACTTTAAATGAAATACAGCTCCAACACACAAGAGTCAGAGATGAACAAAACTACCCCAACAAAAGCACTTACTGTATTAAGAACCAAAGTGAGTGTTTTTGTAAGGGTAGTCATGAAGACCAAATGTGGACACAGAGAGGATTATTGCATTTCATTCACTTCCATCTGATTTTAATCGCTAAGACAACCCCAAAGAGAAGCACTTATGAACACAATCATCACCAGTGGCTCTATTTGAAGTCATCTGAGAGTTTTTGCTAAAAAATGTATTCTTCCATATAGCTTTTTCGTCCTTAAAACCGCTCTCTGTTGAAGAACACACAACCAAGACAACCCCATACAGCTTACACAGTGAAAGATGCAGCGATCAGCAAAACTACCCCAACAAAAAGCACTTACTGTATTGAGAACCAAAGTGAGTGTTTTTGTAAGGGTAGTCATGAAGACCAAATGTGGACACAGAAAGGATTATTGCGTTTCATTCACTTCCATCTGATTGTAATCACTAAGACAACCCCAAAGAGAAGCACTTATGAACACAATCATTACCAGTGGCTCTATTTGAAGTCATCTGAGAGTTTTTGCTCAAAAAATGTATTCTTCCATATAGCTTTTTCGTCCTTGAAACCGCTCTCTGTTGAAGAACACACAACCAAGACAACCCCATACAGCTTACACAGTGAAAGATGCAGCGATCAGCAAAATTACCCCAACAAGAAGCACTTACTGTATTGAGAACCAAAGTGAGTGTTTTTGTAAGGGTAGTCATGAAGACCAAATGTGGACACAGAGAGGATTATTGCGTTTCATTCACTTCCATCTGATTGTAATCGCTAAGACAACCCCAAAGAGAAGCACTTATGAAAACAATCATCACCAGTGGCTCTATTTGAAGTCATCTGAGAGTTTTTGCTCAAAAAATGTATTCTTCCATATAGCTTTTTCGTCCTTGAAACCGCTCTCTGTTGAAGAACACACAACCAAGACAACCCCATACAGCTTACACAGTGAAAGATGCAGCGATCAGCAAAATTACCCCAACAAAAAGCACTTACTGTATTGTGAACCAAAGTGAGTGTTTTTGTAAGGGTAGTCATGAAGACCAAATGTGGACACAGAGAGGATTATTGCGTTTCATTCACTTCCATCTGATTGTAATCGCTAAGACAACCCCAAAGAGAAGCACTTATGAAAACAATCATCACCAGTGGCTCTATTTGAAGTCATCTGAGAGTTTTTGCTCAAAAATGTATTCTTCCATGTAGCTTTTTTGTCCTTGAAAGCGCTCTCTGTTGAAGAACACACAACCAAGACAACCCCAAAAAGAAGCACTTACGAACTGAAGAATCATCAGTGTCCCTATTTGAGGTTATCTGAATTGGATTTCATTGACCTTTGCCTTTGGTTTTGGTGTGTAGTATTTGTCATGATCAACCGCCCCAACAAGTAGCACTTTCTGAATTCA
This sequence comes from Pungitius pungitius, assembly GCF_949316345.1. Classification (NCBI taxonomy): domain Eukaryota; kingdom Metazoa; phylum Chordata; class Actinopteri; order Perciformes; family Gasterosteidae; genus Pungitius; species Pungitius pungitius. The sequence goes on along the minus strand of NC_084912.1, from coordinate 15,847,414 downwards.
AACACAAGCCAATGCTCAAGTTGAGGCAACATTTATGACTTCCAATGAGCAGTGATGAGTTCACTTGTAGTGCAGCTAGATCCCAGTCGCATCCTCTGTGTTGTGTCCTCGAAGCCGTGGAAGTAGTATTTCGATTTACCCACCTTAAATACTAAATCCAAACCAAGTCACATAAACTCCACCTACTATTTGATGGAGTTTCAATGGTCTAGACCATGTAAGTTGACAATGGAATAGTGAAGAGACAACCATTACCTTAAATGAATGCTTACTATTAGCATATCAGAAGTGGTCAATCACACTGCAATTGTTCGTCATTGCGCAACTCGTTACTACTTGGTGGCCATCACTTGCAGCTCGATCAACAGTACCTTAAAAAGTACAATTCACAAGACACTTTAAATGAAATACAGCTCCAACACACAAGAGTCAGAGATGAACAAAACTACCCCAACAAAAAGCACTTACTGTATTGAGAAGCAAAGTGAGTGTTTTTGTAAGGGTAGTCATGAAGACCAAATGTGGACACAGAGAGGATTATTGCGTTTCATTCACTTCCATCTGATTGTAATCGCTAAGACAACCCCAAAGAGAAGCACTTATGAAAACAATCATCACCAGTGGCTCTATTTGAAGTCATCTGAGAGTTTTTGCTCAAAAAATGTATTCTTCCATATAGCTTTTTCGTCCTTGAAACCGCTCTCTGTTGAAGAACACACAACCAAGACAACCCCATACAGCTTACACAGTGAAAGATGCAGCGATCAGCAAAATTACCCCAACAAAAAGCACTTACTGTATTGAGAACCAAAGTGAGTGTTTTTGTAAGGGTAGTCATGAAGACCAAATGTGGACACAGAGAGGATTATTGCGTTTCATTCACTTCCATCTGATTGTAATCGCTAAGACAACCCCAAAGAGAAGCACTTATGAAAACAATCATCACCAGTGGCTCTATTTGAAGTCATCTGAGAGTTTTTGCTCAAAAATGTATTCTTCCATGTAGCTTTTTTGTCCTTGAAAGCGCTCTCTGTTGAAGAACACACAACCAAGACAACCCCAAAAAGAAGCACTTACGAACTGAAGAATCATCAGTGTCCCTATTTGAGGTTATCTGAATTGGATTTCATTGACCTTTGCCTTTGGTTTTGGTGTGTAGTATTTGTCATGATCAACCGCCCCAACAAGTAGCACTTTCTGAATTCAAACACAAGCCAATGCTCAAGTTGAGGCAACATTTATGACTTCCAATGAGCAGTGATGAGTTCACTTGTAGTGCAGCTGGATCCCAGTCGCATCCTCTGTGTTGTGTCCTCGAAGCCGTGGAAGTAGTGTTTCGATTTACCCACCTTAAATACTAAATCCAAACCAAGTCACATAAACTCCACCTACTATTTGATGGAGTTTCAATGGTCTAGACCATGTAAGTTGACAATGGAATAGTGAGGAGACAACCATTACCTTAAATGAATGCTTACTATTAGCATTTCAGAAGTGGTCCATCACACTGCAATTGTTCGTCATTGCGCAACTCGTTACTACTTGGTAGCCATCACTTGCAGCTCGATCAACAGTACCTTAAAAAGTAAAATTCACAAGACACTTTAAATGAAATACAGCTCCAACACACAAGAGTCAGAGATGAACAAAACTACCCCAACAAAAGCACTTACTGTATTAAGAACCAAAGTGAGTGTTTTTGTAAGGGTAGTCATGAAGACCAAATGTGGACACAGAGAGGATTATTGCATTTCATTCACTTCCATCTGATTTTAATCGCTAAGACAACCCCAAAGAGAAGCACTTATGAACACAATCATCACCAGTGGCTCTATTTGAAGTCATCTGAGAGTTTTTGCTAAAAAATGTATTCTTCCATATAGCTTTTTCGTCCTTAAAACCGCTCTCTGTTGAAGAACACACAACCAAGACAACCCCATACAGCTTACACAGTGAAAGATGCAGCGATCAGCAAAACTACCCCAACAAAAAGCACTTACTGTATTGAGAACCAAAGTGAGTGTTTTTGTAAGGGTAGTCATGAAGACCAAATGTGGACACAGAAAGGATTATTGCGTTTCATTCACTTCCATCTGATTGTAATCACTAAGACAACCCCAAAGAGAAGCACTTATGAACACAATCATTACCAGTGGCTCTATTTGAAGTCATCTGAGAGTTTTTGCTCAAAAAATGTATTCTTCCATATAGCTTTTTCGTCCTTGAAACCGCTCTCTGTTGAAGAACACACAACCAAGACAACCCCATACAGCTTACACAGTGAAAGATGCAGCGATCAGCAAAATTACCCCAACAAGAAGCACTTACTGTATTGAGAACCAAAGTGAGTGTTTTTGTAAGGGTAGTCATGAAGACCAAATGTGGACACAGAGAGGATTATTGCGTTTCATTCACTTCCATCTGATTGTAATCGCTAAGACAACCCCAAAGAGAAGCACTTATGAAAACAATCATCACCAGTGGCTCTATTTGAAGTCATCTGAGAGTTTTTGCTCAAAAATGTATTCTTCCATGTAGCTTTTTCGTCCTTGAAAGCGCTCTCTGTTGAAGAACACACAACCAAGACAACCCCAAAAAGAAGCACTTACGAACTGAAGAATCATCAGTGTCCCTATTTGAGGTTATCTGAATTGGATTTCATTGACCTTTGCCTTTGGTTTTGGTGTGTAGTATTTGTCATGATCAACCGCCCCAACAAGTAGCACTTTCTGAATTCAAACACAAGCCAATGCTCAAGTTGAGGCAACATTTATGACTTCCAATGAGCAGTGATGAGTTCACTTGTAGTGCAGCTAGATCCCAGTCGCATCCTCTGTGTTGTGTCCTCGAAGCCGTGGAAGTAGTATTTCGATTTACCCACCTTAAATACTAAATCCAAACCAAGTCACATAAACTCCACCTACTATTTGATGGAGTTTCAATGGTCTAGACCATGTAAGTTGACAATGGAATAGTGAAGAGACAACCATTACCTTAAATGAATGCTTACTATTAGCATTTCAGAAGTGGTCAATCACACTGCAATTGTTCGTCATTGCGCAACTCGTTACTACTTGGTGGCCATCACTTGCAGCTCGATCAACAGTACCTTAAAAAGTACAATTCACAAGACACTTTAAATGAAATACAGCTCCAACACACAAGAGTCAGAGATGAACAAAACTACCCCAACAAAAAGCACTTACTGTATTGAGAAGCAAAGTGAGTGTTTTTGTAAGGGTAGTCATGAAGACCAAATGTGGACACAGAGAGGATTATTGCGTTTCATTCACTTCCATCTGATTGTAATCGCTAAGACAACCCCAAAGAGAAGCACTTATGAAAACAATCATCACCAGTGGCTCTATTTGAAGTCATCTGAGAGTTTTTGCTCAAAAAATGTATTCTTCCATATAGCTTTTTCGTCCTTGAAACCGCTCTCTGTTGAAGAACACACAACCAAGACAACCCCATACAGCTTACACAGTGAAAGATGCAGCGATCAGCAAAATTACCCCAACAAAAAGCACTTACTGTATTGAGAACCAAAGTGAGTGTTTTTGTAAGGGTAGTCATGAAGACCAAATGTGGACACAGAGAGGATTATTGCGTTTCATTCACTTCCATCTGATTGTAATCGCTAAGACAACCCCAAAGAGAAGCACTTATGAAAACAATCATCACCAGTGGCTCTATTTGAAGTCATCTGAGAGTTTTTGCTCAAAAATGTATTCTTCCATGTAGCTTTTTTGTCCTTGAAAGCGCTCTCTGTTGAAGAACACACAACCAAGACAACCCCAAAAAGAAGCACTTACGAACTGAAGAATCATCAGTGTCCCTATTTGAGGTTATCTGAATTGGATTTCATTGACCTTTGCCTTTGGTTTTGGTGTGTAGTATTTGTCATGATCAACCGCCCCAACAAGTAGCACTTTCTGAATTCAAACACAAGCCAATGCTCAAGTTGAGGCAACATTTATGACTTCCAATGAGCAGTGATGAGTTCACTTGTAGTGCAGCTGGATCCCAGTCGCATCCTCTGTGTTGTGTCCTCGAAGCCGTGGAAGTAGTGTTTCGATTTACCCACCTTAAATACTAAATCCAAACCAAGTCACATAAACTCCACCTACTATTTGATGGAGTTTCAATGGTCTAGACCATGTAAGTTGACAATGGAATAGTGAGGAGACAACCATTACCTTAAATGAATGCTTACTATTAGCATTTCAGAAGTGGTCCATCACACTGCAATTGTTCGTCATTGCGCAACTCGTTACTACTTGGTAGCCATCACTTGCAGCTCGATCAACAGTACCTTAAAAAGTAAAATTCACAAGACACTTTAAATGAAATACAGCTCCAACACACAAGAGTCAGAGATGAACAAAACTACCCCAACAAAAGCACTTACTGTATTAAGAACCAAAGTGAGTGTTTTTGTAAGGGTAGTCATGAAGACCAAATGTGGACACAGAGAGGATTATTGCATTTCATTCACTTCCATCTGATTTTAATCGCTAAGACAACCCCAAAGAGAAGCACTTATGAACACAATCATCACCAGTGGCTCTATTTGAAGTCATCTGAGAGTTTTTGCTAAAAAATGTATTCTTCCATATAGCTTTTTCGTCCTTAAAACCGCTCTCTGTTGAAGAACACACAACCAAGACAACCCCATACAGCTTACACAGTGAAAGATGCAGCGATCAGCAAAACTACCCCAACAAAAAGCACTTACTGTATTGAGAACCAAAGTGAGTGTTTTTGTAAGGGTAGTCATGAAGACCAAATGTGGACACAGAAAGGATTATTGCGTTTCATTCACTTCCATCTGATTGTAATCACTAAGACAACCCCAAAGAGAAGCACTTATGAACACAATCATTACCAGTGGCTCTATTTGAAGTCATCTGAGAGTTTTTGCTCAAAAAATGTATTCTTCCATATAGCTTTTTCGTCCTTGAAACCGCTCTCTGTTGAAGAACACACAACCAAGACAACCCCATACAGCTTACACAGTGAAAGATGCAGCGATCAGCAAAATTACCCCAACAAGAAGCACTTACTGTATTGAGAACCAAAGTGAGTGTTTTTGTAAGGGTAGTCATGAAGACCAAATGTGGACACAGAGAGGATTATTGCGTTTCATTCACTTCCATCTGATTGTAATCGCTAAGACAACCCCAAAGAGAAGCACTTATGAAAACAATCATCACCAGTGGCTCTATTTGAAGTCATCTGAGAGTTTTTGCTCAAAAATGTATTCTTCCATGTAGCTTTTTCGTCCTTGAAAGCGCTCTCTGTTGAAGAACACACAACCAAGACAACCCCAAAAAGAAGCACTTACGAACTGAAGAATCATCAGTGTCCCTATTTGAGGTTATCTGAATTGGATTTCATTGACCTTTGCCTTTGGTTTTGGTGTGTAGTATTTGTCATGATCAACCGCCCCAACAAGTAGCACTTTCTGAATTCAAACACAAGCCAATGCTCAAGTTGAGGCAACATTTATGACTTCCAATGAGCAGTGATGAGTTCACTTGTAGTGCAGCTAGATCCCAGTCGCATCCTCTGTGTTGTGTCCTCGAAGCCGTGGAAGTAGTATTTCGATTTACCCACCTTAAATACTAAATCCAAACCAAGTCACATAAACTCCACCTACTATTTGATGGAGTTTCAATGGTCTAGACCATGTAAGTTGACAATGGAATAGTGAAGAGACAACCATTACCTTAAATGAATGCTTACTATTAGCATTTCAGAAGTGGTCAATCACACTGCAATTGTTCGTCATTGCGCAACTCGTTACTACTTGGTGGCCATCACTTGCAGCTCGATCAACAGTACCTTAAAAAGTACAATTCACAAGACACTTTAAATGAAATACAGCTCCAACACACAAGAGTCAGAGATGAACAAAACTACCCCAACAAAAAGCACTTACTGTATTGAGAAGCAAAGTGAGTGTTTTTGTAAGGGTAGTCATGAAGACCAAATGTGGACACAGAGAGGATTATTGCGTTTCATTCACTTCCATCTGATTGTAATCGCTAAGACAACCCCAAAGAGAAGCACTTATGAAAACAATCATCACCAGTGGCTCTATTTGAAGTCATCTGAGAGTTTTTGCTCAAAAAATGTATTCTTCCATATAGCTTTTTCGTCCTTGAAACCGCTCTCTGTTGAAGAACACACAACCAAGACAACCCCATACAGCTTACACAGTGAAAGATGCAGCGATCAGCAAAATTACCCCAACAAAAAGCACTTACTGTATTGAGAACCAAAGTGAGTGTTTTTGTAAGGGTAGTCATGAAGACCAAATGTGGACACAGAGAGGATTATTGCGTTTCATTCACTTCCATCTGATTGTAATCGCTAAGACAACCCCAAAGAGAAGCACTTATGAAAACAATCATCACCAGTGGCTCTATTTGAAGTCATCTGAGAGTTTTTGCTCAAAAATGTATTCTTCCATGTAGCTTTTTTGTCCTTGAAAGCGCTCTCTGTTGAAGAACACACAACCAAGACAACCCCAAAAAGAAGCACTTACGAACTGAAGAATCATCAGTGTCCCTATTTGAGGTTATCTGAATTGGATTTCATTGACCTTTGCCTTTGGTTTTGGTGTGTAGTATTTGTCATGATCAACCGCCCCAACAAGTAGCACTTTCTGAATTCAAACACAAGCCAATGCTCAAGTTGAGGCAACATTTATGACTTCCAATGAGCAGTGATGAGTTCACTTGTAGTGCAGCTGGATCCCAGTCGCATCCTCTGTGTTGTGTCCTCGAAGCCGTGGAAGTAGTGTTTCGATTTACCCACCTTAAATACTAAATCCAAACCAAGTCACATAAACTCCACCTACTATTTGATGGAGTTTCAATGGTCTAGACCATGTAAGTTGACAATGGAATAGTGAGGAGACAACCATTACCTTAAATGAATGCTTACTATTAGCATTTCAGAAGTGGTCCATCACACTGCAATTGTTCGTCATTGCGCAACTCGTTACTACTTGGTAGCCATCACTTGCAGCTCGATCAACAGTACCTTAAAAAGTAAAATTCACAAGACACTTTAAATGAAATACAGCTCCAACACACAAGAGTCAGAGATGAACAAAACTACCCCAACAAAAGCACTTACTGTATTAAGAACCAAAGTGAGTGTTTTTGTAAGGGTAGTCATGAAGACCAAATGTGGACACAGAGAGGATTATTGCATTTCATTCACTTCCATCTGATTTTAATCGCTAAGACAACCCCAAAGAGAAGCACTTATGAACACAATCATCACCAGTGGCTCTATTTGAAGTCATCTGAGAGTTTTTGCTAAAAAATGTATTCTTCCATATAGCTTTTTCGTCCTTAAAACCGCTCTCTGTTGAAGAACACACAACCAAGACAACCCCATACAGCTTACACAGTGAAAGATGCAGCGATCAGCAAAACTACCCCAACAAAAAGCACTTACTGTATTGAGAACCAAAGTGAGTGTTTTTGTAAGGGTAGTCATGAAGACCAAATGTGGACACAGAAAGGATTATTGCGTTTCATTCACTTCCATCTGATTGTAATCACTAAGACAACCCCAAAGAGAAGCACTTATGAACACAATCATTACCAGTGGCTCTATTTGAAGTCATCTGAGAGTTTTTGCTCAAAAAATGTATTCTTCCATATAGCTTTTTCGTCCTTGAAACCGCTCTCTGTTGAAGAACACACAACCAAGACAACCCCATACAGCTTACACAGTGAAAGATGCAGCGATCAGCAAAATTACCCCAACAAGAAGCACTTACTGTATTGAGAACCAAAGTGAGTGTTTTTGTAAGGGTAGTCATGAAGACCAAATGTGGACACAGAGAGGATTATTGCGTTTCATTCACTTCCATCTGATTGTAATCGCTAAGACAACCCCAAAGAGAAGCACTTATGAAAACAATCATCACCAGTGGCTCTATTTGAAGTCATCTGAGAGTTTTTGCTCAAAAATGTATTCTTCCATGTAGCTTTTTCGTCCTTGAAAGCGCTCTCTGTTGAAGAACACACAACCAAGACAACCCCAAAAAGAAGCACTTACGAACTGAAGAATCATCAGTGTCCCTATTTGAGGTTATCTGAATTGGATTTCATTGACCTTTGCCTTTGGTTTTGGTGTGTAGTATTTGTCATGATCAACCGCCCCAACAAGTAGCACTTTCTGAATTCAAACACAAGCCAATGCTCAAGTTGAGGCAACATTTATGACTTCCAATGAGCAGTGATGAGTTCACTTGTAGTGCAGCTAGATCCCAGTCGCATCCTCTGTGTTGTGTCCTCGAAGCCGTGGAAGTAGTATTTCGATTTACCCACCTTAAATACTAAATCCAAACCAAGTCACATAAACTCCACCTACTATTTGATGGAGTTTCAATGGTCTAGACCATGTAAGTTGACAATGGAATAGTGAAGAGACAACCATTACCTTAAATGAATGCTTACTATTAGCATTTCAGAAGTGGTCAATCACACTGCAATTGTTCGTCATTGCGCAACTCGTTACTACTTGGTGGCCATCACTTGCAGCTCGATCAACAGTACCTTAAAAAGTACAATTCACAAGACACTTTAAATGAAATACAGCTCCAACACACAAGAGTCAGAGATGAACAAAACTACCCCAACAAAAAGCACTTACTGTATTGAGAAGCAAAGTGAGTGTTTTTGTAAGGGTAGTCATGAAGACCAAATGTGGACACAGAGAGGATTATTGCGTTTCATTCACTTCCATCTGATTGTAATCGCTAAGACAACCCCAAAGAGAAGCACTTATGAAAACAATCATCACCAGTGGCTCTATTTGAAGTCATCTGAGAGTTTTTGCTCAAAAAATGTATTCTTCCATATAGCTTTTTCGTCCTTGAAACCGCTCTCTGTTGAAGAACACACAACCAAGACAACCCCATACAGCTTACACAGTGAAAGATGCAGCGATCAGCAAAATTACCCCAACAAAAAGCACTTACTGTATTGAGAACCAAAGTGAGTGTTTTTGTAAGGGTAGTCATGAAGACCAAATGTGGACACAGAGAGGATTATTGCGTTTCATTCACTTCCATCTGATTGTAATCGCTAAGACAACCCCAAAGAGAAGCACTTATGAAAACAATCATCACCAGTGGCTCTATTTGAAGTCATCTGAGAGTTTTTGCTCAAAAATGTATTCTTCCATGTAGCTTTTTTGTCCTTGAAAGCGCTCTCTGTTGAAGAACACACAACCAAGACAACCCCAAAAAGAAGCACTTACGAACTGAAGAATCATCAGTGTCCCTATTTGAGGTTATCTGAATTGGATTTCATTGACCTTTGCCTTTGGTTTTGGTGTGTAGTATTTGTCATGATCAACCGCCCCAACAAGTAGCACTTTCTGAATTCAAACACAAGCCAATGCTCAAGTTGAGGCAACATTTATGACTTCCAATGAGCAGTGATGAGTTCACTTGTAGTGCAGCTGGATCCCAGTCGCATCCTCTGTGTTGTGTCCTCGAAGCCGTGGAAGTAGTGTTTCGATTTACCCACCTTAAATACTAAATCCAAACCAAGTCACATAAACTCCACCTACTATTTGATGGAGTTTCAATGGTCTAGACCATGTAAGTTGACAATGGAATAGTGAGGAGACAACCATTACCTTAAATGAATGCTTACTATTAGCATTTCAGAAGTGGTCCATCACACTGCAATTGTTCGTCATTGCGCAACTCGTTACTACTTGGTAGCCATCACTTGCAGCTCGATCAACAGTACCTTAAAAAGTAAAATTCACAAGACACTTTAAATGAAATACAGCTCCAACACACAAGAGTCAGAGATGAACAAAACTACCCCAACAAAAGCACTTACTGTATTAAGAACCAAAGTGAGTGTTTTTGTAAGGGTAGTCATGAAGACCAAATGTGGACACAGAGAGGATTATTGCATTTCATTCACTTCCATCTGATTTTAATCGCTAAGACAACCCCAAAGAGAAGCACTTATGAACACAATCATCACCAGTGGCTCTATTTGAAGTCATCTGAGAGTTTTTGCTAAAAAATGTATTCTTCCATATAGCTTTTTCGTCCTTAAAACCGCTCTCTGTTGAAGAACACACAACCAAGACAACCCCATACAGCTTACACAGTGAAAGATGCAGCGATCAGCAAAACTACCCCAACAAAAAGCACTTACTGTATTGAGAACCAAAGTGAGTGTTTTTGTAAGGGTAGTCATGAAGACCAAATGTGGACACAGAAAGGATTATTGCGTTTCATTCACTTCCATCTGATTGTAATCACTAAGACAACCCCAAAGAGAAGCACTTATGAACACAATCATTACCAGTGGCTCTATTTGAAGTCATCTGAGAGTTTTTGCTCAAAAAATGTATTCTTCCATATAGCTTTTTCGTCCTTGAAACCGCTCTCTGTTGAAGAACACACAACCAAGACAACCCCATACAGCTTACACAGTGAAAGATGCAGCGATCAGCAAAATTACCCCAACAAGAAGCACTTACTGTATTGAGAACCAAAGTGAGTGTTTTTGTAAGGGTAGTCATGAAGACCAAATGTGGACACAGAGAGGATTATTGCGTTTCATTCACTTCCATCTGATTGTAATCGCTAAGACAACCCCAAAGAGAAGCACTTATGAAAACAATCATCACCAGTGGCTCTATTTGAAGTCATCTGAGAGTTTTTGCTCAAAAATGTATTCTTCCATGTAGCTTTTTCGTCCTTGAAAGCGCTCTCTGTTGAAGAACACACAACCAAGACAACCCCAAAAAGAAGCACTTACGAACTGAAGAATCATCAGTGTCCCTATTTTAGGTTATCTGAATTGGATTTCATTGACCTTTGCCTTTGGTTTTGGTGTGTAGTATTTGTCATGATCAACCGCCCCAACAAGTAGCACTTTCTGAATTCAAACACAAGCCAATGCTCAAGTTGAGGCAACATTTATGACTTCCAATGAGCAGTGATGAGTTCACTTGTAGTGCAGCTGGATCCCAGTCGCATCCTCTGTGTTGTGTCCTCGAAGCCGTGGAAGTAGTGTTTCGATTTACCCACCTTAAATACTAAATCCAAACCAAGTCACATAAACTCCACCTACTATTTGATGGAGTTTCAATGGTCTAGACCATGTAAGTTGACAATGGAATAGTGAAGAGACAACCATTACCTTAAATGAATGCTTACTATTAGCATTTCAGAAGTGGTCAATCACACTGCAATTGTTCGTCATTGCGCAACTCGTTACTACTTGGTGGCCATCACTTGCAGCTCGATCAACAGTACCTTAAAAAGTACAATTCACAAGACACTTTAAATGAAATACAGCTCCAACACACAAGAGTCAGAGATGAACAAAACTACCCCAACAAAAAGCACTTACTGTATTGAGAACCAAAGTGAGTGTTTTTGTAAGGGTAGTCGTGAAGACCAAATGTGGACACAGAGAGGATTATTGCGTTTCATTCACTTCCATCTGATTGTAATCGCTAAGACAACCCCAAAGAGAAGCACTTATGAAAACAATCATCACCAGTGGCTCTATTTGAAGTCATCTGAGAGTTTTTGCTCAAAAATGTATTCTTCCATGTAGCTTTTTTGTTCTTGAAAGCGCTCTCTGTTGAAGAACACACAACCAAGACAACCCCATACAGCTTACACAGTGAAAGATGCAGGGATCAGCAAAACTACCCCAACAAAAAGCACTTACTGTATTGAGAACCAAAGTGAGTGTTTTTGTAAGGGTAGTCATGAAGACCAAATGTGGACACAGAAAGGATTATTGCGTTTCATTCACTTCCATCTGATTGTAATCGCTAAGACAACCCCAAAGAGAAGCACTTATGAACACAATCATCACCAGTGGCTCTATTTGAAGTCATCTGAGAGTTTTTGCTCAAAAAATGTATTCTTCCATATAGCTTTTTCGTCCTTGAAACCGCTCTCTGTTGAAGAACACACAACCAAGACAACCCCATACAGCTTACACAGTGAAAGATGCAGCGATCAGCAAAATTACCCCAACAAAAAGCACTTACTGTATTGAGAACCAAAGTGAGTGTTTTTGTAAGGGTAGTCATGAAGACCAAATGTGGACACAGAGAGGATTATTGCGTTTCATTCACTTCCATCTGATTGTAATCGCTAAGACAACCCCAAAGAGAAGCACTTATGAAAACAATCATCACCAGTGGCTCTATTTGAAGTCATCTGAGAGTTTTTGCTCAAAAATGTATTCTTCCATGTAGCTTTTTTGTCCTTGAAAGCGCTCTCTGTTGAAGAACACACAACCAAGACAACCCCAAAAAGAAGCACTTACGAACTGAAGAATCATCAGTGTCCCTATTTGAGGTTATCTGAATTGGATTTCATTGACCTTTGCCTTTGGTTTTGGTGTGTAGTATTTGTCATGATCAACCGCCCCAACAAGTAGCACTTTCTGAATTCAAACACAAGCCAATGCTCAAGTTGAGGCAACATTTATGACTTCCAATGAGCAGTGATGAGTTCACTTGTAGTGCAGCTGGATCCCAGTCGCATCCTCTGTGTTGTGTCCTCGAAGCCGTGGAAGTAGTGTTTCGATTTACCCACCTTAAATACTAAATCCAAACCAAGTCACATAAACTCCACCTACTATTTGATGGAGTTTCAATGGTCTAGACCATGTAAGTTGACAATGGAATAGTGAGGAGACAACCATTACCTTAAATGAATGCTTACTATTAGCATTTCAGAAGTGGTCAATCACACTGCAATTGTTCGTCATTGCGCAACTCGTTACTACTTGGTGGCCATCACTTGCAGCTCGATCAACAGTACCTTAAAAAGTACAATTCACAAGACACTTTAAATGAAATACAGCTCCAACACACAAGAGTCAGAGATGAACAAAACTACCCCAACAAAAAGCACTTACTGTATTGAGAACCAAAGTGAGTGTTTTTGTAAGGGTAGTCATGAAGACCAAATGTGGACACAGAGAGGATTATTGCGTTTCATTCACTTCCATCTGATTGTAATCGCTAAGACAACCCCAAAGAGAAGCACTTATGAAAACAATCATCACCAGTGGCTCTATTTGAAGTCATCTGAGAGTTTTTGCTCAAAAATGTATTCTTCCATGTAGCTTTTTTGTCCTTGAAAGCGCTCTCTGTTGAAGAACACACAACCAAGACAACCCCAAAAAGAAGCACTTACGAACTGAAGAATCATCAGTGTCCCTATTTGAGGTTATCTGAATTGGATTTCATTGACCTTTGCCTTTGGTTTTGGTGTGTAGTATTTGTCATGATCAACCGCCCCAACAAGTAGCACTTTCTGAATTCAAACACAAGCCAATGCTCAAGTTGAGGCAACATTTATGACTTCCAATGAGCAGTGATGAGTTCACTTGTAGTGCAGCTGGATCCCAGTCGCATCCTCTGTGTTGTGTCCTCGAAGCCGTGGAAGTAGTGTTTCGATTTACCCACCTTAAATACTAAATCCAAACCAAGTCACATAAACTCCACCTACTATTTGATGGAGTTTCAATGGTCTAGACCATGTAAGTTGACAATGGAATAGTGAGGAGACAACCATTACCTTAAATGAATGCTTACTATTAGCATTTCAGAAGTGGTCAATCACACTGCAATTGTTCGTCATTGCGCAACTCGTTACTACTTGGTGGCCATCACTTGCAGCTCGATCAACAGTACCTTAAAAAGTACAATTCACAAGACACTTTAAATGAAATACAGCTCCAACACACAAGAGTCAGAGATGAACAAAACTACCCCAACAAAAAGCACTTACTGTATTGAGAACCAAAGTGAGTGTTTTTGTAAGGGTAGTCATGAAGACCAAATGTGGACACAGAGAGGATTATTGCGTTTCATTCACTTCCATCTGATTGTAATCGCTAAGACAACCCCAAAGAGAAGCACTTATGAAAACAATCATCACCAGTGGCTCTATTTGAAGTCATCTGAGAGTTTTTGCTCAAAAATGTATTCTTCCATGTAGCTTTTTTGTCCTTGAAAGCGCTCTCTGTTGAAGAACACACAACCAAGACAACCCCAAAAAGAAGCACTTACGAACTGAAGAATCATCAGTGTCCCTATTTGAGGTTATCTGAATTGGATTTCATTGACCTTTGCCTTTGGTTTTGGTGTGTAGTATTTGTCATGATCAACCGCCCCAACAAGTAGCACTTTCTGAATTCAAACACAAGCCAATGCTCAAGTTGAGGCAACATTTATGACTTCCAATGAGCAGTGATGAGTTCACTTGTAGTGCAGCTGGATCCCAGTCGCATCCTCTGTGTTGTGTCCTCGAAGCCGTGGAAGTAGTGTTTCGATTTACCCACCTTAAATACTAAATCCAAACCAAGTCACATAAACTCCACCTACTATTTGATGGAGTTTCAATGGTCTAGACCATGTAAGTTGACAATGGAATAGTGAGGAGACAACCATTACCTTAAATGAATGCTTACTATTAGCATTTCAGAAGTGGTCAATCACACTGCAATTGTTCGTCATTGCGCAACTCGTTACTACTTGGTGGCCATCACTTGCAGCTCGATCAACAGTACCTTAAAAAGTACAATTCACAAGACACTTTAAATGAAATACAGCTCCAACACACAAGAGTCAGAGATGAACAAAACTACCCCAACAAAAAGCACTTACTGTATTGAGAACCAAAGTGAGTGTTTTTGTAAGGGTAGTCATGAAGACCAAATGTGGACACAGAGAGGATTATTGCGTTTCATTCACTTCCATCTGATTGTAATCGCTAAGACAACCCCAAAGAGAAGCACTTATGAAAACAATCATCACCAGTGGCTCTATTTGAAGTCATCTGAGAGTTTTTGCTCAAAAATGTATTCTTCCATGTAGCTTTTTTGTCCTTGAAAGCGCTCTCTGTTGAAGAACACACAACCAAGACAACCCCAAAAAGAAGCACTTACGAACTGAAGAATCATCAGTGTCCCTATTTGAGGTTATCTGAATTGGATTTCATTGACCTTTGCCTTTGGTTTTGGTGTGTAGTATTTGTCATGATCAACCGCCCCAACAAGTAGCACTTTCTGAATTCAAACACAAGCCAATGCTCAAGTTGAGGCAACATTTATGACTTCCAATGAGCAGTGATGAGTTCACTTGTAGTGCAGCTGGATCCCAGTCGCATCCTCTGTGTTGTGTCCTCGAAGCCGTGGAAGTAGTGTTTCGATTTACCCACCTTAAATACTAAATCCAAACCAAGTCACATAAACTCCACCTACTATTTGATGGAGTTTCAATGGTCTAGACCATGTAAGTTGACAATGGAATAGTGAGGAGACAACCATTACCTTAAATGAATGCTTACTATTAGCATTTCAGAAGTGGTCAATCACACTGCAATTGTTCGTCATTGCGCAACTCGTTACTACTTGGTGGCCATCACTTGCAGCTCGATCAACAGTACCTTAAAAAGTACAATTCACAAGACACTTTAAATGAAATACAGCTCCAACACACAAGAGTCAGAGATGAACAAAACTACCCCAACAAAAAGCACTTACTGTATTGAGAACCAAAGTGAGTGTTTTTGTAAGGGTAGTCATGAAGACCAAATGTGGACACAGAGAGGATTATTGCGTTTCATTCACTTCCATCTGATTGTAATCGCTAAGACAACCCCAAAGAGAAGCACTTATGAAAACAATCATCACCAGTGGCTCTATTTGAAGTCATCTGAGAGTTTTTGCTCAAAAATGTATTCTTCCATGTAGCTTTTTTGTCCTTGAAAGCGCTCTCTGTTGAAGAACACACAACCAAGACAACCCCAAAAAGAAGCACTTACGAACTGAAGAATCATCAGTGTCCCTATTTGAGGTTATCTGAATTGGATTTCATTGACCTTTGCCTTTGGTTTTGGTGTGTAGTATTTGTCATGATCAACCGCCCCAACAAGTAGCACTTTCTGAATTCAAACACAAGCCAATGCTCAAGTTGAGGCAACATTTATGACTTCCAATGAGCAGTGATGAGTTCACTTGTAGTGCAGCTGGATCCCAGTCGCATCCTCTGTGTTGTGTCCTCGAAGCCGTGGAAGTAGTGTTTCGATTTACCCACCTTAAATACTAAATCCAAACCAAGTCACATAAACTCCACCTACTATTTGATGGAGTTTCAATGGTCTAGACCATGTAAGTTGACAATGGAATAGTGAGGAGACAACCATTACCTTAAATGAATGCTTACTATTAGCATTTCAGAAGTGGTCAATCACACTGCAATTGTTCGTCATTGCGCAACTCGTTACTACTTGGTGGCCATCACTTGCAGCTCGATCAACAGTACCTTAAAAAGTACAATTCACAAGACACTTTAAATGAAATACAGCTCCAACACACAAGAGTCAGAGATGAACAAAACTACCCCAACAAAAAGCACTTACTGTATTGAGAACCAAAGTGAGTGTTTTTGTAAGGGTAGTCATGAAGACCAAATGTGGACACAGAGAGGATTATTGCGTTTCATTCACTTCCATCTGATTGTAATCGCTAAGACAACCCCAAAGAGAAGCACTTATGAAAACAATCATCACCAGTGGCTCTATTTGAAGTCATCTGAGAGTTTTTGCTCAAAAATGTATTCTTCCATGTAGCTTTTTTGTCCTTGAAAGCGCTCTCTGTTGAAGAACACACAACCAAGACAACCCCAAAAAGAAGCACTTACGAACTGAAGAATCATCAGTGTCCCTATTTGAGGTTATCTGAATTGGATTTCATTGACCTTTGCCTTTGGTTTTGGTGTGTAGTATTTGTCATGATCAACCGCCCCAACAAGTAGCACTTTCTGAATTCAAACACAAGCCAATGCTCAAGTTGAGGCAACATTTATGACTTCCAATGAGCAGTGATGAGTTCACTTGTAGTGCAGCTGGATCCCAGTCGCATCCTCTGTGTTGTGTCCTCGAAGCCGTGGAAGTAGTGTTTCGATTTACCCACCTTAAATACTAAATCCAAACCAAGTCACATAAACTCCACCTACTATTTGATGGAGTTTCAATGGTCTAGACCATGTAAGTTGACAATGGAATAGTGAGGAGACAACCATTACCTTAAATGAATGCTTACTATTAGCATTTCAGAAGTGGTCAATCACACTGCAATTGTTCGTCATTGCGCAACTCGTTACTACTTGGTGGCCATCACTTGCAGCTCGATCAACAGTACCTTAAAAAGTACAATTCACAAGACACTTTAAATGAAATACAGCTCCAACACACAAGAGTCAGAGATGAACAAAACTACCCCAACAAAAAGCACTTACTGTATTGAGAACCAAAGTGAGTGTTTTTGTAAGGGTAGTCATGAAGACCAAATGTGGACACAGAGAGGATTATTGCGTTTCATTCACTTCCATCTGATTGTAATCGCTAAGACAACCCCAAAGAGAAGCACTTATGAAAACAATCATCACCAGTGGCTCTATTTGAAGTCATCTGAGAGTTTTTGCTCAAAAATGTATTCTTCCATGTAGCTTTTTTGTCCTTGAAAGCGCTCTCTGTTGAAGAACACACAACCAAGACAACCCCAAAAAGAAGCACTTACGAACTGAAGAATCATCAGTGTCCCTATTTGAGGTTATCTGAATTGGATTTCATTGACCTTTGCCTTTGGTTTTGGTGTGTAGTATTTGTCATGATCAACCGCCCCAACAAGTAGCACTTTCTGAATTCAAACACAAGCCAATGCTCAAGTTGAGGCAACATTTATGACTTCCAATGAGCAGTGATGAGTTCACTTGTAGTGCAGCTGGATCCCAGTCGCATCCTCTGTGTTGTGTCCTCGAAGCCGTGGAAGTAGTGTTTCGATTTACCCACCTTAAATACTAAATCCAAACCAAGTCACATAAACTCCACCTACTATTTGATGGAGTTTCAATGGTCTAGACCATGTAAGTTGACAATGGAATAGTGAGGAGACAACCATTACCTTAAATGAATGCTTACTATTAGCATTTCAGAAGTGGTCAATCACACTGCAATTGTTCGTCATTGCGCAACTCGTTACTACTTGGTGGCCATCACTTGCAGCTCGATCAACAGTACCTTAAAAAGTACAATTCACAAGACACTTTAAATGAAATACAGCTCCAACACACAAGAGTCAGAGATGAACAAAACTACCCCAACAAAAAGCACTTACTGTATTGAGAACCAAAGTGAGTGTTTTTGTAAGGGTAGTCATGAAGACCAAATGTGGACACAGAGAGGATTATTGCGTTTCATTCACTTCCATCTGATTGTAATCGCTAAGACAACCCCAAAGAGAAGCACTTATGAAAACAATCATCACCAGTGGCTCTATTTGAAGTCATCTGAGAGTTTTTGCTCAAAAATGTATTCTTCCATGTAGCTTTTTTGTCCTTGAAAGCGCTCTCTGTTGAAGAACACACAACCAAGACAACCCCAAAAAGAAGCACTTACGAACTGAAGAATCATCAGTGTCCCTATTTGAGGTTATCTGAATTGGATTTCATTGACCTTTGCCTTTGGTTTTGGTGTGTAGTATTTGTCATGATCAACCGCCCCAACAAGTAGCACTTTCTGAATTCAAACACAAGCCAATGCTCAAGTTGAGGCAACATTTATGACTTCCAATGAGCAGTGATGAGTTCACTTGTAGTGCAGCTGGATCCCAGTCGCATCCTCTGTGTTGTGTCCTCGAAGCCGTGGAAGTAGTGTTTCGATTTACCCACCTTAAATACTAAATCCAAACCAAGTCACATAAACTCCACCTACTATTTGATGGAGTTTCAATGGTCTAGACCATGTAAGTTGACAATGGAATAGTGAGGAGACAACCATTACCTTAAATGAATGCTTACTATTAGCATTTCAGAAGTGGTCAATCACACTGCAATTGTTCGTCATTGCGCAACTCGTTACTACTTGGTGGCCATCACTTGCAGCTCGATCAACAGTACCTTAAAAAGTACAATTCACAAGACACTTTAAATGAAATACAGCTCCAACACACAAGAGTCAGAGATGAACAAAACTACCCCAACAAAAAGCACTTACTGTATTGAGAACCAAAGTGAGTGTTTTTGTAAGGGTAGTCATGAAGACCAAATGTGGACACAGAGAGGATTATTGCGTTTCATTCACTTCCATCTGATTGTAATCGCTAAGACAACCCCAAAGAGAAGCACTTATGAAAACAATCATCACCAGTGGCTCTATTTGAAGTCATCTGAGAGTTTTTGCTCAAAAATGTATTCTTCCATGTAGCTTTTTTGTCCTTGAAAGCGCTCTCTGTTGAAGAACACACAACCAAGACAACCCCAAAAAGAAGCACTTACGAACTGAAGAATCATCAGTGTCCCTATTTGAGGTTATCTGAATTGGATTTCATTGACCTTTGCCTTTGGTTTTGGTGTGTAGTATTTGTCATGATCAACCGCCCCAACAAGTAGCACTTTCTGAATTCAAACACAAGCCAATGCTCAAGTTGAGGCAACATTTATGACTTCCAATGAGCAGTGATGAGTTCACTTGTAGTGCAGCTGGATCCCAGTCGCATCCTCTGTGTTGTGTCCTCGAAGCCGTGGAAGTAGTGTTTCGATTTACCCACCTTAAATACTAAATCCAAACCAAGTCACATAAACTCCACCTACTATTTGATGGAGTTTCAATGGTCTAGACCATGTAAGTTGACAATGGAATAGTGAGGAGACAACCATTACCTTAAATGAATGCTTACTATTAGCATTTCAGAAGTGGTCAATCACACTGCAATTGTTCGTCATTGCGCAACTCGTTACTACTTGGTGGCCATCACTTGCAGCTCGATCAACAGTACCTTAAAAAGTACAATTCACAAGACACTTTAAATGAAATACAGCTCCAACACACAAGAGTCAGAGATGAACAAAACTACCCCAACAAAAAGCACTTACTGTATTGAGAACCAAAGTGAGTGTTTTTGTAAGGGTAGTCATGAAGACCAAATGTGGACACAGAGAGGATTATTGCGTTTCATTCACTTCCATCTGATTGTAATCGCTAAGACAACCCCAAAGAGAAGCACTTATGAAAACAATCATCACCAGTGGCTCTATTTGAAGTCATCTGAGAGTTTTTGCTCAAAAATGTATTCTTCCATGTAGCTTTTTTGTCCTTGAAAGCGCTCTCTGTTGAAGAACACACAACCAAGACAACCCCAAAAAGAAGCACTTACGAACTGAAGAATCATCAGTGTCCCTATTTGAGGTTATCTGAATTGGATTTCATTGACCTTTGCCTTTGGTTTTGGTGTGTAGTATTTGTCATGATCAACCGCCCCAACAAGTAGCACTTTCTGAATTCAAACACAAGCCAATGCTCAAGTTGAGGCAACATTTATGACTTCCAATGAGCAGTGATGAGTTCACTTGTAGTGCAGCTGGATCCCAGTCGCATCCTCTGTGTTGTGTCCTCGAAGCCGTGGAAGTAGTGTTTCGATTTACCCACCTTAAATACTAAATCCAAACCAAGTCACATAAACTCCACCTACTATTTGATGGAGTTTCAATGGTCTAGACCATGTAAGTTGACAATGGAATAGTGAGGAGACAACCATTACCTTAAATGAATGCTTACTATTAGCATTTCAGAAGTGGTCAATCACACTGCAATTGTTCGTCATTGCGCAACTCGTTACTACTTGGTGGCCATCACTTGCAGCTCGATCAACAGTACCTTAAAAAGTACAATTCACAAGACACTTTAAATGAAATACAGCTCCAACACACAAGAGTCAGAGATGAACAAAACTACCCCAACAAAAAGCACTTACTGTATTGAGAACCAAAGTGAGTGTTTTTGTAAGGGTAGTCATGAAGACCAAATGTGGACACAGAGAGGATTATTGCGTTTCATTCACTTCCATCTGATTGTAATCGCTAAGACAACCCCAAAGAGAAGCACTTATGAAAACAATCATCACCAGTGGCTCTATTTGAAGTCATCTGAGAGTTTTTGCTCAAAAATGTATTCTTCCATGTAGCTTTTTTGTCCTTGAAAGCGCTCTCTGTTGAAGAACACACAACCAAGACAACCCCAAAAAGAAGCACTTACGAACTGAAGAATCATCAGTGTCCCTATTTGAGGTTATCTGAATTGGATTTCATTGACCTTTGCCTTTGGTTTTGGTGTGTAGTATTTGTCATGATCAACCGCCCCAACAAGTAGCACTTTCTGAATTCAAACACAAGCCAATGCTCAAGTTGAGGCAACATTTATGACTTCCAATGAGCAGTGATGAGTTCACTTGTAGTGCAGCTGGATCCCAGTCGCATCCTCTGTGTTGTGTCCTCGAAGCCGTGGAAGTAGTGTTTCGATTTACCCACCTTAAATACTAAATCCAAACCAAGTCACATAAACTCCACCTACTATTTGATGGAGTTTCAATGGTCTAGACCATGTAAGTTGACAATGGAATAGTGAGGAGACAACCATTACCTTAAATGAATGCTTACTATTAGCATTTCAGAAGTGGTCAATCACACTGCAATTGTTCGTCATTGCGCAACTCGTTACTACTTGGTGGCCATCACTTGCAGCTCGATCAACAGTACCTTAAAAAGTACAATTCACAAGACACTTTAAATGAAATACAGCTCCAACACACAAGAGTCAGAGATGAACAAAACTACCCCAACAAAAAGCACTTACTGTATTGAGAACCAAAGTGAGTGTTTTTGTAAGGGTAGTCATGAAGACCAAATGTGGACACAGAGAGGATTATTGCGTTTCATTCACTTCCATCTGATTGTAATCGCTAAGACAACCCCAAAGAGAAGCACTTATGAAAACAATCATCACCAGTGGCTCTATTTGAAGTCATCTGAGAGTTTTTGCTCAAAAATGTATTCTTCCATGTAGCTTTTTTGTCCTTGAAAGCGCTCTCTGTTGAAGAACACACAACCAAGACAACCCCAAAAAGAAGCACTTACGAACTGAAGAATCATCAGTGTCCCTATTTGAGGTTATCTGAATTGGATTTCATTGACCTTTGCCTTTGGTTTTGGTGTGTAGTATTTGTCATGATCAACCGCCCCAACAAGTAGCACTTTCTGAATTCAAACACAAGCCAATGCTCAAGTTGAGGCAACATTTATGACTTCCAATGAGCAGTGATGAGTTCACTTGTAGTGCAGCTGGATCCCAGTCGCATCCTCTGTGTTGTGTCCTCGAAGCCGTGGAAGTAGTGTTTCGATTTACCCACCTTAAATACTAAATCCAAACCAAGTCACATAAACTCCACCTACTATTTGATGGAGTTTCAATGGTCTAGACCATGTAAGTTGACAATGGAATAGTGAGGAGACAACCATTACCTTAAATGAATGCTTACTATTAGCATTTCAGAAGTGGTCAATCACACTGCAATTGTTCGTCATTGCGCAACTCGTTACTACTTGGTAGCCATCACTTGCAGCTCGATCAACAGTACCTTAAAAAGTACAATTCACAAGACACTTTAAATGAAATACAGCTCCAACACACAAGAGTCAGAGATGAACAAAACTACCCCAACAAAAAGCACTTACTGTATTGAGAACCAAAGTGAGTGTTTTTGTAAGGGTAGTCATGAAGACCAAATGTGGACACAGAGAGGATTATTGCGTTTCATTCACTTCCATCTGATTGTAATCGCTAAGACAACCCCAAAGAGAAGCACTTATGAAAACAATCATCACCAGTGGCTCTATTTGAAGTCATCTGAGAGTTTTTGCTCAAAAATGTATTCTTCCATGTAGCATTTTTGTCCTTGAAAGCGCTCTCTGTTGAAGAACACACAACCAAGACAACCCCATACAGCTTACACAGTGAAAGATGCAGCGATTAGCAAAACTACCCCAACAAAAAGCACTTACTGTATTGAGAACCAAAGTGAGTGTTTTTGTAAGGGTAGTCATGAAGACCAAATGTGGACACAGAGAGGATTATTGCGTTTCATTCACTTCCATCTGATTTTAATCGCTAAGACAACCCCAAAGAGAAGCACTTATGAACACAATCATCACCAGTGGCTCTATTTGAAGTCATCTGAGAGTTTTTGCTAAAAAATGTATTCTTCCATATAGCTTTTTCGTCCTTAAAACCGCTCTCTGTTGAAGAACACACAACCAAGACAACCCCATACAGCTTACACAGTGAAAGATGCAGCGATCAGCAAAACTACCCCAACAAAAAGCACTTACTGTATTGAGAACCAAAGTGAGTGTTTTTGTAAGGGTAGTCATGAAGACCAAATGTGGACACAGAAAGGATTATTGCGTTTCATTCACTTCCATCTGATTGTAATCACTAAGACAACCCCAAAGAGAAGCACTTATGAACACAATCATTACCAGTGGCTCTATTTGAAGTCATCTGAGAGTTTTTGCTCAAAAAATGTATTCTTCCATATAGCTTTTTCGTCCTTGAAACCGCTCTCTGTTGAAGAACACACAACCAAGACAACCCCATACAGCTTACACAGTGAAAGATGCAGCGATCAGCAAAATTACCCCAACAAGAAGCACTTACTGTATTGAGAACCAAAGTGAGTGTTTTTGTAAGGGTAGTCATGAAGACCAAATGTGGACACAGAGAGGATTATTGCGTTTCATTCACTTCCATCTGATTGTAATCGCTAAGACAACCCCAAAGAGAAGCACTTATGAAAACAATCATCACCAGTGGCTCTATTTGAAGTCATCTGAGAGTTTTTGCTCAAAAATGTATTCTTCCATGTAGCTTTTTCGTCCTTGAAAGCGCTCTCTGTTGAAGAACACACAACCAAGACAACCCCAAAAAGAAGCACTTACGAACTGAAGAATCATCAGTGTCCCTATTTGAGGTTATCTGAATTGGATTTCATTGACCTTTGCCTTTGGTTTTGGTGTGTAGTATTTGTCATGATCAACCGCCCCAACAAGTAGCACTTTCTGAATTCAAACACAAGCCAATGCTCAAGTTGAGGCAACATTTATGACTTCCAATGAGCAGTGATGAGTTCACTTGTAGTGCAGCTAGATCCCAGTCGCATCCTCTGTGTTGTGTCCTCGAAGCCGTGGAAGTAGTATTTCGATTTACCCACCTTAAATACTAAATCCAAACCAAGTCACATAAACTCCACCTACTATTTGATGGAGTTTCAATGGTCTAGACCATGTAAGTTGACAATGGAATAGTGAAGAGACAACCATTACCTTAAATGAATGCTTACTATTAGCATTTCAGAAGTGGTCAATCACACTGCAATTGTTCGTCATTGCGCAACTCGTTACTACTTGGTGGCCATCACTTGCAGCTCGATCAACAGTACCTTAAAAAGTACAATTCACAAGACACTTTAAATGAAATACAGCTCCAACACACAAGAGTCAGAGATGAACAAAACTACCCCAACAAAAAGCACTTACTGTATTGAGAAGCAAAGTGAGTGTTTTTGTAAGGGTAGTCATGAAGACCAAATGTGGACACAGAGAGGATTATTGCGTTTCATTCACTTCCATCTGATTGTAATCGCTAAGACAACCCCAAAGAGAAGCACTTATGAAAACAATCATCACCAGTGGCTCTATTTGAAGTCATCTGAGAGTTTTTGCTCAAAAAATGTATTCTTCCATATAGCTTTTTCGTCCTTGAAACCGCTCTCTGTTGAAGAACACACAACCAAGACAACCCCATACAGCTTACACAGTGAAAGATGCAGCGATCAGCAAAATTACCCCAACAAAAAGCACTTACTGTATTGAGAACCAAAGTGAGTGTTTTTGTAAGGGTAGTCATGAAGACCAAATGTGGACACAGAGAGGATTATTGCGTTTCATTCACTTCCATCTGATTGTAATCGCTAAGACAACCCCAAAGAGAAGCACTTATGAAAACAATCATCACCAGTGGCTCTATTTGAAGTCATCTGAGAGTTTTTGCTCAAAAATGTATTCTTCCATGTAGCTTTTTTGTCCTTGAAAGCGCTCTCTGTTGAAGAACACACAACCAAGACAACCCCAAAAAGAAGCACTTACGAACTGAAGAATCATCAGTGTCCCTATTTGAGGTTATCTGAATTGGATTTCATTGACCTTTGCCTTTGGTTTTGGTGTGTAGTATTTGTCATGATCAACCGCCCCAACAAGTAGCACTTTCTGAATTCAAACACAAGCCAATGCTCAAGTTGAGGCAACATTTATGACTTCCAATGAGCAGTGATGAGTTCACTTGTAGTGCAGCTGGATCCCAGTCGCATCCTCTGTGTTGTGTCCTCGAAGCCGTGGAAGTAGTGTTTCGATTTACCCACCTTAAATACTAAATCCAAACCAAGTCACATAAACTCCACCTACTATTTGATGGAGTTTCAATGGTCTAGACCATGTAAGTTGACAATGGAATAGTGAGGAGACAACCATTACCTTAAATGAATGCTTACTATTAGCATTTCAGAAGTGGTCCATCACACTGCAATTGTTCGTCATTGCGCAACTCGTTACTACTTGGTAGCCATCACTTGCAGCTCGATCAACAGTACCTTAAAAAGTAAAATTCACAAGACACTTTAAATGAAATACAGCTCCAACACACAAGAGTCAGAGATGAACAAAACTACCCCAACAAAAGCACTTACTGTATTAAGAACCAAAGTGAGTGTTTTTGTAAGGGTAGTCATGAAGACCAAATGTGGACACAGAGAGGATTATTGCATTTCATTCACTTCCATCTGATTTTAATCGCTAAGACAACCCCAAAGAGAAGCACTTATGAACACAATCATCACCAGTGGCTCTATTTGAAGTCATCTGAGAGTTTTTGCTAAAAAATGTATTCTTCCATATAGCTTTTTCGTCCTTAAAACCGCTCTCTGTTGAAGAACACACAACCAAGACAACCCCATACAGCTTACACAGTGAAAGATGCAGCGATCAGCAAAACTACCCCAACAAAAAGCACTTACTGTATTGAGAACCAAAGTGAGTGTTTTTGTAAGGGTAGTCATGAAGACCAAATGTGGACACAGAAAGGATTATTGCGTTTCATTCACTTCCATCTGATTGTAATCACTAAGACAACCCCAAAGAGAAGCACTTATGAACACAATCATTACCAGTGGCTCTATTTGAAGTCATCTGAGAGTTTTTGCTCAAAAAATGTATTCTTCCATATAGCTTTTTCGTCCTTGAAACCGCTCTCTGTTGAAGAACACACAACCAAGACAACCCCATACAGCTTACACAGTGAAAGATGCAGCGATCAGCAAAATTACCCCAACAAGAAGCACTTACTGTATTGAGAACCAAAGTGAGTGTTTTTGTAAGGGTAGTCATGAAGACCAAATGTGGACACAGAGAGGATTATTGCGTTTCATTCACTTCCATCTGATTGTAATCGCTAAGACAACCCCAAAGAGAAGCACTTATGAAAACAATCATCACCAGTGGCTCTATTTGAAGTCATCTGAGAGTTTTTGCTCAAAAATGTATTCTTCCATGTAGCTTTTTCGTCCTTGAAAGCGCTCTCTGTTGAAGAACACACAACCAAGACAACCCCAAAAAGAAGCACTTACGAACTGAAGAATCATCAGTGTCCCTATTTTAGGTTATCTGAATTGGATTTCATTGACCTTTGCCTTTGGTTTTGGTGTGTAGTATTTGTCATGATCAACCGCCCCAACAAGTAGCACTTTCTGAATTCAAACACAAGCCAATGCTCAAGTTGAGGCAACATTTATGACTTCCAATGAGCAGTGATGAGTTCACTTGTAGTGCAGCTGGATCCCAGTCGCATCCTCTGTGTTGTGTCCTCGAAGCCGTGGAAGTAGTGTTTCGATTTACCCACCTTAAATACTAAATCCAAACCAAGTCACATAAACTCCACCTACTATTTGATGGAGTTTCAATGGTCTAGACCATGTAAGTTGACAATGGAATAGTGAAGAGACAACCATTACCTTAAATGAATGCTTACTATTAGCATTTCAGAAGTGGTCAATCACACTGCAATTGTTCGTCATTGCGCAACTCGTTACTACTTGGTGGCCATCACTTGCAGCTCGATCAACAGTACCTTAAAAAGTACAATTCACAAGACACTTTAAATGAAATACAGCTCCAACACACAAGAGTCAGAGATGAACAAAACTACCCCAACAAAAAGCACTTACTGTATTGAGAACCAAAGTGAGTGTTTTTGTAAGGGTAGTCGTGAAGACCAAATGTGGACACAGAGAGGATTATTGCGTTTCATTCACTTCCATCTGATTGTAATCGCTAAGACAACCCCAAAGAGAAGCACTTATGAAAACAATCATCACCAGTGGCTCTATTTGAAGTCATCTGAGAGTTTTTGCTCAAAAATGTATTCTTCCATGTAGCTTTTTTGTTCTTGAAAGCGCTCTCTGTTGAAGAACACACAACCAAGACAACCCCATACAGCTTACACAGTGAAAGATGCAGGGATCAGCAAAACTACCCCAACAAAAAGCACTTACTGTATTGAGAACCAAAGTGAGTGTTTTTGTAAGGGTAGTCATGAAGACCAAATGTGGACACAGAAAGGATTATTGCGTTTCATTCACTTCCATCTGATTGTAATCGCTAAGACAACCCCAAAGAGAAGCACTTATGAACACAATCATCACCAGTGGCTCTATTTGAAGTCATCTGAGAGTTTTTGCTCAAAAAATGTATTCTTCCATATAGCTTTTTCGTCCTTGAAACCGCTCTCTGTTGAAGAACACACAACCAAGACAACCCCATACAGCTTACACAGTGAAAGATGCAGCGATCAGCAAAATTACCCCAACAAAAAGCACTTACTGTATTGAGAACCAAAGTGAGTGTTTTTGTAAGGGTAGTCATGAAGACCAAATGTGGACACAGAGAGGATTATTGCGTTTCATTCACTTCCATCTGATTGTAATCGCTAAGACAACCCCAAAGAGAAGCACTTATGAAAACAATCATCACCAGTGGCTCTATTTGAAGTCATCTGAGAGTTTTTGCTCAAAAATGTATTCTTCCATGTAGCTTTTTTGTCCTTGAAAGCGCTCTCTGTTGAAGAACACACAACCAAGACAACCCCAAAAAGAAGCACTTACGAACTGAAGAATCATCAGTGTCCCTATTTGAGGTTATCTGAATTGGATTTCATTGACCTTTGCCTTTGGTTTTGGTGTGTAGTATTTGTCATGATCAACCGCCCCAACAAGTAGCACTTTCTGAATTCAAACACAAGCCAATGCTCAAGTTGAGGCAACATTTATGACTTCCAATGAGCAGTGATGAGTTCACTTGTAGTGCAGCTGGATCCCAGTCGCATCCTCTGTGTTGTGTCCTCGAAGCCGTGGAAGTAGTGTTTCGATTTACCCACCTTAAATACTAAATCCAAACCAAGTCACATAAACTCCACCTACTATTTGATGGAGTTTCAATGGTCTAGACCATGTAAGTTGACAATGGAATAGTGAGGAGACAACCATTACCTTAAATGAATGCTTACTATTAGCATTTCAGAAGTGGTCAATCACACTGCAATTGTTCGTCATTGCGCAACTCGTTACTACTTGGTGGCCATCACTTGCAGCTCGATCAACAGTACCTTAAAAAGTACAATTCACAAGACACTTTAAATGAAATACAGCTCCAACACACAAGAGTCAGAGATGAACAAAACTACCCCAACAAAAAGCACTTACTGTATTGAGAACCAAAGTGAGTGTTTTTGTAAGGGTAGTCATGAAGACCAAATGTGGACACAGAGAGGATTATTGCGTTTCATTCACTTCCATCTGATTGTAATCGCTAAGACAACCCCAAAGAGAAGCACTTATGAAAACAATCATCACCAGTGGCTCTATTTGAAGTCATCTGAGAGTTTTTGCTCAAAAATGTATTCTTCCATGTAGCTTTTTTGTCCTTGAAAGCGCTCTCTGTTGAAGAACACACAACCAAGACAACCCCAAAAAGAAGCACTTACGAACTGAAGAATCATCAGTGTCCCTATTTGAGGTTATCTGAATTGGATTTCATTGACCTTTGCCTTTGGTTTTGGTGTGTAGTATTTGTCATGATCAACCGCCCCAACAAGTAGCACTTTCTGAATTCAAACACAAGCCAATGCTCAAGTTGAGGCAACATTTATGACTTCCAATGAGCAGTGATGAGTTCACTTGTAGTGCAGCTGGATCCCAGTCGCATCCTCTGTGTTGTGTCCTCGAAGCCGTGGAAGTAGTGTTTCGATTTACCCACCTTAAATACTAAATCCAAACCAAGTCACATAAACTCCACCTACTATTTGATGGAGTTTCAATGGTCTAGACCATGTAAGTTGACAATGGAATAGTGAGGAGACAACCATTACCTTAAATGAATGCTTACTATTAGCATTTCAGAAGTGGTCAATCACACTGCAATTGTTCGTCATTGCGCAACTCGTTACTACTTGGTGGCCATCACTTGCAGCTCGATCAACAGTACCTTAAAAAGTACAATTCACAAGACACTTTAAATGAAATACAGCTCCAACACACAAGAGTCAGAGATGAACAAAACTACCCCAACAAAAAGCACTTACTGTATTGAGAACCAAAGTGAGTGTTTTTGTAAGGGTAGTCATGAAGACCAAATGTGGACACAGAGAGGATTATTGCGTTTCATTCACTTCCATCTGATTGTAATCGCTAAGACAACCCCAAAGAGAAGCACTTATGAAAACAATCATCACCAGTGGCTCTATTTGAAGTCATCTGAGAGTTTTTGCTCAAAAATGTATTCTTCCATGTAGCTTTTTTGTCCTTGAAAGCGCTCTCTGTTGAAGAACACACAACCAAGACAACCCCAAAAAGAAGCACTTACGAACTGAAGAATCATCAGTGTCCCTATTTGAGGTTATCTGAATTGGATTTCATTGACCTTTGCCTTTGGTTTTGGTGTGTAGTATTTGTCATGATCAACCGCCCCAACAAGTAGCACTTTCTGAATTCAAACACAAGCCAATGCTCAAGTTGAGGCAACATTTATGACTTCCAATGAGCAGTGATGAGTTCACTTGTAGTGCAGCTGGATCCCAGTCGCATCCTCTGTGTTGTGTCCTCGAAGCCGTGGAAGTAGTGTTTCGATTTACCCACCTTAAATACTAAATCCAAACCAAGTCACATAAACTCCACCTACTATTTGATGGAGTTTCAATGGTCTAGACCATGTAAGTTGACAATGGAATAGTGAGGAGACAACCATTACCTTAAATGAATGCTTACTATTAGCATTTCAGAAGTGGTCCATCACACTGCAATTGTTCGTCATTGCGCAACTCGTTACTACTTGGTAGCCATCACTTGCAGCTCGATCAACAGTACCTTAAAAAGTAAAATTCACAAGACACTTTAAATGAAATACAGCTCCAACACACAAGAGTCAGAGATGAACAAAACTACCCCAACAAAAGCACTTACTGTATTAAGAACCAAAGTGAGTGTTTTTGTAAGGGTAGTCATGAAGACCAAATGTGGACACAGAGAGGATTATTGCATTTCATTCACTTCCATCTGATTTTAATCGCTAAGACAACCCCAAAGAGAAGCACTTATGAACACAATCATCACCAGTGGCTCTATTTGAAGTCATCTGAGAGTTTTTGCTAAAAAATGTATTCTTCCATATAGCTTTTTCGTCCTTAAAACCGCTCTCTGTTGAAGAACACACAACCAAGACAACCCCATACAGCTTACACAGTGAAAGATGCAGCGATCAGCAAAACTACCCCAACAAAAAGCACTTACTGTATTGAGAACCAAAGTGAGTGTTTTTGTAAGGGTAGTCATGAAGACCAAATGTGGACACAGAAAGGATTATTGCGTTTCATTCACTTCCATCTGATTGTAATCGCTAAGACAACCCCAAAGAGAAGCACTTATGAACACAATCATTACCAGTGGCTCTATTTGAAGTCATCTGAGAGTTTTTGCTCAAAAAATGTATTCTTCCATATAGCTTTTTCGTCCTTGAAACCGCTCTCTGTTGAAGAACACACAACCAAGACAACCCCATACAGCTTACACAGTGAAAGATGCAGCGATCAGCAAAATTACCCCAACAAGAAGCACTTACTGTATTGAGAACCAAAGTGAGTGTTTTTGTAAGGGTAGTCATGAAGACCAAATGTGGACACAGAGAGGATTATTGCGTTTCATTCACTTCCATCTGATTGTAATCGCTAAGACAACCCCAAAGAGAAGCACTTATGAAAACAATCATCACCAGTGGCTCTATTTGAAGTCATCTGAGAGTTTTTGCTCAAAAATGTATTCTTCCATGTAGCTTTTTCGTCCTTGAAAGCGCTCTCTGTTGAAGAACACACAACCAAGACAACCCCAAAAAGAAGCACTTACGAACTGAAGAATCATCAGTGTCCCTATTTGAGGTTATCTGAATTGGATTTCATTGACCTTTGCCTTTGGTTTTGGTGTGTAGTATTTGTCATGATCAACCGCCCCAACAAGTAGCACTTTCTGAATTCAAACACAAGCCAATGCTCAAGTTGAGGCAACATTTATGACTTCCAATGAGCAGTGATGAGTTCACTTGTAGTGCAGCTAGATCCCAGTCGCATCCTCTGTGTTGTGTCCTCGAAGCCGTGGAAGTAGTATTTCGATTTACCCACCTTAAATACTAAATCCAAACCAAGTCACATAAACTCCACCTACTATTTGATGGAGTTTCAATGGTCTAGACCATGTAAGTTGACAATGGAATAGTGAAGAGACAACCATTACCTTAAATGAATGCTTACTATTAGCATTTCAGAAGTGGTCAATCACACTGCAATTGTTCGTCATTGCGCAACTCGTTACTACTTGGTGGCCATCACTTGCAGCTCGATCAACAGTACCTTAAAAAGTACAATTCACAAGACACTTTAAATGAAATACAGCTCCAACACACAAGAGTCAGAGATGAACAAAACTACCCCAACAAAAAGCACTTACTGTATTGAGAAGCAAAGTGAGTGTTTTTGTAAGGGTAGTCATGAAGACCAAATGTGGACACAGAGAGGATTATTGCGTTTCATTCACTTCCATCTGATTGTAATCGCTAAGACAACCCCAAAGAGAAGCACTTATGAAAACAATCATCACCAGTGGCTCTATTTGAAGTCATCTGAGAGTTTTTGCTCAAAAAATGTATTCTTCCATATAGCTTTTTCGTCCTTGAAACCGCTCTCTGTTGAAGAACACACAACCAAGACAACCCCATACAGCTTACACAGTGAAAGATGCAGCGATCAGCAAAATTACCCCAACAAAAAGCACTTACTGTATTGAGAACCAAAGTGAGTGTTTTTGTAAGGGTAGTCATGAAGACCAAATGTGGACACAGAGAGGATTATTGCGTTTCATTCACTTCCATCTGATTGTAATCGCTAAGACAACCCCAAAGAGAAGCACTTATGAAAACAATCATCACCAGTGGCTCTATTTGAAGTCATCTGAGAGTTTTTGCTCAAAAATGTATTCTTCCATGTAGCTTTTTTGTCCTTGAAAGCGCTCTCTGTTGAAGAACACACAACCAAGACAACCCCAAAAAGAAGCACTTACGAACTGAAGAATCATCAGTGTCCCTATTTGAGGTTATCTGAATTGGATTTCATTGACCTTTGCCTTTGGTTTTGGTGTGTAGTATTTGTCATGATCAACCGCCCCAACAAGTAGCACTTTCTGAATTCAAACACAAGCCAATGCTCAAGTTGAGGCAACATTTATGACTTCCAATGAGCAGTGATGAGTTCACTTGTAGTGCAGCTGGATCCCAGTCGCATCCTCTGTGTTGTGTCCTCGAAGCCGTGGAAGTAGTGTTTCGATTTACCCACCTTAAATACTAAATCCAAACCAAGTCACATAAACTCCACCTACTATTTGATGGAGTTTCAATGGTCTAGACCATGTAAGTTGACAATGGAATAGTGAGGAGACAACCATTACCTTAAATGAATGCTTACTATTAGCATTTCAGAAGTGGTCAATCACACTGCAATTGTTCGTCATTGCGCAACTCGTTACTACTTGGTGGCCATCACTTGCAGCTCGATCAACAGTACCTTAAAAAGTACAATTCACAAGACACTTTAAATGAAATACAGCTCCAACACACAAGAGTCAGAGATGAACAAAACTACCCCAACAAAAAGCACTTACTGTATTGAGAACCAAAGTGAGTGTTTTTGTAAGGGTAGTCATGAAGACCAAATGTGGACACAGAGAGGATTATTGCGTTTCATTCACTTCCATCTGATTGTAATCGCTAAGACAACCCCAAAGAGAAGCACTTATGAAAACAATCATCACCAGTGGCTCTATTTGAAGTCATCTGAGAGTTTTTGCTCAAAAATGTATTCTTCCATGTAGCTTTTTTGTCCTTGAAAGCGCTCTCTGTTGAAGAACACACAACCAAGACAACCCCAAAAAGAAGCACTTACGAACTGAAGAATCATCAGTGTCCCTATTTGAGGTTATCTGAATTGGATTTCATTGACCTTTGCCTTTGGTTTTGGTGTGTAGTATTTGTCATGATCAACCGCCCCAACAAGTAGCACTTTCTGAATTCAAACACAAGCCAATGCTCAAGTTGAGGCAACATTTATGACTTCCAATGAGCAGTGATGAGTTCACTTGTAGTGCAGCTGGATCCCAGTCGCATCCTCTGTGTTGTGTCCTCGAAGCCGTGGAAGTAGTGTTTCGATTTACCCACCTTAAATACTAAATCCAAACCAAGTCACATAAACTCCACCTACTATTTGATGGAGTTTCAATGGTCTAGACCATGTAAGTTGACAATGGAATAGTGAGGAGACAACCATTACCTTAAATGAATGCTTACTATTAGCATTTCAGAAGTGGTCAATCACACTGCAATTGTTCGTCATTGCGCAACTCGTTACTACTTGGTGGCCATCACTTGCAGCTCGATCAACAGTACCTTAAAAAGTACAATTCACAAGACACTTTAAATGAAATACAGCTCCAACACACAAGAGTCAGAGATGAACAAAACTACCCCAACAAAAAGCACTTACTGTATTGAGAACCAAAGTGAGTGTTTTTGTAAGGGTAGTCATGAAGACCAAATGTGGACACAGAGAGGATTATTGCGTTTCATTCACTTCCATCTGATTGTAATCGCTAAGACAACCCCAAAGAGAAGCACTTATGAAAACAATCATCACCAGTGGCTCTATTTGAAGTCATCTGAGAGTTTTTGCTCAAAAATGTATTCTTCCATGTAGCTTTTTTGTCCTTGAAAGCGCTCTCTGTTGAAGAACACACAACCAAGACAACCCCAAAAAGAAGCACTTACGAACTGAAGAATCATCAGTGTCCCTATTTGAGGTTATCTGAATTGGATTTCATTGACCTTTGCCTTTGGTTTTGGTGTGTAGTATTTGTCATGATCAACCGCCCCAACAAGTAGCACTTTCTGAATTCAAACACAAGCCAATGCTCAAGTTGAGGCAACATTTATGACTTCCAATGAGCAGTGATGAGTTCACTTGTAGTGCAGCTGGATCCCAGTCGCATCCTCTGTGTTGTGTCCTCGAAGCCGTGGAAGTAGTGTTTCGATTTACCCACCTTAAATACTAAATCCAAACCAAGTCACATAAACTCCACCTACTATTTGATGGAGTTTCAATGGTCTAGACCATGTAAGTTGACAATGGAATAGTGAGGAGACAACCATTACCTTAAATGAATGCTTACTATTAGCATTTCAGAAGTGGTCAATCACACTGCAATTGTTCGTCATTGCGCAACTCGTTACTACTTGGTGGCCATCACTTGCAGCTCGATCAACAGTACCTTAAAAAGTACAATTCACAAGACACTTTAAATGAAATACAGCTCCAACACACAAGAGTCAGAGATGAACAAAACTACCCCAACAAAAAGCACTTACTGTATTGAGAACCAAAGTGAGTGTTTTTGTAAGGGTAGTCATGAAGACCAAATGTGGACACAGAGAGGATTATTGCGTTTCATTCACTTCCATCTGATTGTAATCGCTAAGACAACCCCAAAGAGAAGCACTTATGAAAACAATCATCACCAGTGGCTCTATTTGAAGTCATCTGAGAGTTTTTGCTCAAAAATGTATTCTTCCATGTAGCTTTTTTGTCCTTGAAAGCGCTCTCTGTTGAAGAACACACAACCAAGACAACCCCAAAAAGAAGCACTTACGAACTGAAGAATCATCAGTGTCCCTATTTGAGGTTATCTGAATTGGATTTCATTGACCTTTGCCTTTGGTTTTGGTGTGTAGTATTTGTCATGATCAACCGCCCCAACAAGTAGCACTTTCTGAATTCAAACA
This sequence comes from Pungitius pungitius, assembly GCF_949316345.1. Classification (NCBI taxonomy): domain Eukaryota; kingdom Metazoa; phylum Chordata; class Actinopteri; order Perciformes; family Gasterosteidae; genus Pungitius; species Pungitius pungitius. The sequence goes on along the minus strand of NC_084912.1, from coordinate 15,812,008 downwards.
CAAGCCAATGCTCAAGTTGAGGCAACATTTATGACTTCCAATGAGCAGTGATGAGTTCACTTGTAGTGCAGCTGGATCCCAGTCGCATCCTCTGTGTTGTGTCCTCGAAGCCGTGGAAGTAGTGTTTCGATTTACCCACCTTAAATACTAAATCCAAACCAAGTCACATAAACTCCACCTACTATTTGATGGAGTTTCAATGGTCTAGACCATGTAAGTTGACAATGGAATAGTGAGGAGACAACCATTACCTTAAATGAATGCTTACTATTAGCATTTCAGAAGTGGTCAATCACACTGCAATTGTTCGTCATTGCGCAACTCGTTACTACTTGGTGGCCATCACTTGCAGCTCGATCAACAGTACCTTAAAAAGTACAATTCACAAGACACTTTAAATGAAATACAGCTCCAACACACAAGAGTCAGAGATGAACAAAACTACCCCAACAAAAAGCACTTACTGTATTGAGAACCAAAGTGAGTGTTTTTGTAAGGGTAGTCATGAAGACCAAATGTGGACACAGAGAGGATTATTGCGTTTCATTCACTTCCATCTGATTGTAATCGCTAAGACAACCCCAAAGAGAAGCACTTATGAAAACAATCATCACCAGTGGCTCTATTTGAAGTCATCTGAGAGTTTTTGCTCAAAAATGTATTCTTCCATGTAGCTTTTTTGTCCTTGAAAGCGCTCTCTGTTGAAGAACACACAACCAAGACAACCCCAAAAAGAAGCACTTACGAACTGAAGAATCATCAGTGTCCCTATTTGAGGTTATCTGAATTGGATTTCATTGACCTTTGCCTTTGGTTTTGGTGTGTAGTATTTGTCATGATCAACCGCCCCAACAAGTAGCACTTTCTGAATTCAAACACAAGCCAATGCTCAAGTTGAGGCAACATTTATGACTTCCAATGAGCAGTGATGAGTTCACTTGTAGTGCAGCTGGATCCCAGTCGCATCCTCTGTGTTGTGTCCTCGAAGCCGTGGAAGTAGTGTTTCGATTTACCCACCTTAAATACTAAATCCAAACCAAGTCACATAAACTCCACCTACTATTTGATGGAGTTTCAATGGTCTAGACCATGTAAGTTGACAATGGAATAGTGAGGAGACAACCATTACCTTAAATGAATGCTTACTATTAGCATTTCAGAAGTGGTCAATCACACTGCAATTGTTCGTCATTGCGCAACTCGTTACTACTTGGTGGCCATCACTTGCAGCTCGATCAACAGTACCTTAAAAAGTACAATTCACAAGACACTTTAAATGAAATACAGCTCCAACACACAAGAGTCAGAGATGAACAAAACTACCCCAACAAAAAGCACTTACTGTATTGAGAACCAAAGTGAGTGTTTTTGTAAGGGTAGTCATGAAGACCAAATGTGGACACAGAGAGGATTATTGCGTTTCATTCACTTCCATCTGATTGTAATCGCTAAGACAACCCCAAAGAGAAGCACTTATGAAAACAATCATCACCAGTGGCTCTATTTGAAGTCATCTGAGAGTTTTTGCTCAAAAATGTATTCTTCCATGTAGCTTTTTTGTCCTTGAAAGCGCTCTCTGTTGAAGAACACACAACCAAGACAACCCCAAAAAGAAGCACTTACGAACTGAAGAATCATCAGTGTCCCTATTTGAGGTTATCTGAATTGGATTTCATTGACCTTTGCCTTTGGTTTTGGTGTGTAGTATTTGTCATGATCAACCGCCCCAACAAGTAGCACTTTCTGAATTCAAACACAAGCCAATGCTCAAGTTGAGGCAACATTTATGACTTCCAATGAGCAGTGATGAGTTCACTTGTAGTGCAGCTGGATCCCAGTCGCATCCTCTGTGTTGTGTCCTCGAAGCCGTGGAAGTAGTGTTTCGATTTACCCACCTTAAATACTAAATCCAAACCAAGTCACATAAACTCCACCTACTATTTGATGGAGTTTCAATGGTCTAGACCATGTAAGTTGACAATGGAATAGTGAGGAGACAACCATTACCTTAAATGAATGCTTACTATTAGCATTTCAGAAGTGGTCAATCACACTGCAATTGTTCGTCATTGCGCAACTCGTTACTACTTGGTGGCCATCACTTGCAGCTCGATCAACAGTACCTTAAAAAGTACAATTCACAAGACACTTTAAATGAAATACAGCTCCAACACACAAGAGTCAGAGATGAACAAAACTACCCCAACAAAAAGCACTTACTGTATTGAGAACCAAAGTGAGTGTTTTTGTAAGGGTAGTCATGAAGACCAAATGTGGACACAGAGAGGATTATTGCGTTTCATTCACTTCCATCTGATTGTAATCGCTAAGACAACCCCAAAGAGAAGCACTTATGAAAACAATCATCACCAGTGGCTCTATTTGAAGTCATCTGAGAGTTTTTGCTCAAAAATGTATTCTTCCATGTAGCTTTTTTGTCCTTGAAAGCGCTCTCTGTTGAAGAACACACAACCAAGACAACCCCAAAAAGAAGCACTTACGAACTGAAGAATCATCAGTGTCCCTATTTGAGGTTATCTGAATTGGATTTCATTGACCTTTGCCTTTGGTTTTGGTGTGTAGTATTTGTCATGATCAACCGCCCCAACAAGTAGCACTTTCTGAATTCAAACACAAGCCAATGCTCAAGTTGAGGCAACATTTATGACTTCCAATGAGCAGTGATGAGTTCACTTGTAGTGCAGCTGGATCCCAGTCGCATCCTCTGTGTTGTGTCCTCGAAGCCGTGGAAGTAGTGTTTCGATTTACCCACCTTAAATACTAAATCCAAACCAAGTCACATAAACTCCACCTACTATTTGATGGAGTTTCAATGGTCTAGACCATGTAAGTTGACAATGGAATAGTGAGGAGACAACCATTACCTTAAATGAATGCTTACTATTAGCATTTCAGAAGTGGTCAATCACACTGCAATTGTTCGTCATTGCGCAACTCGTTACTACTTGGTAGCCATCACTTGCAGCTCGATCAACAGTACCTTAAAAAGTACAATTCACAAGACACTTTAAATGAAATACAGCTCCAACACACAAGAGTCAGAGATGAACAAAACTACCCCAACAAAAAGCACTTACTGTATTGAGAACCAAAGTGAGTGTTTTTGTAAGGGTAGTCATGAAGACCAAATGTGGACACAGAGAGGATTATTGCGTTTCATTCACTTCCATCTGATTGTAATCGCTAAGACAACCCCAAAGAGAAGCACTTATGAAAACAATCATCACCAGTGGCTCTATTTGAAGTCATCTGAGAGTTTTTGCTCAAAAATGTATTCTTCCATGTAGCATTTTTGTCCTTGAAAGCGCTCTCTGTTGAAGAACACACAACCAAGACAACCCCATACAGCTTACACAGTGAAAGATGCAGCGATTAGCAAAACTACCCCAACAAAAAGCACTTACTGTATTGAGAACCAAAGTGAGTGTTTTTGTAAGGGTAGTCATGAAGACCAAATGTGGACACAGAGAGGATTATTGCGTTTCATTCACTTCCATCTGATTTTAATCGCTAAGACAACCCCAAAGAGAAGCACTTATGAACACAATCATCACCAGTGGCTCTATTTGAAGTCATCTGAGAGTTTTTGCTAAAAAATGTATTCTTCCATATAGCTTTTTCGTCCTTAAAACCGCTCTCTGTTGAAGAACACACAACCAAGACAACCCCATACAGCTTACACAGTGAAAGATGCAGCGATCAGCAAAACTACCCCAACAAAAAGCACTTACTGTATTGAGAACCAAAGTGAGTGTTTTTGTAAGGGTAGTCATGAAGACCAAATGTGGACACAGAAAGGATTATTGCGTTTCATTCACTTCCATCTGATTGTAATCACTAAGACAACCCCAAAGAGAAGCACTTATGAACACAATCATTACCAGTGGCTCTATTTGAAGTCATCTGAGAGTTTTTGCTCAAAAAATGTATTCTTCCATATAGCTTTTTCGTCCTTGAAACCGCTCTCTGTTGAAGAACACACAACCAAGACAACCCCATACAGCTTACACAGTGAAAGATGCAGCGATCAGCAAAATTACCCCAACAAGAAGCACTTACTGTATTGAGAACCAAAGTGAGTGTTTTTGTAAGGGTAGTCATGAAGACCAAATGTGGACACAGAGAGGATTATTGCGTTTCATTCACTTCCATCTGATTGTAATCGCTAAGACAACCCCAAAGAGAAGCACTTATGAAAACAATCATCACCAGTGGCTCTATTTGAAGTCATCTGAGAGTTTTTGCTCAAAAATGTATTCTTCCATGTAGCTTTTTCGTCCTTGAAAGCGCTCTCTGTTGAAGAACACACAACCAAGACAACCCCAAAAAGAAGCACTTACGAACTGAAGAATCATCAGTGTCCCTATTTGAGGTTATCTGAATTGGATTTCATTGACCTTTGCCTTTGGTTTTGGTGTGTAGTATTTGTCATGATCAACCGCCCCAACAAGTAGCACTTTCTGAATTCAAACACAAGCCAATGCTCAAGTTGAGGCAACATTTATGACTTCCAATGAGCAGTGATGAGTTCACTTGTAGTGCAGCTAGATCCCAGTCGCATCCTCTGTGTTGTGTCCTCGAAGCCGTGGAAGTAGTATTTCGATTTACCCACCTTAAATACTAAATCCAAACCAAGTCACATAAACTCCACCTACTATTTGATGGAGTTTCAATGGTCTAGACCATGTAAGTTGACAATGGAATAGTGAAGAGACAACCATTACCTTAAATGAATGCTTACTATTAGCATTTCAGAAGTGGTCAATCACACTGCAATTGTTCGTCATTGCGCAACTCGTTACTACTTGGTGGCCATCACTTGCAGCTCGATCAACAGTACCTTAAAAAGTACAATTCACAAGACACTTTAAATGAAATACAGCTCCAACACACAAGAGTCAGAGATGAACAAAACTACCCCAACAAAAAGCACTTACTGTATTGAGAAGCAAAGTGAGTGTTTTTGTAAGGGTAGTCATGAAGACCAAATGTGGACACAGAGAGGATTATTGCGTTTCATTCACTTCCATCTGATTGTAATCGCTAAGACAACCCCAAAGAGAAGCACTTATGAAAACAATCATCACCAGTGGCTCTATTTGAAGTCATCTGAGAGTTTTTGCTCAAAAAATGTATTCTTCCATATAGCTTTTTCGTCCTTGAAACCGCTCTCTGTTGAAGAACACACAACCAAGACAACCCCATACAGCTTACACAGTGAAAGATGCAGCGATCAGCAAAATTACCCCAACAAAAAGCACTTACTGTATTGAGAACCAAAGTGAGTGTTTTTGTAAGGGTAGTCATGAAGACCAAATGTGGACACAGAGAGGATTATTGCGTTTCATTCACTTCCATCTGATTGTAATCGCTAAGACAACCCCAAAGAGAAGCACTTATGAAAACAATCATCACCAGTGGCTCTATTTGAAGTCATCTGAGAGTTTTTGCTCAAAAATGTATTCTTCCATGTAGCTTTTTTGTCCTTGAAAGCGCTCTCTGTTGAAGAACACACAACCAAGACAACCCCAAAAAGAAGCACTTACGAACTGAAGAATCATCAGTGTCCCTATTTGAGGTTATCTGAATTGGATTTCATTGACCTTTGCCTTTGGTTTTGGTGTGTAGTATTTGTCATGATCAACCGCCCCAACAAGTAGCACTTTCTGAATTCAAACACAAGCCAATGCTCAAGTTGAGGCAACATTTATGACTTCCAATGAGCAGTGATGAGTTCACTTGTAGTGCAGCTGGATCCCAGTCGCATCCTCTGTGTTGTGTCCTCGAAGCCGTGGAAGTAGTGTTTCGATTTACCCACCTTAAATACTAAATCCAAACCAAGTCACATAAACTCCACCTACTATTTGATGGAGTTTCAATGGTCTAGACCATGTAAGTTGACAATGGAATAGTGAGGAGACAACCATTACCTTAAATGAATGCTTACTATTAGCATTTCAGAAGTGGTCCATCACACTGCAATTGTTCGTCATTGCGCAACTCGTTACTACTTGGTAGCCATCACTTGCAGCTCGATCAACAGTACCTTAAAAAGTAAAATTCACAAGACACTTTAAATGAAATACAGCTCCAACACACAAGAGTCAGAGATGAACAAAACTACCCCAACAAAAGCACTTACTGTATTAAGAACCAAAGTGAGTGTTTTTGTAAGGGTAGTCATGAAGACCAAATGTGGACACAGAGAGGATTATTGCATTTCATTCACTTCCATCTGATTTTAATCGCTAAGACAACCCCAAAGAGAAGCACTTATGAACACAATCATCACCAGTGGCTCTATTTGAAGTCATCTGAGAGTTTTTGCTAAAAAATGTATTCTTCCATATAGCTTTTTCGTCCTTAAAACCGCTCTCTGTTGAAGAACACACAACCAAGACAACCCCATACAGCTTACACAGTGAAAGATGCAGCGATCAGCAAAACTACCCCAACAAAAAGCACTTACTGTATTGAGAACCAAAGTGAGTGTTTTTGTAAGGGTAGTCATGAAGACCAAATGTGGACACAGAAAGGATTATTGCGTTTCATTCACTTCCATCTGATTGTAATCACTAAGACAACCCCAAAGAGAAGCACTTATGAACACAATCATTACCAGTGGCTCTATTTGAAGTCATCTGAGAGTTTTTGCTCAAAAAATGTATTCTTCCATATAGCTTTTTCGTCCTTGAAACCGCTCTCTGTTGAAGAACACACAACCAAGACAACCCCATACAGCTTACACAGTGAAAGATGCAGCGATCAGCAAAATTACCCCAACAAGAAGCACTTACTGTATTGAGAACCAAAGTGAGTGTTTTTGTAAGGGTAGTCATGAAGACCAAATGTGGACACAGAGAGGATTATTGCGTTTCATTCACTTCCATCTGATTGTAATCGCTAAGACAACCCCAAAGAGAAGCACTTATGAAAACAATCATCACCAGTGGCTCTATTTGAAGTCATCTGAGAGTTTTTGCTCAAAAATGTATTCTTCCATGTAGCTTTTTCGTCCTTGAAAGCGCTCTCTGTTGAAGAACACACAACCAAGACAACCCCAAAAAGAAGCACTTACGAACTGAAGAATCATCAGTGTCCCTATTTTAGGTTATCTGAATTGGATTTCATTGACCTTTGCCTTTGGTTTTGGTGTGTAGTATTTGTCATGATCAACCGCCCCAACAAGTAGCACTTTCTGAATTCAAACACAAGCCAATGCTCAAGTTGAGGCAACATTTATGACTTCCAATGAGCAGTGATGAGTTCACTTGTAGTGCAGCTGGATCCCAGTCGCATCCTCTGTGTTGTGTCCTCGAAGCCGTGGAAGTAGTGTTTCGATTTACCCACCTTAAATACTAAATCCAAACCAAGTCACATAAACTCCACCTACTATTTGATGGAGTTTCAATGGTCTAGACCATGTAAGTTGACAATGGAATAGTGAAGAGACAACCATTACCTTAAATGAATGCTTACTATTAGCATTTCAGAAGTGGTCAATCACACTGCAATTGTTCGTCATTGCGCAACTCGTTACTACTTGGTGGCCATCACTTGCAGCTCGATCAACAGTACCTTAAAAAGTACAATTCACAAGACACTTTAAATGAAATACAGCTCCAACACACAAGAGTCAGAGATGAACAAAACTACCCCAACAAAAAGCACTTACTGTATTGAGAACCAAAGTGAGTGTTTTTGTAAGGGTAGTCGTGAAGACCAAATGTGGACACAGAGAGGATTATTGCGTTTCATTCACTTCCATCTGATTGTAATCGCTAAGACAACCCCAAAGAGAAGCACTTATGAAAACAATCATCACCAGTGGCTCTATTTGAAGTCATCTGAGAGTTTTTGCTCAAAAATGTATTCTTCCATGTAGCTTTTTTGTTCTTGAAAGCGCTCTCTGTTGAAGAACACACAACCAAGACAACCCCATACAGCTTACACAGTGAAAGATGCAGGGATCAGCAAAACTACCCCAACAAAAAGCACTTACTGTATTGAGAACCAAAGTGAGTGTTTTTGTAAGGGTAGTCATGAAGACCAAATGTGGACACAGAAAGGATTATTGCGTTTCATTCACTTCCATCTGATTGTAATCGCTAAGACAACCCCAAAGAGAAGCACTTATGAACACAATCATCACCAGTGGCTCTATTTGAAGTCATCTGAGAGTTTTTGCTCAAAAAATGTATTCTTCCATATAGCTTTTTCGTCCTTGAAACCGCTCTCTGTTGAAGAACACACAACCAAGACAACCCCATACAGCTTACACAGTGAAAGATGCAGCGATCAGCAAAATTACCCCAACAAAAAGCACTTACTGTATTGAGAACCAAAGTGAGTGTTTTTGTAAGGGTAGTCATGAAGACCAAATGTGGACACAGAGAGGATTATTGCGTTTCATTCACTTCCATCTGATTGTAATCGCTAAGACAACCCCAAAGAGAAGCACTTATGAAAACAATCATCACCAGTGGCTCTATTTGAAGTCATCTGAGAGTTTTTGCTCAAAAATGTATTCTTCCATGTAGCTTTTTTGTCCTTGAAAGCGCTCTCTGTTGAAGAACACACAACCAAGACAACCCCAAAAAGAAGCACTTACGAACTGAAGAATCATCAGTGTCCCTATTTGAGGTTATCTGAATTGGATTTCATTGACCTTTGCCTTTGGTTTTGGTGTGTAGTATTTGTCATGATCAACCGCCCCAACAAGTAGCACTTTCTGAATTCAAACACAAGCCAATGCTCAAGTTGAGGCAACATTTATGACTTCCAATGAGCAGTGATGAGTTCACTTGTAGTGCAGCTGGATCCCAGTCGCATCCTCTGTGTTGTGTCCTCGAAGCCGTGGAAGTAGTGTTTCGATTTACCCACCTTAAATACTAAATCCAAACCAAGTCACATAAACTCCACCTACTATTTGATGGAGTTTCAATGGTCTAGACCATGTAAGTTGACAATGGAATAGTGAGGAGACAACCATTACCTTAAATGAATGCTTACTATTAGCATTTCAGAAGTGGTCAATCACACTGCAATTGTTCGTCATTGCGCAACTCGTTACTACTTGGTGGCCATCACTTGCAGCTCGATCAACAGTACCTTAAAAAGTACAATTCACAAGACACTTTAAATGAAATACAGCTCCAACACACAAGAGTCAGAGATGAACAAAACTACCCCAACAAAAAGCACTTACTGTATTGAGAACCAAAGTGAGTGTTTTTGTAAGGGTAGTCATGAAGACCAAATGTGGACACAGAGAGGATTATTGCGTTTCATTCACTTCCATCTGATTGTAATCGCTAAGACAACCCCAAAGAGAAGCACTTATGAAAACAATCATCACCAGTGGCTCTATTTGAAGTCATCTGAGAGTTTTTGCTCAAAAATGTATTCTTCCATGTAGCTTTTTTGTCCTTGAAAGCGCTCTCTGTTGAAGAACACACAACCAAGACAACCCCAAAAAGAAGCACTTACGAACTGAAGAATCATCAGTGTCCCTATTTGAGGTTATCTGAATTGGATTTCATTGACCTTTGCCTTTGGTTTTGGTGTGTAGTATTTGTCATGATCAACCGCCCCAACAAGTAGCACTTTCTGAATTCAAACACAAGCCAATGCTCAAGTTGAGGCAACATTTATGACTTCCAATGAGCAGTGATGAGTTCACTTGTAGTGCAGCTGGATCCCAGTCGCATCCTCTGTGTTGTGTCCTCGAAGCCGTGGAAGTAGTGTTTCGATTTACCCACCTTAAATACTAAATCCAAACCAAGTCACATAAACTCCACCTACTATTTGATGGAGTTTCAATGGTCTAGACCATGTAAGTTGACAATGGAATAGTGAGGAGACAACCATTACCTTAAATGAATGCTTACTATTAGCATTTCAGAAGTGGTCAATCACACTGCAATTGTTCGTCATTGCGCAACTCGTTACTACTTGGTGGCCATCACTTGCAGCTCGATCAACAGTACCTTAAAAAGTACAATTCACAAGACACTTTAAATGAAATACAGCTCCAACACACAAGAGTCAGAGATGAACAAAACTACCCCAACAAAAAGCACTTACTGTATTGAGAACCAAAGTGAGTGTTTTTGTAAGGGTAGTCATGAAGACCAAATGTGGACACAGAGAGGATTATTGCGTTTCATTCACTTCCATCTGATTGTAATCGCTAAGACAACCCCAAAGAGAAGCACTTATGAAAACAATCATCACCAGTGGCTCTATTTGAAGTCATCTGAGAGTTTTTGCTCAAAAATGTATTCTTCCATGTAGCTTTTTTGTCCTTGAAAGCGCTCTCTGTTGAAGAACACACAACCAAGACAACCCCAAAAAGAAGCACTTACGAACTGAAGAATCATCAGTGTCCCTATTTGAGGTTATCTGAATTGGATTTCATTGACCTTTGCCTTTGGTTTTGGTGTGTAGTATTTGTCATGATCAACCGCCCCAACAAGTAGCACTTTCTGAATTCAAACACAAGCCAATGCTCAAGTTGAGGCAACATTTATGACTTCCAATGAGCAGTGATGAGTTCACTTGTAGTGCAGCTGGATCCCAGTCGCATCCTCTGTGTTGTGTCCTCGAAGCCGTGGAAGTAGTGTTTCGATTTACCCACCTTAAATACTAAATCCAAACCAAGTCACATAAACTCCACCTACTATTTGATGGAGTTTCAATGGTCTAGACCATGTAAGTTGACAATGGAATAGTGAGGAGACAACCATTACCTTAAATGAATGCTTACTATTAGCATTTCAGAAGTGGTCCATCACACTGCAATTGTTCGTCATTGCGCAACTCGTTACTACTTGGTAGCCATCACTTGCAGCTCGATCAACAGTACCTTAAAAAGTAAAATTCACAAGACACTTTAAATGAAATACAGCTCCAACACACAAGAGTCAGAGATGAACAAAACTACCCCAACAAAAGCACTTACTGTATTAAGAACCAAAGTGAGTGTTTTTGTAAGGGTAGTCATGAAGACCAAATGTGGACACAGAGAGGATTATTGCATTTCATTCACTTCCATCTGATTTTAATCGCTAAGACAACCCCAAAGAGAAGCACTTATGAACACAATCATCACCAGTGGCTCTATTTGAAGTCATCTGAGAGTTTTTGCTAAAAAATGTATTCTTCCATATAGCTTTTTCGTCCTTAAAACCGCTCTCTGTTGAAGAACACACAACCAAGACAACCCCATACAGCTTACACAGTGAAAGATGCAGCGATCAGCAAAACTACCCCAACAAAAAGCACTTACTGTATTGAGAACCAAAGTGAGTGTTTTTGTAAGGGTAGTCATGAAGACCAAATGTGGACACAGAAAGGATTATTGCGTTTCATTCACTTCCATCTGATTGTAATCACTAAGACAACCCCAAAGAGAAGCACTTATGAACACAATCATTACCAGTGGCTCTATTTGAAGTCATCTGAGAGTTTTTGCTCAAAAAATGTATTCTTCCATATAGCTTTTTCGTCCTTGAAACCGCTCTCTGTTGAAGAACACACAACCAAGACAACCCCATACAGCTTACACAGTGAAAGATGCAGCGATCAGCAAAATTACCCCAACAAGAAGCACTTACTGTATTGAGAACCAAAGTGAGTGTTTTTGTAAGGGTAGTCATGAAGACCAAATGTGGACACAGAGAGGATTATTGCGTTTCATTCACTTCCATCTGATTGTAATCGCTAAGACAACCCCAAAGAGAAGCACTTATGAAAACAATCATCACCAGTGGCTCTATTTGAAGTCATCTGAGAGTTTTTGCTCAAAAATGTATTCTTCCATGTAGCTTTTTCGTCCTTGAAAGCGCTCTCTGTTGAAGAACACACAACCAAGACAACCCCAAAAAGAAGCACTTACGAACTGAAGAATCATCAGTGTCCCTATTTGAGGTTATCTGAATTGGATTTCATTGACCTTTGCCTTTGGTTTTGGTGTGTAGTATTTGTCATGATCAACCGCCCCAACAAGTAGCACTTTCTGAATTCAAACACAAGCCAATGCTCAAGTTGAGGCAACATTTATGACTTCCAATGAGCAGTGATGAGTTCACTTGTAGTGCAGCTAGATCCCAGTCGCATCCTCTGTGTTGTGTCCTCGAAGCCGTGGAAGTAGTATTTCGATTTACCCACCTTAAATACTAAATCCAAACCAAGTCACATAAACTCCACCTACTATTTGATGGAGTTTCAATGGTCTAGACCATGTAAGTTGACAATGGAATAGTGAAGAGACAACCATTACCTTAAATGAATGCTTACTATTAGCATTTCAGAAGTGGTCAATCACACTGCAATTGTTCGTCATTGCGCAACTCGTTACTACTTGGTGGCCATCACTTGCAGCTCGATCAACAGTACCTTAAAAAGTACAATTCACAAGACACTTTAAATGAAATACAGCTCCAACACACAAGAGTCAGAGATGAACAAAACTACCCCAACAAAAAGCACTTACTGTATTGAGAAGCAAAGTGAGTGTTTTTGTAAGGGTAGTCATGAAGACCAAATGTGGACACAGAGAGGATTATTGCGTTTCATTCACTTCCATCTGATTGTAATCGCTAAGACAACCCCAAAGAGAAGCACTTATGAAAACAATCATCACCAGTGGCTCTATTTGAAGTCATCTGAGAGTTTTTGCTCAAAAAATGTATTCTTCCATATAGCTTTTTCGTCCTTGAAACCGCTCTCTGTTGAAGAACACACAACCAAGACAACCCCATACAGCTTACACAGTGAAAGATGCAGCGATCAGCAAAATTACCCCAACAAAAAGCACTTACTGTATTGAGAACCAAAGTGAGTGTTTTTGTAAGGGTAGTCATGAAGACCAAATGTGGACACAGAGAGGATTATTGCGTTTCATTCACTTCCATCTGATTGTAATCGCTAAGACAACCCCAAAGAGAAGCACTTATGAAAACAATCATCACCAGTGGCTCTATTTGAAGTCATCTGAGAGTTTTTGCTCAAAAATGTATTCTTCCATGTAGCTTTTTTGTCCTTGAAAGCGCTCTCTGTTGAAGAACACACAACCAAGACAACCCCAAAAAGAAGCACTTACGAACTGAAGAATCATCAGTGTCCCTATTTGAGGTTATCTGAATTGGATTTCATTGACCTTTGCCTTTGGTTTTGGTGTGTAGTATTTGTCATGATCAACCGCCCCAACAAGTAGCACTTTCTGAATTCAAACACAAGCCAATGCTCAAGTTGAGGCAACATTTATGACTTCCAATGAGCAGTGATGAGTTCACTTGTAGTGCAGCTGGATCCCAGTCGCATCCTCTGTGTTGTGTCCTCGAAGCCGTGGAAGTAGTGTTTCGATTTACCCACCTTAAATACTAAATCCAAACCAAGTCACATAAACTCCACCTACTATTTGATGGAGTTTCAATGGTCTAGACCATGTAAGTTGACAATGGAATAGTGAGGAGACAACCATTACCTTAAATGAATGCTTACTATTAGCATTTCAGAAGTGGTCCATCACACTGCAATTGTTCGTCATTGCGCAACTCGTTACTACTTGGTAGCCATCACTTGCAGCTCGATCAACAGTACCTTAAAAAGTAAAATTCACAAGACACTTTAAATGAAATACAGCTCCAACACACAAGAGTCAGAGATGAACAAAACTACCCCAACAAAAGCACTTACTGTATTAAGAACCAAAGTGAGTGTTTTTGTAAGGGTAGTCATGAAGACCAAATGTGGACACAGAGAGGATTATTGCATTTCATTCACTTCCATCTGATTTTAATCGCTAAGACAACCCCAAAGAGAAGCACTTATGAACACAATCATCACCAGTGGCTCTATTTGAAGTCATCTGAGAGTTTTTGCTAAAAAATGTATTCTTCCATATAGCTTTTTCGTCCTTAAAACCGCTCTCTGTTGAAGAACACACAACCAAGACAACCCCATACAGCTTACACAGTGAAAGATGCAGCGATCAGCAAAACTACCCCAACAAAAAGCACTTACTGTATTGAGAACCAAAGTGAGTGTTTTTGTAAGGGTAGTCATGAAGACCAAATGTGGACACAGAAAGGATTATTGCGTTTCATTCACTTCCATCTGATTGTAATCACTAAGACAACCCCAAAGAGAAGCACTTATGAACACAATCATTACCAGTGGCTCTATTTGAAGTCATCTGAGAGTTTTTGCTCAAAAAATGTATTCTTCCATATAGCTTTTTCGTCCTTGAAACCGCTCTCTGTTGAAGAACACACAACCAAGACAACCCCATACAGCTTACACAGTGAAAGATGCAGCGATCAGCAAAATTACCCCAACAAGAAGCACTTACTGTATTGAGAACCAAAGTGAGTGTTTTTGTAAGGGTAGTCATGAAGACCAAATGTGGACACAGAGAGGATTATTGCGTTTCATTCACTTCCATCTGATTGTAATCGCTAAGACAACCCCAAAGAGAAGCACTTATGAAAACAATCATCACCAGTGGCTCTATTTGAAGTCATCTGAGAGTTTTTGCTCAAAAATGTATTCTTCCATGTAGCTTTTTCGTCCTTGAAAGCGCTCTCTGTTGAAGAACACACAACCAAGACAACCCCAAAAAGAAGCACTTACGAACTGAAGAATCATCAGTGTCCCTATTTTAGGTTATCTGAATTGGATTTCATTGACCTTTGCCTTTGGTTTTGGTGTGTAGTATTTGTCATGATCAACCGCCCCAACAAGTAGCACTTTCTGAATTCAAACACAAGCCAATGCTCAAGTTGAGGCAACATTTATGACTTCCAATGAGCAGTGATGAGTTCACTTGTAGTGCAGCTGGATCCCAGTCGCATCCTCTGTGTTGTGTCCTCGAAGCCGTGGAAGTAGTGTTTCGATTTACCCACCTTAAATACTAAATCCAAACCAAGTCACATAAACTCCACCTACTATTTGATGGAGTTTCAATGGTCTAGACCATGTAAGTTGACAATGGAATAGTGAAGAGACAACCATTACCTTAAATGAATGCTTACTATTAGCATTTCAGAAGTGGTCAATCACACTGCAATTGTTCGTCATTGCGCAACTCGTTACTACTTGGTGGCCATCACTTGCAGCTCGATCAACAGTACCTTAAAAAGTACAATTCACAAGACACTTTAAATGAAATACAGCTCCAACACACAAGAGTCAGAGATGAACAAAACTACCCCAACAAAAAGCACTTACTGTATTGAGAACCAAAGTGAGTGTTTTTGTAAGGGTAGTCGTGAAGACCAAATGTGGACACAGAGAGGATTATTGCGTTTCATTCACTTCCATCTGATTGTAATCGCTAAGACAACCCCAAAGAGAAGCACTTATGAAAACAATCATCACCAGTGGCTCTATTTGAAGTCATCTGAGAGTTTTTGCTCAAAAATGTATTCTTCCATGTAGCTTTTTTGTTCTTGAAAGCGCTCTCTGTTGAAGAACACACAACCAAGACAACCCCATACAGCTTACACAGTGAAAGATGCAGGGATCAGCAAAACTACCCCAACAAAAAGCACTTACTGTATTGAGAACCAAAGTGAGTGTTTTTGTAAGGGTAGTCATGAAGACCAAATGTGGACACAGAAAGGATTATTGCGTTTCATTCACTTCCATCTGATTGTAATCGCTAAGACAACCCCAAAGAGAAGCACTTATGAACACAATCATCACCAGTGGCTCTATTTGAAGTCATCTGAGAGTTTTTGCTCAAAAAATGTATTCTTCCATATAGCTTTTTCGTCCTTGAAACCGCTCTCTGTTGAAGAACACACAACCAAGACAACCCCATACAGCTTACACAGTGAAAGATGCAGCGATCAGCAAAATTACCCCAACAAAAAGCACTTACTGTATTGAGAACCAAAGTGAGTGTTTTTGTAAGGGTAGTCATGAAGACCAAATGTGGACACAGAGAGGATTATTGCGTTTCATTCACTTCCATCTGATTGTAATCGCTAAGACAACCCCAAAGAGAAGCACTTATGAAAACAATCATCACCAGTGGCTCTATTTGAAGTCATCTGAGAGTTTTTGCTCAAAAATGTATTCTTCCATGTAGCTTTTTTGTCCTTGAAAGCGCTCTCTGTTGAAGAACACACAACCAAGACAACCCCAAAAAGAAGCACTTACGAACTGAAGAATCATCAGTGTCCCTATTTGAGGTTATCTGAATTGGATTTCATTGACCTTTGCCTTTGGTTTTGGTGTGTAGTATTTGTCATGATCAACCGCCCCAACAAGTAGCACTTTCTGAATTCAAACACAAGCCAATGCTCAAGTTGAGGCAACATTTATGACTTCCAATGAGCAGTGATGAGTTCACTTGTAGTGCAGCTGGATCCCAGTCGCATCCTCTGTGTTGTGTCCTCGAAGCCGTGGAAGTAGTGTTTCGATTTACCCACCTTAAATACTAAATCCAAACCAAGTCACATAAACTCCACCTACTATTTGATGGAGTTTCAATGGTCTAGACCATGTAAGTTGACAATGGAATAGTGAGGAGACAACCATTACCTTAAATGAATGCTTACTATTAGCATTTCAGAAGTGGTCAATCACACTGCAATTGTTCGTCATTGCGCAACTCGTTACTACTTGGTGGCCATCACTTGCAGCTCGATCAACAGTACCTTAAAAAGTACAATTCACAAGACACTTTAAATGAAATACAGCTCCAACACACAAGAGTCAGAGATGAACAAAACTACCCCAACAAAAAGCACTTACTGTATTGAGAACCAAAGTGAGTGTTTTTGTAAGGGTAGTCATGAAGACCAAATGTGGACACAGAGAGGATTATTGCGTTTCATTCACTTCCATCTGATTGTAATCGCTAAGACAACCCCAAAGAGAAGCACTTATGAAAACAATCATCACCAGTGGCTCTATTTGAAGTCATCTGAGAGTTTTTGCTCAAAAATGTATTCTTCCATGTAGCTTTTTTGTCCTTGAAAGCGCTCTCTGTTGAAGAACACACAACCAAGACAACCCCAAAAAGAAGCACTTACGAACTGAAGAATCATCAGTGTCCCTATTTGAGGTTATCTGAATTGGATTTCATTGACCTTTGCCTTTGGTTTTGGTGTGTAGTATTTGTCATGATCAACCGCCCCAACAAGTAGCACTTTCTGAATTCAAACACAAGCCAATGCTCAAGTTGAGGCAACATTTATGACTTCCAATGAGCAGTGATGAGTTCACTTGTAGTGCAGCTGGATCCCAGTCGCATCCTCTGTGTTGTGTCCTCGAAGCCGTGGAAGTAGTGTTTCGATTTACCCACCTTAAATACTAAATCCAAACCAAGTCACATAAACTCCACCTACTATTTGATGGAGTTTCAATGGTCTAGACCATGTAAGTTGACAATGGAATAGTGAGGAGACAACCATTACCTTAAATGAATGCTTACTATTAGCATTTCAGAAGTGGTCAATCACACTGCAATTGTTCGTCATTGCGCAACTCGTTACTACTTGGTGGCCATCACTTGCAGCTCGATCAACAGTACCTTAAAAAGTACAATTCACAAGACACTTTAAATGAAATACAGCTCCAACACACAAGAGTCAGAGATGAACAAAACTACCCCAACAAAAAGCACTTACTGTATTGAGAACCAAAGTGAGTGTTTTTGTAAGGGTAGTCATGAAGACCAAATGTGGACACAGAGAGGATTATTGCGTTTCATTCACTTCCATCTGATTGTAATCGCTAAGACAACCCCAAAGAGAAGCACTTATGAAAACAATCATCACCAGTGGCTCTATTTGAAGTCATCTGAGAGTTTTTGCTCAAAAATGTATTCTTCCATGTAGCTTTTTTGTCCTTGAAAGCGCTCTCTGTTGAAGAACACACAACCAAGACAACCCCAAAAAGAAGCACTTACGAACTGAAGAATCATCAGTGTCCCTATTTGAGGTTATCTGAATTGGATTTCATTGACCTTTGCCTTTGGTTTTGGTGTGTAGTATTTGTCATGATCAACCGCCCCAACAAGTAGCACTTTCTGAATTCAAACACAAGCCAATGCTCAAGTTGAGGCAACATTTATGACTTCCAATGAGCAGTGATGAGTTCACTTGTAGTGCAGCTGGATCCCAGTCGCATCCTCTGTGTTGTGTCCTCGAAGCCGTGGAAGTAGTGTTTCGATTTACCCACCTTAAATACTAAATCCAAACCAAGTCACATAAACTCCACCTACTATTTGATGGAGTTTCAATGGTCTAGACCATGTAAGTTGACAATGGAATAGTGAGGAGACAACCATTACCTTAAATGAATGCTTACTATTAGCATTTCAGAAGTGGTCCATCACACTGCAATTGTTCGTCATTGCGCAACTCGTTACTACTTGGTAGCCATCACTTGCAGCTCGATCAACAGTACCTTAAAAAGTAAAATTCACAAGACACTTTAAATGAAATACAGCTCCAACACACAAGAGTCAGAGATGAACAAAACTACCCCAACAAAAGCACTTACTGTATTAAGAACCAAAGTGAGTGTTTTTGTAAGGGTAGTCATGAAGACCAAATGTGGACACAGAGAGGATTATTGCATTTCATTCACTTCCATCTGATTTTAATCGCTAAGACAACCCCAAAGAGAAGCACTTATGAACACAATCATCACCAGTGGCTCTATTTGAAGTCATCTGAGAGTTTTTGCTAAAAAATGTATTCTTCCATATAGCTTTTTCGTCCTTAAAACCGCTCTCTGTTGAAGAACACACAACCAAGACAACCCCATACAGCTTACACAGTGAAAGATGCAGCGATCAGCAAAACTACCCCAACAAAAAGCACTTACTGTATTGAGAACCAAAGTGAGTGTTTTTGTAAGGGTAGTCATGAAGACCAAATGTGGACACAGAAAGGATTATTGCGTTTCATTCACTTCCATCTGATTGTAATCGCTAAGACAACCCCAAAGAGAAGCACTTATGAACACAATCATTACCAGTGGCTCTATTTGAAGTCATCTGAGAGTTTTTGCTCAAAAAATGTATTCTTCCATATAGCTTTTTCGTCCTTGAAACCGCTCTCTGTTGAAGAACACACAACCAAGACAACCCCATACAGCTTACACAGTGAAAGATGCAGCGATCAGCAAAATTACCCCAACAAGAAGCACTTACTGTATTGAGAACCAAAGTGAGTGTTTTTGTAAGGGTAGTCATGAAGACCAAATGTGGACACAGAGAGGATTATTGCGTTTCATTCACTTCCATCTGATTGTAATCGCTAAGACAACCCCAAAGAGAAGCACTTATGAAAACAATCATCACCAGTGGCTCTATTTGAAGTCATCTGAGAGTTTTTGCTCAAAAATGTATTCTTCCATGTAGCTTTTTTGTCCTTGAAAGCGCTCTCTGTTGAAGAACACACAACCAAGACAACCCCAAAAAGAAGCACTTACGAACTGAAGAATCATCAGTGTCCCTATTTGAGGTTATCTGAATTGGATTTCATTGACCTTTGCCTTTGGTTTTGGTGTGTAGTATTTGTCATGATCAACCGCCCCAACAAGTAGCACTTTCTGAATTCAAACACAAGCCAATGCTCAAGTTGAGGCAACATTTATGACTTCCAATGAGCAGTGATGAGTTCACTTGTAGTGCAGCTAGATCCCAGTCGCATCCTCTGTGTTGTGTCCTCGAAGCCGTGGAAGTAGTATTTCGATTTACCCACCTTAAATACTAAATCCAAACCAAGTCACATAAACTCCACCTACTATTTGATGGAGTTTCAATGGTCTAGACCATGTAAGTTGACAATGGAATAGTGAAGAGACAACCATTACCTTAAATGAATGCTTACTATTAGCATTTCAGAAGTGGTCAATCACACTGCAATTGTTCGTCATTGCGCAACTCGTTACTACTTGGTGGCCATCACTTGCAGCTCGATCAACAGTACCTTAAAAAGTACAATTCACAAGACACTTTAAATGAAATACAGCTCCAACACACAAGAGTCAGAGATGAACAAAACTACCCCAACAAAAAGCACTTACTGTATTGAGAAGCAAAGTGAGTGTTTTTGTAAGGGTAGTCATGAAGACCAAATGTGGACACAGAGAGGATTATTGCGTTTCATTCACTTCCATCTGATTGTAATCGCTAAGACAACCCCAAAGAGAAGCACTTATGAAAACAATCATCACCAGTGGCTCTATTTGAAGTCATCTGAGAGTTTTTGCTCAAAAAATGTATTCTTCCATATAGCTTTTTCGTCCTTGAAACCGCTCTCTGTTGAAGAACACACAACCAAGACAACCCCATACAGCTTACACAGTGAAAGATGCAGCGATCAGCAAAATTACCCCAACAAAAAGCACTTACTGTATTGAGAACCAAAGTGAGTGTTTTTGTAAGGGTAGTCATGAAGACCAAATGTGGACACAGAGAGGATTATTGCGTTTCATTCACTTCCATCTGATTGTAATCGCTAAGACAACCCCAAAGAGAAGCACTTATGAAAACAATCATCACCAGTGGCTCTATTTGAAGTCATCTGAGAGTTTTTGCTCAAAAATGTATTCTTCCATGTAGCTTTTTTGTCCTTGAAAGCGCTCTCTGTTGAAGAACACACAACCAAGACAACCCCAAAAAGAAGCACTTACGAACTGAAGAATCATCAGTGTCCCTATTTGAGGTTATCTGAATTGGATTTCATTGACCTTTGCCTTTGGTTTTGGTGTGTAGTATTTGTCATGATCAACCGCCCCAACAAGTAGCACTTTCTGAATTCAAACACAAGCCAATGCTCAAGTTGAGGCAACATTTATGACTTCCAATGAGCAGTGATGAGTTCACTTGTAGTGCAGCTGGATCCCAGTCGCATCCTCTGTGTTGTGTCCTCGAAGCCGTGGAAGTAGTGTTTCGATTTACCCACCTTAAATACTAAATCCAAACCAAGTCACATAAACTCCACCTACTATTTGATGGAGTTTCAATGGTCTAGACCATGTAAGTTGACAATGGAATAGTGAGGAGACAACCATTACCTTAAATGAATGCTTACTATTAGCATTTCAGAAGTGGTCCATCACACTGCAATTGTTCGTCATTGCGCAACTCGTTACTACTTGGTAGCCATCACTTGCAGCTCGATCAACAGTACCTTAAAAAGTAAAATTCACAAGACACTTTAAATGAAATACAGCTCCAACACACAAGAGTCAGAGATGAACAAAACTACCCCAACAAAAGCACTTACTGTATTAAGAACCAAAGTGAGTGTTTTTGTAAGGGTAGTCATGAAGACCAAATGTGGACACAGAGAGGATTATTGCATTTCATTCACTTCCATCTGATTTTAATCGCTAAGACAACCCCAAAGAGAAGCACTTATGAACACAATCATCACCAGTGGCTCTATTTGAAGTCATCTGAGAGTTTTTGCTAAAAAATGTATTCTTCCATATAGCTTTTTCGTCCTTAAAACCGCTCTCTGTTGAAGAACACACAACCAAGACAACCCCATACAGCTTACACAGTGAAAGATGCAGCGATCAGCAAAACTACCCCAACAAAAAGCACTTACTGTATTGAGAACCAAAGTGAGTGTTTTTGTAAGGGTAGTCATGAAGACCAAATGTGGACACAGAAAGGATTATTGCGTTTCATTCACTTCCATCTGATTGTAATCGCTAAGACAACCCCAAAGAGAAGCACTTATGAACACAATCATTACCAGTGGCTCTATTTGAAGTCATCTGAGAGTTTTTGCTCAAAAAATGTATTCTTCCATATAGCTTTTTCGTCCTTGAAACCGCTCTCTGTTGAAGAACACACAACCAAGACAACCCCATACAGCTTACACAGTGAAAGATGCAGCGATCAGCAAAATTACCCCAACAAGAAGCACTTACTGTATTGAGAACCAAAGTGAGTGTTTTTGTAAGGGTAGTCATGAAGACCAAATGTGGACACAGAGAGGATTATTGCGTTTCATTCACTTCCATCTGATTGTAATCGCTAAGACAACCCCAAAGAGAAGCACTTATGAAAACAATCATCACCAGTGGCTCTATTTGAAGTCATCTGAGAGTTTTTGCTCAAAAATGTATTCTTCCATGTAGCTTTTTTGTCCTTGAAAGCGCTCTCTGTTGAAGAACACACAACCAAGACAACCCCAAAAAGAAGCACTTACGAACTGAAGAATCATCAGTGTCCCTATTTGAGGTTATCTGAATTGGATTTCATTGACCTTTGCCTTTGGTTTTGGTGTGTAGTATTTGTCATGATCAACCGCCCCAACAAGTAGCACTTTCTGAATTCAAACACAAGCCAATGCTCAAGTTGAGGCAACATTTATGACTTCCAATGAGCAGTGATGAGTTCACTTGTAGTGCAGCTAGATCCCAGTCGCATCCTCTGTGTTGTGTCCTCGAAGCCGTGGAAGTAGTATTTCGATTTACCCACCTTAAATACTAAATCCAAACCAAGTCACATAAACTCCACCTACTATTTGATGGAGTTTCAATGGTCTAGACCATGTAAGTTGACAATGGAATAGTGAAGAGACAACCATTACCTTAAATGAATGCTTACTATTAGCATTTCAGAAGTGGTCAATCACACTGCAATTGTTCGTCATTGCGCAACTCGTTACTACTTGGTGGCCATCACTTGCAGCTCGATCAACAGTACCTTAAAAAGTACAATTCACAAGACACTTTAAATGAAATACAGCTCCAACACACAAGAGTCAGAGATGAACAAAACTACCCCAACAAAAAGCACTTACTGTATTGAGAAGCAAAGTGAGTGTTTTTGTAAGGGTAGTCATGAAGACCAAATGTGGACACAGAGAGGATTATTGCGTTTCATTCACTTCCATCTGATTGTAATCGCTAAGACAACCCCAAAGAGAAGCACTTATGAAAACAATCATCACCAGTGGCTCTATTTGAAGTCATCTGAGAGTTTTTGCTCAAAAAATGTATTCTTCCATATAGCTTTTTCGTCCTTGAAACCGCTCTCTGTTGAAGAACACACAACCAAGACAACCCCATACAGCTTACACAGTGAAAGATGCAGCGATCAGCAAAATTACCCCAACAAAAAGCACTTACTGTATTGAGAACCAAAGTGAGTGTTTTTGTAAGGGTAGTCATGAAGACCAAATGTGGACACAGAGAGGATTATTGCGTTTCATTCACTTCCATCTGATTGTAATCGCTAAGACAACCCCAAAGAGAAGCACTTATGAAAACAATCATCACCAGTGGCTCTATTTGAAGTCATCTGAGAGTTTTTGCTCAAAAATGTATTCTTCCATGTAGCTTTTTTGTCCTTGAAAGCGCTCTCTGTTGAAGAACACACAACCAAGACAACCCCAAAAAGAAGCACTTACGAACTGAAGAATCATCAGTGTCCCTATTTGAGGTTATCTGAATTGGATTTCATTGACCTTTGCCTTTGGTTTTGGTGTGTAGTATTTGTCATGATCAACCGCCCCAACAAGTAGCACTTTCTGAATTCAAACACAAGCCAATGCTCAAGTTGAGGCAACATTTATGACTTCCAATGAGCAGTGATGAGTTCACTTGTAGTGCAGCTGGATCCCAGTCGCATCCTCTGTGTTGTGTCCTCGAAGCCGTGGAAGTAGTGTTTCGATTTACCCACCTTAAATACTAAATCCAAACCAAGTCACATAAACTCCACCTACTATTTGATGGAGTTTCAATGGTCTAGACCATGTAAGTTGACAATGGAATAGTGAGGAGACAACCATTACCTTAAATGAATGCTTACTATTAGCATTTCAGAAGTGGTCCATCACACTGCAATTGTTCGTCATTGCGCAACTCGTTACTACTTGGTAGCCATCACTTGCAGCTCGATCAACAGTACCTTAAAAAGTAAAATTCACAAGACACTTTAAATGAAATACAGCTCCAACACACAAGAGTCAGAGATGAACAAAACTACCCCAACAAAAGCACTTACTGTATTAAGAACCAAAGTGAGTGTTTTTGTAAGGGTAGTCATGAAGACCAAATGTGGACACAGAGAGGATTATTGCATTTCATTCACTTCCATCTGATTTTAATCGCTAAGACAACCCCAAAGAGAAGCACTTATGAACACAATCATCACCAGTGGCTCTATTTGAAGTCATCTGAGAGTTTTTGCTAAAAAATGTATTCTTCCATATAGCTTTTTCGTCCTTAAAACCGCTCTCTGTTGAAGAACACACAACCAAGACAACCCCATACAGCTTACACAGTGAAAGATGCAGCGATCAGCAAAACTACCCCAACAAAAAGCACTTACTGTATTGAGAACCAAAGTGAGTGTTTTTGTAAGGGTAGTCATGAAGACCAAATGTGGACACAGAAAGGATTATTGCGTTTCATTCACTTCCATCTGATTGTAATCACTAAGACAACCCCAAAGAGAAGCACTTATGAACACAATCATTACCAGTGGCTCTATTTGAAGTCATCTGAGAGTTTTTGCTCAAAAAATGTATTCTTCCATATAGCTTTTTCGTCCTTGAAACCGCTCTCTGTTGAAGAACACACAACCAAGACAACCCCATACAGCTTACACAGTGAAAGATGCAGCGATCAGCAAAATTACCCCAACAAGAAGCACTTACTGTATTGAGAACCAAAGTGAGTGTTTTTGTAAGGGTAGTCATGAAGACCAAATGTGGACACAGAGAGGATTATTGCGTTTCATTCACTTCCATCTGATTGTAATCGCTAAGACAACCCCAAAGAGAAGCACTTATGAAAACAATCATCACCAGTGGCTCTATTTGAAGTCATCTGAGAGTTTTTGCTCAAAAATGTATTCTTCCATGTAGCTTTTTCGTCCTTGAAAGCGCTCTCTGTTGAAGAACACACAACCAAGACAACCCCAAAAAGAAGCACTTACGAACTGAAGAATCATCAGTGTCCCTATTTTAGGTTATCTGAATTGGATTTCATTGACCTTTGCCTTTGGTTTTGGTGTGTAGTATTTGTCATGATCAACCGCCCCAACAAGTAGCACTTTCTGAATTCAAACACAAGCCAATGCTCAAGTTAAGGCAACATTTATGACTTCCAATGAGCAGTGATGAGTTCACTTGTAGTGCAGCTGGATCCCAGTCGCATCCTCTGTGTTGTGTCCTCGAAGCCGTGGAAGTAGTGTTTCGATTTACCCACCTTAAATACTAAATCCAAACCAAGTCACATAAACTCCACCTACTATTTGATGGAGTTTCAATGGTCTAGACCATGTAAGTTGACAATGGAATAGTGAAGAGACAACCATTACCTTAAATGAATGCTTACTATTAGCATTTCAGAAGTGGTCAATCACACTGCAATTGTTCGTCATTGCGCAACTCGTTACTACTTGGTGGCCATCACTTGCAGCTCGATCAACAGTACCTTAAAAAGTACAATTCACAAGACACTTTAAATGAAATACAGCTCCAACACACAAGAGTCAGAGATGAACAAAACTACCCCAACAAAAAGCACTTACTGTATTGAGAACCAAAGTGAGTGTTTTTGTAAGGGTAGTCGTGAAGACCAAATGTGGACACAGAGAGGATTATTGCGTTTCATTCACTTCCATCTGATTGTAATCGCTAAGACAACCCCAAAGAGAAGCACTTATGAAAACAATCATCACCAGTGGCTCTATTTGAAGTCATCTGAGAGTTTTTGCTCAAAAATGTATTCTTCCATGTAGCTTTTTTGTTCTTGAAAGCGCTCTCTGTTGAAGAACACACAACCAAGACAACCCCATACAGCTTACACAGTGAAAGATGCAGGGATCAGCAAAACTACCCCAACAAAAAGCACTTACTGTATTGAGAACCAAAGTGAGTGTTTTTGTAAGGGTAGTCATGAAGACCAAATGTGGACACAGAAAGGATTATTGCGTTTCATTCACTTCCATCTGATTGTAATCGCTAAGACAACCCCAAAGAGAAGCACTTATGAACACAATCATCACCAGTGGCTCTATTTGAAGTCATCTGAGAGTTTTTGCTCAAAAAATGTATTCTTCCATATAGCTTTTTCGTCCTTGAAACCGCTCTCTGTTGAAGAACACACAACCAAGACAACCCCATACAGCTTACACAGTGAAAGATGCAGCGATCAGCAAAATTACCCCAACAAAAAGCACTTACTGTATTGAGAACCAAAGTGAGTGTTTTTGTAAGGGTAGTCATGAAGACCAAATGTGGACACAGAGAGGATTATTGCGTTTCATTCACTTCCATCTGATTGTAATCGCTAAGACAACCCCAAAGAGAAGCACTTATGAAAACAATCATCACCAGTGGCTCTATTTGAAGTCATCTGAGAGTTTTTGCTCAAAAATGTATTCTTCCATGTAGCTTTTTTGTCCTTGAAAGCGCTCTCTGTTGAAGAACACACAACCAAGACAACCCCAAAAAGAAGCACTTACGAACTGAAGAATCATCAGTGTCCCTATTTGAGGTTATCTGAATTGGATTTCATTGACCTTTGCCTTTGGTTTTGGTGTGTAGTATTTGTCATGATCAACCGCCCCAACAAGTAGCACTTTCTGAATTCAAACACAAGCCAATGCTCAAGTTGAGGCAACATTTATGACTTCCAATGAGCAGTGATGAGTTCACTTGTAGTGCAGCTGGATCCCAGTCGCATCCTCTGTGTTGTGTCCTCGAAGCCGTGGAAGTAGTGTTTCGATTTACCCACCTTAAATACTAAATCCAAACCAAGTCACATAAACTCCACCTACTATTTGATGGAGTTTCAATGGTCTAGACCATGTAAGTTGACAATGGAATAGTGAGGAGACAACCATTACCTTAAATGAATGCTTACTATTAGCATTTCAGAAGTGGTCCATCACACTGCAATTGTTCGTCATTGCGCAACTCGTTACTACTTGGTAGCCATCACTTGCAGCTCGATCAACAGTACCTTAAAAAGTAAAATTCACAAGACACTTTAAATGAAATACAGCTCCAACACACAAGAGTCAGAGATGAACAAAACTACCCCAACAAAAGCACTTACTGTATTAAGAACCAAAGTGAGTGTTTTTGTAAGGGTAGTCATGAAGACCAAATGTGGACACAGAGAGGATTATTGCATTTCATTCACTTCCATCTGATTTTAATCGCTAAGACAACCCCAAAGAGAAGCACTTATGAACACAATCATCACCAGTGGCTCTATTTGAAGTCATCTGAGAGTTTTTGCTAAAAAATGTATTCTTCCATATAGCTTTTTCGTCCTTAAAACCGCTCTCTGTTGAAGAACACACAACCAAGACAACCCCATACAGCTTACACAGTGAAAGATGCAGCGATCAGCAAAACTACCCCAACAAAAAGCACTTACTGTATTGAGAACCAAAGTGAGTGTTTTTGTAAGGGTAGTCATGAAGACCAAATGTGGACACAGAAAGGATTATTGCGTTTCATTCACTTCCATCTGATTGTAATCACTAAGACAACCCCAAAGAGAAGCACTTATGAACACAATCATTACCAGTGGCTCTATTTGAAGTCATCTGAGAGTTTTTGCTCAAAAAATGTATTCTTCCATATAGCTTTTTCGTCCTTGAAACCGCTCTCTGTTGAAGAACACACAACCAAGACAACCCCATACAGCTTACACAGTGAAAGATGCAGCGATCAGCAAAATTACCCCAACAAGAAGCACTTACTGTATTGAGAACCAAAGTGAGTGTTTTTGTAAGGGTAGTCATGAAGACCAAATGTGGACACAGAGAGGATTATTGCGTTTCATTCACTTCCATCTGATTGTAATCGCTAAGACAACCCCAAAGAGAAGCACTTATGAAAACAATCATCACCAGTGGCTCTATTTGAAGTCATCTGAGAGTTTTTGCTCAAAAATGTATTCTTCCATGTAGCTTTTTCGTCCTTGAAAGCGCTCTCTGTTGAAGAACACACAACCAAGACAACCCCAAAAAGAAGCACTTACGAACTGAAGAATCATCAGTGTCCCTATTTTAGGTTATCTGAATTGGATTTCATTGACCTTTGCCTTTGGTTTTGGTGTGTAGTATTTGTCATGATCAACCGCCCCAACAAGTAGCACTTTCTGAATTCAAACACAAGCCAATGCTCAAGTTGAGGCAACATTTATGACTTCCAATGAGCAGTGATGAGTTCACTTGTAGTGCAGCTGGATCCCAGTCGCATCCTCTGTGTTGTGTCCTCGAAGCCGTGGAAGTAGTGTTTCGATTTACCCACCTTAAATACTAAATCCAAACCAAGTCACATAAACTCCACCTACTATTTGATGGAGTTTCAATGGTCTAGACCATGTAAGTTGACAATGGAATAGTGAAGAGACAACCATTACCTTAAATGAATGCTTACTATTAGCATTTCAGAAGTGGTCAATCACACTGCAATTGTTCGTCATTGCGCAACTCGTTACTACTTGGTGGCCATCACTTGCAGCTCGATCAACAGTACCTTAAAAAGTACAATTCACAAGACACTTTAAATGAAATACAGCTCCAACACACAAGAGTCAGAGATGAACAAAACTACCCCAACAAAAAGCACTTACTGTATTGAGAACCAAAGTGAGTGTTTTTGTAAGGGTAGTCGTGAAGACCAAATGTGGACACAGAGAGGATTATTGCGTTTCATTCACTTCCATCTGATTGTAATCGCTAAGACAACCCCAAAGAGAAGCACTTATGAAAACAATCATCACCAGTGGCTCTATTTGAAGTCATCTGAGAGTTTTTGCTCAAAAATGTATTCTTCCATGTAGCTTTTTTGTTCTTGAAAGCGCTCTCTGTTGAAGAACACACAACCAAGACAACCCCATACAGCTTACACAGTGAAAGATGCAGGGATCAGCAAAACTACCCCAACAAAAAGCACTTACTGTATTGAGAACCAAAGTGAGTGTTTTTGTAAGGGTAGTCATGAAGACCAAATGTGGACACAGAAAGGATTATTGCGTTTCATTCACTTCCATCTGATTGTAATCGCTAAGACAACCCCAAAGAGAAGCACTTATGAACACAATCATCACCAGTGGCTCTATTTGAAGTCATCTGAGAGTTTTTGCTCAAAAAATGTATTCTTCCATATAGCTTTTTCGTCCTTGAAACCGCTCTCTGTTGAAGAACACACAACCAAGACAACCCCATACAGCTTACACAGTGAAAGATGCAGCGATCAGCAAAATTACCCCAACAAAAAGCACTTACTGTATTGAGAACCAAAGTGAGTGTTTTTGTAAGGGTAGTCATGAAGACCAAATGTGGACACAGAGAGGATTATTGCGTTTCATTCACTTCCATCTGATTGTAATCGCTAAGACAACCCCAAAGAGAAGCACTTATGAAAACAATCATCACCAGTGGCTCTATTTGAAGTCATCTGAGAGTTTTTGCTCAAAAATGTATTCTTCCATGTAGCTTTTTTGTCCTTGAAAGCGCTCTCTGTTGAAGAACACACAACCAAGACAACCCCAAAAAGAAGCACTTACGAACTGAAGAATCATCAGTGTCCCTATTTGAGGTTATCTGAATTGGATTTCATTGACCTTTGCCTTTGGTTTTGGTGTGTAGTATTTGTCATGATCAACCGCCCCAACAAGTAGCACTTTCTGAATTCAAACACAAGCCAATGCTCAAGTTGAGGCAACATTTATGACTTCCAATGAGCAGTGATGAGTTCACTTGTAGTGCAGCTGGATCCCAGTCGCATCCTCTGTGTTGTGTCCTCGAAGCCGTGGAAGTAGTGTTTCGATTTACCCACCTTAAATACTAAATCCAAACCAAGTCACATAAACTCCACCTACTATTTGATGGAGTTTCAATGGTCTAGACCATGTAAGTTGACAATGGAATAGTGAGGAGACAACCATTACCTTAAATGAATGCTTACTATTAGCATTTCAGAAGTGGTCAATCACACTGCAATTGTTCGTCATTGCGCAACTCGTTACTACTTGGTGGCCATCACTTGCAGCTCGATCAACAGTACCTTAAAAAGTACAATTCACAAGACACTTTAAATGAAATACAGCTCCAACACACAAGAGTCAGAGATGAACAAAACTACCCCAACAAAAAGCACTTACTGTATTGAGAACCAAAGTGAGTGTTTTTGTAAGGGTAGTCATGAAGACCAAATGTGGACACAGAGAGGATTATTGCGTTTCATTCACTTCCATCTGATTGTAATCGCTAAGACAACCCCAAAGAGAAGCACTTATGAAAACAATCATCACCAGTGGCTCTATTTGAAGTCATCTGAGAGTTTTTGCTCAAAAATGTATTCTTCCATGTAGCTTTTTTGTCCTTGAAAGCGCTCTCTGTTGAAGAACACACAACCAAGACAACCCCAAAAAGAAGCACTTACGAACTGAAGAATCATCAGTGTCCCTATTTGAGGTTATCTGAATTGGATTTCATTGACCTTTGCCTTTGGTTTTGGTGTGTAGTATTTGTCATGATCAACCGCCCCAACAAGTAGCACTTTCTGAATTCAAACACAAGCCAATGCTCAAGTTGAGGCAACATTTATGACTTCCAATGAGCAGTGATGAGTTCACTTGTAGTGCAGCTGGATCCCAGTCGCATCCTCTGTGTTGTGTCCTCGAAGCCGTGGAAGTAGTGTTTCGATTTACCCACCTTAAATACTAAATCCAAACCAAGTCACATAAACTCCACCTACTATTTGATGGAGTTTCAATGGTCTAGACCATGTAAGTTGACAATGGAATAGTGAGGAGACAACCATTACCTTAAATGAATGCTTACTATTAGCATTTCAGAAGTGGTCAATCACACTGCAATTGTTCGTCATTGCGCAACTCGTTACTACTTGGTGGCCATCACTTGCAGCTCGATCAACAGTACCTTAAAAAGTACAATTCACAAGACACTTTAAATGAAATACAGCTCCAACACACAAGAGTCAGAGATGAACAAAACTACCCCAACAAAAAGCACTTACTGTATTGAGAACCAAAGTGAGTGTTTTTGTAAGGGTAGTCATGAAGACCAAATGTGGACACAGAGAGGATTATTGCGTTTCATTCACTTCCATCTGATTGTAATCGCTAAGACAACCCCAAAGAGAAGCACTTATGAAAACAATCATCACCAGTGGCTCTATTTGAAGTCATCTGAGAGTTTTTGCTCAAAAATGTATTCTTCCATGTAGCTTTTTTGTCCTTGAAAGCGCTCTCTGTTGAAGAACACACAACCAAGACAACCCCAAAAAGAAGCACTTACGAACTGAAGAATCATCAGTGTCCCTATTTGAGGTTATCTGAATTGGATTTCATTGACCTTTGCCTTTGGTTTTGGTGTGTAGTATTTGTCATGATCAACCGCCCCAACAAGTAGCACTTTCTGAATTCAAACACAAGCCAATGCTCAAGTTGAGGCAACATTTATGACTTCCAATGAGCAGTGATGAGTTCACTTGTAGTGCAGCTGGATCCCAGTCGCATCCTCTGTGTTGTGTCCTCGAAGCCGTGGAAGTAGTGTTTCGATTTACCCACCTTAAATACTAAATCCAAACCAAGTCACATAAACTCCACCTACTATTTGATGGAGTTTCAATGGTCTAGACCATGTAAGTTGACAATGGAATAGTGAGGAGACAACCATTACCTTAAATGAATGCTTACTATTAGCATTTCAGAAGTGGTCCATCACACTGCAATTGTTCGTCATTGCGCAACTCGTTACTACTTGGTAGCCATCACTTGCAGCTCGATCAACAGTACCTTAAAAAGTAAAATTCACAAGACACTTTAAATGAAATACAGCTCCAACACACAAGAGTCAGAGATGAACAAAACTACCCCAACAAAAGCACTTACTGTATTAAGAACCAAAGTGAGTGTTTTTGTAAGGGTAGTCATGAAGACCAAATGTGGACACAGAGAGGATTATTGCATTTCATTCACTTCCATCTGATTTTAATCGCTAAGACAACCCCAAAGAGAAGCACTTATGAACACAATCATCACCAGTGGCTCTATTTGAAGTCATCTGAGAGTTTTTGCTAAAAAATGTATTCTTCCATATAGCTTTTTCGTCCTTAAAACCGCTCTCTGTTGAAGAACACACAACCAAGACAACCCCATACAGCTTACACAGTGAAAGATGCAGCGATCAGCAAAACTACCCCAACAAAAAGCACTTACTGTATTGAGAACCAAAGTGAGTGTTTTTGTAAGGGTAGTCATGAAGACCAAATGTGGACACAGAAAGGATTATTGCGTTTCATTCACTTCCATCTGATTGTAATCGCTAAGACAACCCCAAAGAGAAGCACTTATGAACACAATCATCACCAGTGGCTCTATTTGAAGTCATCTGAGAGTTTTTGCTCAAAAAATGTATTCTTCCATATAGCTTTTTCGTCCTTGAAACCGCTCTCTGTTGAAGAACACACAACCAAGACAACCCCATACAGCTTACACAGTGAAAGATGCAGCGATCATCAAAATTACCCCAACAAAAAGCACTTACTGTATTGAGAACCAAAGTGAGTGTTTTTGTAAGGGTAGTCATGAAGACCAAATGTGGACACAGAGAGGATTATTGCGTTTCATTCACTTCCATCTGATTGTAATCGCTAAGACAACCCCAAAGAGAAGCACTTATGAAAACAATCATCACCAGTGGCTCTATTTGAAGTCATCTGAGAGTTTTTGCTCAAAAATGTATTCTTCCATGTAGCTTTTTTGTCCTTGAAAGCGCTCTCTGTTGAAGAACACACAACCAAGACAACCCCAAAAAGAAGCACTTACGAACTGAAGAATCATCAGTGTCCCTATTTGAGGTTATCTGAATTGGATTTCATTGACCTTTGCCTTTGGTTTTGGTGTGTAGTATTTGTCATGATCAACCGCCCCAACAAGTAGCACTTTCTGAATTCAAACACAAGCCAATGCTCAAGTTGAGGCAACATTTATGACTTCCAATGAGCAGTGATGAGTTCACTTGTAGTGCAGCTGGATCCCAGTCGCATCCTCTGTGTTGTGTCCTCGAAGCCGTGGAAGTAGTGTTTCGATTTACCCACCTTAAATACTAAATCCAAACCAAGTCACATAAACTCCACCTACTATTTGATGGAGTTTCAATGGTCTAGACCATGTAAGTTGACAATGGAATAGTGAGGAGACAACCATTACCTTAAATGAATGCTTACTATTAGCATTTCAGAAGTGGTCCATCACACTGCAATTGTTCGTCATTGCGCAACTCGTTACTACTTGGTAGCCATCACTTGCAGCTCGATCAACAGTACCTTAAAAAGTAAAATTCACAAGACACTTTAAATGAAATACAGCTCCAACACACAAGAGTCAGAGATGAACAAAACTACCCCAACAAAAGCACTTACTGTATTAAGAACCAAAGTGAGTGTTTTTGTAAGGGTAGTCATGAAGACCAAATGTGGACACAGAGAGGATTATTGCATTTCATTCACTTCCATCTGATTTTAATCGCTAAGACAACCCCAAAGAGAAGCACTTATGAACACAATCATCACCAGTGGCTCTATTTGAAGTCATCTGAGAGTTTTTGCTAAAAAATGTATTCTTCCATATAGCTTTTTCGTCCTTAAAACCGCTCTCTGTTGAAGAACACACAACCAAGACAACCCCATACAGCTTACACAGTGAAAGATGCAGCGATCAGCAAAACTACCCCAACAAAAAGCACTTACTGTATTGAGAACCAAAGTGAGTGTTTTTGTAAGGGTAGTCATGAAGACCAAATGTGGACACAGAAAGGATTATTGCGTTTCATTCACTTCCATCTGATTGTAATCACTAAGACAACCCCAAAGAGAAGCACTTATGAACACAATCATTACCAGTGGCTCTATTTGAAGTCATCTGAGAGTTTTTGCTCAAAAAATGTATTCTTCCATATAGCTTTTTCGTCCTTGAAACCGCTCTCTGTTGAAGAACACACAACCAAGACAACCCCATACAGCTTACACAGTGAAAGATGCAGCGATCAGCAAAATTACCCCAACAAGAAGCACTTACTGTATTGAGAACCAAAGTGAGTGTTTTTGTAAGGGTAGTCATGAAGACCAAATGTGGACACAGAGAGGATTATTGCGTTTCATTCACTTCCATCTGATTGTAATCGCTAAGACAACCCCAAAGAGAAGCACTTATGAAAACAATCATCACCAGTGGCTCTATTTGAAGTCATCTGAGAGTTTTTGCTCAAAAATGTATTCTTCCATGTAGCTTTTTCGTCCTTGAAAGCGCTCTCTGTTGAAGAACACACAACCAAGACAACCCCAAAAAGAAGCACTTACGAACTGAAGAATCATCAGTGTCCCTATTTTAGGTTATCTGAATTGGATTTCATTGACCTTTGCCTTTGGTTTTGGTGTGTAGTATTTGTCATGATCAACCGCCCCAACAAGTAGCACTTTCTGAATTCAAACACAAGCCAATGCTCAAGTTGAGGCAACATTTATGACTTCCAATGAGCAGTGATGAGTTCACTTGTAGTGCAGCTGGATCCCAGTCGCATCCTCTGTGTTGTGTCCTCGAAGCCGTGGAAGTAGTGTTTCGATTTACCCACCTTAAATACTAAATCCAAACCAAGTCACATAAACTCCACCTACTATTTGATGGAGTTTCAATGGTCTAGACCATGTAAGTTGACAATGGAATAGTGAAGAGACAACCATTACCTTAAATGAATGCTTACTATTAGCATTTCAGAAGTGGTCAATCACACTGCAATTGTTCGTCATTGCGCAACTCGTTACTACTTGGTGGCCATCACTTGCAGCTCGATCAACAGTACCTTAAAAAGTACAATTCACAAGACACTTTAAATGAAATACAGCTCCAACACACAAGAGTCAGAGATGAACAAAACTACCCCAACAAAAAGCACTTACTGTATTGAGAACCAAAGTGAGTGTTTTTGTAAGGGTAGTCGTGAAGACCAAATGTGGACACAGAGAGGATTATTGCGTTTCATTCACTTCCATCTGATTGTAATCGCTAAGACAACCCCAAAGAGAAGCACTTATGAAAACAATCATCACCAGTGGCTCTATTTGAAGTCATCTGAGAGTTTTTGCTCAAAAATGTATTCTTCCATGTAGCTTTTTTGTTCTTGAAAGCGCTCTCTGTTGAAGAACACACAACCAAGACAACCCCATACAGCTTACACAGTGAAAGATGCAGGGATCAGCAAAACTACCCCAACAAAAAGCACTTACTGTATTGAGAACCAAAGTGAGTGTTTTTGTAAGGGTAGTCATGAAGACCAAATGTGGACACAGAAAGGATTATTGCGTTTCATTCACTTCCATCTGATTGTAATCGCTAAGACAACCCCAAAGAGAAGCACTTATGAACACAATCATCACCAGTGGCTCTATTTGAAGTCATCTGAGAGTTTTTGCTCAAAAAATGTATTCTTCCATATAGCTTTTTCGTCCTTGAAACCGCTCTCTGTTGAAGAACACACAACCAAGACAACCCCATACAGCTTACACAGTGAAAGATGCAGCGATCAGCAAAATTACCCCAACAAAAAGCACTTACTGTATTGAGAACCAAAGTGAGTGTTTTTGTAAGGGTAGTCATGAAGACCAAATGTGGACACAGAGAGGATTATTGCGTTTCATTCACTTCCATCTGATTGTAATCGCTAAGACAACCCCAAAGAGAAGCACTTATGAAAACAATCATCACCAGTGGCTCTATTTGAAGTCATCTGAGAGTTTTTGCTCAAAAATGTATTCTTCCATGTAGCTTTTTTGTCCTTGAAAGCGCTCTCTGTTGAAGAACACACAACCAAGACAACCCCAAAAAGAAGCACTTACGAACTGAAGAATCATCAGTGTCCCTATTTGAGGTTATCTGAATTGGATTTCATTGACCTTTGCCTTTGGTTTTGGTGTGTAGTATTTGTCATGATCAACCGCCCCAACAAGTAGCACTTTCTGAATTCAAACACAAGCCAATGCTCAAGTTGAGGCAACATTTATGACTTCCAATGAGCAGTGATGAGTTCACTTGTAGTGCAGCTGGATCCCAGTCGCATCCTCTGTGTTGTGTCCTCGAAGCCGTGGAAGTAGTGTTTCGATTTACCCACCTTAAATACTAAATCCAAACCAAGTCACATAAACTCCACCTACTATTTGATGGAGTTTCAATGGTCTAGACCATGTAAGTTGACAATGGAATAGTGAGGAGACAACCATTACCTTAAATGAATGCTTACTATTAGCATTTCAGAAGTGGTCAATCACACTGCAATTGTTCGTCATTGCGCAACTCGTTACTACTTGGTGGCCATCACTTGCAGCTCGATCAACAGTACCTTAAAAAGTACAATTCACAAGACACTTTAAATGAAATACAGCTCCAACACACAAGAGTCAGAGATGAACAAAACTACCCCAACAAAAAGCACTTACTGTATTGAGAACCAAAGTGAGTGTTTTTGTAAGGGTAGTCATGAAGACCAAATGTGGACACAGAGAGGATTATTGCGTTTCATTCACTTCCATCTGATTGTAATCGCTAAGACAACCCCAAAGAGAAGCACTTATGAAAACAATCATCACCAGTGGCTCTATTTGAAGTCATCTGAGAGTTTTTGCTCAAAAATGTATTCTTCCATGTAGCTTTTTTGTCCTTGAAAGCGCTCTCTGTTGAAGAACACACAACCAAGACAACCCCAAAAAGAAGCACTTACGAACTGAAGAATCATCAGTGTCCCTATTTGAGGTTATCTGAATTGGATTTCATTGACCTTTGCCTTTGGTTTTGGTGTGTAGTATTTGTCATGATCAACCGCCCCAACAAGTAGCACTTTCTGAATTCAAACACAAGCCAATGCTCAAGTTGAGGCAACATTTATGACTTCCAATGAGCAGTGATGAGTTCACTTGTAGTGCAGCTGGATCCCAGTCGCATCCTCTGTGTTGTGTCCTCGAAGCCGTGGAAGTAGTGTTTCGATTTACCCACCTTAAATACTAAATCCAAACCAAGTCACATAAACTCCACCTACTATTTGATGGAGTTTCAATGGTCTAGACCATGTAAGTTGACAATGGAATAGTGAGGAGACAACCATTACCTTAAATGAATGCTTACTATTAGCATTTCAGAAGTGGTCAATCACACTGCAATTGTTCGTCATTGCGCAACTCGTTACTACTTGGTGGCCATCACTTGCAGCTCGATCAACAGTACCTTAAAAAGTACAATTCACAAGACACTTTAAATGAAATACAGCTCCAACACACAAGAGTCAGAGATTAACAAAACTACCCCAACAAAAAGCACTTACTGTATTGAGAACCAAAGTGAGTGTTTTTGTAAGGGTAGTCATGAAGACCAAATGTGGACACAGAGAGGATTATTGCGTTTCATTCACTTCCATCTGATTGTAATCGCTAAGACAACCCCAAAGAGAAGCACTTATGAAAACAATCATCACCAGTGGCTCTATTTGAAGTCATCTGAGAGTTTTTGCTCAAAAATGTATTCTTCCATGTAGCTTTTTTGTCCTTGAAAGCGCTCTCTGTTGAAGAACACACAACCAAGACAACCCCAAAAAGAAGCACTTACGAACTGAAGAATCATCAGTGTCCCTATTTGAGGTTATCTGAATTGGATTTCATTGACCTTTGCCTTTGGTTTTGGTGTGTAGTATTTGTCATGATCAACCGCCCCAACAAGTAGCACTTTCTGAATTCAAACACAAGCCAATGCTCAAGTTGAGGCAACATTTATGACTTCCAATGAGCAGTGATGAGTTCACTTGTAGTGCAGCTGGATCCCAGTCGCATCCTCTGTGTTGTGTCCTCGAAGCCGTGGAAGTAGTGTTTCGATTTACCCACCTTAAATACTAAATCCAAACCAAGTCACATAAACTCCACCTACTATTTGATGGAGTTTCAATGGTCTAGACCATGTAAGTTGACAATGGAATAGTGAGGAGACAACCATTACCTTAAATGAATGCTTACTATTAGCATTTCAGAAGTGGTCAATCACACTGCAATTGTTCGTCATTGCGCAACTCGTTACTACTTGGTGGCCATCACTTGCAGCTCGATCAACAGTACCTTAAAAAGTACAATTCACAAGACACTTTAAATGAAATACAGCTCCAACACACAAGAGTCAGAGATGAACAAAACTACCCCAACAAAAAGCACTTACTGTATTGAGAACCAAAGTGAGTGTTTTTGTAAGGGTAGTCATGAAGACCAAATGTGGACACAGAGAGGATTATTGCGTTTCATTCACTTCCATCTGATTGTAATCGCTAAGACAACCCCAAAGAGAAGCACTTATGAAAACAATCATCACCAGTGGCTCTATTTGAAGTCATCTGAGAGTTTTTGCTCAAAAATGTATTCTTCCATGTAGCTTTTTTGTCCTTGAAAGCGCTCTCTGTTGAAGAACACACAACCAAGACAACCCCAAAAAGAAGCACTTACGAACTGAAGAATCATCAGTGTCCCTATTTGAGGTTATCTGAATTGGATTTCATTGACCTTTGCCTTTGGTTTTGGTGTGTAGTATTTGTCATGATCAACCGCCCCAACAAGTAGCACTTTCTGAATTCAAACACAAGCCAATGCTCAAGTTGAGGCAACATTTATGACTTCCAATGAGCAGTGATGAGTTCACTTGTAGTGCAGCTGGATCCCAGTCGCATCCTCTGTGTTGTGTCCTCGAAGCCGTGGAAGTAGTGTTTCGATTTACCCACCTTAAATACTAAATCCAAACCAAGTCACATAAACTCCACCTACTATTTGATGGAGTTTCAATGGTCTAGACCATGTAAGTTGACAATGGAATAGTGAGGAGACAACCATTACCTTAAATGAATGCTTACTATTAGCATTTCAGAAGTGGTCAATCACACTGCAATTGTTCGTCATTGCGCAACTCGTTACTACTTGGTGGCCATCACTTGCAGCTCGATCAACAGTACCTTAAAAAGTACAATTCACAAGACACTTTAAATGAAATACAGCTCCAACACACAAGAGTCAGAGATGAACAAAACTACCCCAACAAAAAGCACTTACTGTATTGAGAACCAAAGTGAGTGTTTTTGTAAGGGTAGTCATGAAGACCAAATGTGGACACAGAGAGGATTATTGCGTTTCATTCACTTCCATCTGATTGTAATCGCTAAGACAACCCCAAAGAGAAGCACTTATGAAAACAATCATCACCAGTGGCTCTATTTGAAGTCATCTGAGAGTTTTTGCTGAAAAATGTATTCTTCCATGTAGCTTTTTTGTCCTTGAAAGCGCTCTCTGTTGAAGAACACACAACCAAGACAACCCCAAAAAGAAGCACTTACGAACTGAAGAATCATCAGTGTCCCTATTTGAGGTTATCTGAATTGGATTTCATTGACCTTTGCCTTTGGTTTTGGTGTGTAGTATTTGTCATGATCAACCGCCCCAACAAGTAGCACTTTCTGAATTCAAACACAAGCCAATGCTCAAGTTGAGGCAACATTTATGACTTCCAATGAGCAGTGATGAGTTCACTTGTAGTGCAGCTGGATCCCAGTCGCATCCTCTGTGTTGTGTCCTCGAAGCCGTGGAAGTAGTGTTTCGATTTACCCACCTTAAATACTAAATCCAAACCAAGTCACATAAACTCCACCTACTATTTGATGGAGTTTCAATGGTCTAGACCATGTAAGTTGACAATGGAATAGTGAGGAGACAACCATTACCTTAAATGAATGCTTACTATTAGCATTTCAGAAGTGGTCAATCACACTGCAATTGTTCGTCATTGCGCAACTCGTTACTACTTGGTGGCCATCACTTGCAGCTCGATCAACAGTACCTTAAAAAGTACAATTCACAAGACACTTTAAATGAAATACAGCTCCAACACACAAGAGTCAGAGATGAACAAAACTACCCCAACAAAAAGCACTTACTGTATTGAGAACCAAAGTGAGTGTTTTTGTAAGGGTAGTCATGAAGACCAAATGTGGACACAGAGAGGATTATTGCGTTTCATTCACTTCCATCTGATTGTAATCGCTAAGACAACCCCAAAGAGAAGCACTTATGAAAACAATCATCACCAGTGGCTCTATTTGAAGTCATCTGAGAGTTTTTGCTGAAAAATGTATTCTTCCATGTAGCTTTTTTGTCCTTGAAAGCGCTCTCTGTTGAAGAACACACAACCAAGACAACCCCAAAAAGAAGCACTTACGAACTGAAGAATCATCAGTGTCCCTATTTGAGGTTATCTGAATTGGATTTCATTGACCTTTGCCTTTGGTTTTGGTGTGTAGTATTTGTCATGATCAACCGCCCCAACAAGTAGCACTTTCTGAATTCAAACACAAGCCAATGCTCAAGTTGAGGCAACATTTATGACTTCCAATGAGCAGTGATGAGTTCACTTGTAGTGCAGCTGGATCCCAGTCGCATCCTCTGTGTTGTGTCCTCGAAGCCGTGGAAGTAGTGTTTCGATTTACCCACCTTAAATACTAAATCCAAACCAAGTCACATAAACTCCACCTACTATTTGATGGAGTTTCAATGGTCTAGACCATGTAAGTTGACAATGGAATAGTGAGGAGACAACCATTACCTTAAATGAATGCTTACTATTAGCATTTCAGAAGTGGTCAATCACACTGCAATTGTTCGTCATTGCGCAACTCGTTACTACTTGGTGGCCATCACTTGCAGCTCGATCAACAGTACCTTAAAAAGTACAATTCACAAGACACTTTAAATGAAATACAGCTCCAACACACAAGAGTCAGAGATGAACAAAACTACCCCAACAAAAAGCACTTACTGTATTGAGAACCAAAGTGAGTGTTTTTGTAAGGGTAGTCATGAAGACCAAATGTGGACACAGAGAGGATTATTGCGTTTCATTCACTTCCATCTGATTGTAATCGCTAAGACAACCCCAAAGAGAAGCACTTATGAAAACAATCATCACCAGTGGCTCTATTTGAAGTCATCTGAGAGTTTTTGCTCAAAAATGTATTCTTCCATGTAGCTTTTTTGTCCTTGAAAGCGCTCTCTGTTGAAGAACACACAACCAAGACAACCCCAAAAAGAAGCACTTACGAACTGAAGAATCATCAGTGTCCCTATTTGAGGTTATCTGAATTGGATTTCATTGACCTTTGCCTTTGGTTTTGGTGTGTAGTATTTGTCATGATCAACCGCCCCAACAAGTAGCACTTTCTGAATTCAAACACAAGCCAATGCTCAAGTTGAGGCAACATTTATGACTTCCAATGAGCAGTGATGAGTTCACTTGTAGTGCAGCTGGATCCCAGTCGCATCCTCTGTGTTGTGTCCTCGAAGCCGTGGAAGTAGTGTTTCGATTTACCCACCTTAAATACTAAATCCAAACCAAGTCACATAAACTCCACCTACTATTTGATGGAGTTTCAATGGTCTAGACCATGTAAGTTGACAATGGAATAGTGAGGAGACAACCATTACCTTAAATGAATGCTTACTATTAGCATTTCAGAAGTGGTCAATCACACTGCAATTGTTCGTCATTGCGCAACTCGTTACTACTTGGTGGCCATCACTTGCAGCTCGATCAACAGTACCTTAAAAAGTACAATTCACAAGACACTTTAAATGAAATACAGCTCCAACACACAAGAGTCAGAGATGAACAAAACTACCCCAACAAAAAGCACTTACTGTATTGAGAACCAAAGTGAGTGTTTTTGTAAGGGTAGTCATGAAGACCAAATGTGGACACAGAGAGGATTATTGCGTTTCATTCACTTCCATCTGATTGTAATCGCTAAGACAACCCCAAAGAGAAGCACTTATGAAAACAATCATCACCAGTGGCTCTATTTGAAGTCATCTGAGAGTTTTTGCTGAAAAATGTATTCTTCCATGTAGCTTTTTTGTCCTTGAAAGCGCTCTCTGTTGAAGAACACACAACCAAGACAACCCCAAAAAGAAGCACTTACGAACTGAAGAATCATCAGTGTCCCTATTTGAGGTTATCTGAATTGGATTTCATTGACCTTTGCCTTTGGTTTTGGTGTGTAGTATTTGTCATGATCAACCGCCCCAACAAGTAGCACTTTCTGAATTCAAACACAAGCCAATGCTCAAGTTGAGGCAACATTTATGACTTCCAATGAGCAGTGATGAGTTCACTTGTAGTGCAGCTGGATCCCAGTCGCATCCTCTGTGTTGTGTCCTCGAAGCCGTGGAAGTAGTGTTTCGATTTACCCACCTTAAATACTAAATCCAAACCAAGTCACATAAACTCCACCTACTATTTGATGGAGTTTCAATGGTCTAGACCATGTAAGTTGACAATGGAATAGTGAGGAGACAACCATTACCTTAAATGAATGCTTACTATTAGCATTTCAGAAGTGGTCAATCACACTGCAATTGTTCGTCATTGCGCAACTCGTTACTACTTGGTGGCCATCACTTGCAGCTCGATCAACAGTACCTTAAAAAGTACAATTCACAAGACACTTTAAATGAAATACAGCTCCAACACACAAGAGTCAGAGATGAACAAAACTACCCCAACAAAAAGCACTTACTGTATTGAGAACCAAAGTGAGTGTTTTTGTAAGGGTAGTCATGAAGACCAAATGTGGACACAGAGAGGATTATTGCGTTTCATTCACTTCCATCTGATTGTAATCGCTAAGACAACCCCAAAGAGAAGCACTTATGAAAACAATCATCACCAGTGGCTCTATTTGA
Source organism: Pungitius pungitius (assembly GCF_949316345.1). NCBI lineage: Eukaryota > Metazoa > Chordata > Actinopteri > Perciformes > Gasterosteidae > Pungitius > Pungitius pungitius. The sequence continues at coordinate 15,769,193 of NC_084912.1, read as the reverse complement.
AGTCATCTGAGAGTTTTTGCTCAAAAATGTATTCTTCCATGTAGCTTTTTTGTCCTTGAAAGCGCTCTCTGTTGAAGAACACACAACCAAGACAACCCCAAAAAGAAGCACTTACGAACTGAAGAATCATCAGTGTCCCTATTTGAGGTTATCTGAATTGGATTTCATTGACCTTTGCCTTTGGTTTTGGTGTGTAGTATTTGTCATGATCAACCGCCCCAACAAGTAGCACTTTCTGAATTCAAACACAAGCCAATGCTCAAGTTGAGGCAACATTTATGACTTCCAATGAGCAGTGATGAGTTCACTTGTAGTGCAGCTGGATCCCAGTCGCATCCTCTGTGTTGTGTCCTCGAAGCCGTGGAAGTAGTGTTTCGATTTACCCACCTTAAATACTAAATCCAAACCAAGTCACATAAACTCCACCTACTATTTGATGGAGTTTCAATGGTCTAGACCATGTAAGTTGACAATGGAATAGTGAGGAGACAACCATTACCTTAAATGAATGCTTACTATTAGCATTTCAGAAGTGGTCAATCACACTGCAATTGTTCGTCATTGCGCAACTCGTTACTACTTGGTGGCCATCACTTGCAGCTCGATCAACAGTACCTTAAAAAGTACAATTCACAAGACACTTTAAATGAAATACAGCTCCAACACACAAGAGTCAGAGATGAACAAAACTACCCCAACAAAAAGCACTTACTGTATTGAGAACCAAAGTGAGTGTTTTTGTAAGGGTAGTCATGAAGACCAAATGTGGACACAGAGAGGATTATTGCGTTTCATTCACTTCCATCTGATTGTAATCGCTAAGACAACCCCAAAGAGAAGCACTTATGAAAACAATCATCACCAGTGGCTCTATTTGAAGTCATCTGAGAGTTTTTGCTCAAAAATGTATTCTTCCATGTAGCTTTTTTGTCCTTGAAAGCGCTCTCTGTTGAAGAACACACAACCAAGACAACCCCAAAAAGAAGCACTTACGAACTGAAGAATCATCAGTGTCCCTATTTGAGGTTATCTGAATTGGATTTCATTGACCTTTGCCTTTGGTTTTGGTGTGTAGTATTTGTCATGATCAACCGCCCCAACAAGTAGCACTTTCTGAATTCAAACACAAGCCAATGCTCAAGTTGAGGCAACATTTATGACTTCCAATGAGCAGTGATGAGTTCACTTGTAGTGCAGCTGGATCCCAGTCGCATCCTCTGTGTTGTGTCCTCGAAGCCGTGGAAGTAGTGTTTCGATTTACCCACCTTAAATACTAAATCCAAACCAAGTCACATAAACTCCACCTACTATTTGATGGAGTTTCAATGGTCTAGACCATGTAAGTTGACAATGGAATAGTGAGGAGACAACCATTACCTTAAATGAATGCTTACTATTAGCATTTCAGAAGTGGTCAATCACACTGCAATTGTTCGTCATTGCGCAACTCGTTACTACTTGGTGGCCATCACTTGCAGCTCGATCAACAGTACCTTAAAAAGTACAATTCACAAGACACTTTAAATGAAATACAGCTCCAACACACAAGAGTCAGAGATGAACAAAACTACCCCAACAAAAAGCACTTACTGTATTGAGAACCAAAGTGAGTGTTTTTGTAAGGGTAGTCATGAAGACCAAATGTGGACACAGAGAGGATTATTGCGTTTCATTCACTTCCATCTGATTGTAATCGCTAAGACAACCCCAAAGAGAAGCACTTATGAAAACAATCATCACCAGTGGCTCTATTTGAAGTCATCTGAGAGTTTTTGCTCAAAAATGTATTCTTCCATGTAGCTTTTTTGTCCTTGAAAGCGCTCTCTGTTGAAGAACACACAACCAAGACAACCCCAAAAAGAAGCACTTACGAACTGAAGAATCATCAGTGTCCCTATTTGAGGTTATCTGAATTGGATTTCATTGACCTTTGCCTTTGGTTTTGGTGTGTAGTATTTGTCATGATCAACCGCCCCAACAAGTAGCACTTTCTGAATTCAAACACAAGCCAATGCTCAAGTTGAGGCAACATTTATGACTTCCAATGAGCAGTGATGAGTTCACTTGTAGTGCAGCTGGATCCCAGTCGCATCCTCTGTGTTGTGTCCTCGAAGCCGTGGAAGTAGTGTTTCGATTTACCCACCTTAAATACTAAATCCAAACCAAGTCACATAAACTCCACCTACTATTTGATGGAGTTTCAATGGTCTAGACCATGTAAGTTGACAATGGAATAGTGAGGAGACAACCATTACCTTAAATGAATGCTTACTATTAGCATTTCAGAAGTGGTCAATCACACTGCAATTGTTCGTCATTGCGCAACTCGTTACTACTTGGTGGCCATCACTTGCAGCTCGATCAACAGTACCTTAAAAAGTACAATTCACAAGACACTTTAAATGAAATACAGCTCCAACACACAAGAGTCAGAGATGAACAAAACTACCCCAACAAAAAGCACTTACTGTATTGAGAACCAAAGTGAGTGTTTTTGTAAGGGTAGTCATGAAGACCAAATGTGGACACAGAGAGGATTATTGCGTTTCATTCACTTCCATCTGATTGTAATCGCTAAGACAACCCCAAAGAGAAGCACTTATGAAAACAATCATCACCAGTGGCTCTATTTGAAGTCATCTGAGAGTTTTTGCTCAAAAATGTATTCTTCCATGTAGCTTTTTTGTCCTTGAAAGCGCTCTCTGTTGAAGAACACACAACCAAGACAACCCCAAAAAGAAGCACTTACGAACTGAAGAATCATCAGTGTCCCTATTTGAGGTTATCTGAATTGGATTTCATTGACCTTTGCCTTTGGTTTTGGTGTGTAGTATTTGTCATGATCAACCGCCCCAACAAGTAGCACTTTCTGAATTCAAACACAAGCCAATGCTCAAGTTGAGGCAACATTTATGACTTCCAATGAGCAGTGATGAGTTCACTTGTAGTGCAGCTGGATCCCAGTCGCATCCTCTGTGTTGTGTCCTCGAAGCCGTGGAAGTAGTGTTTCGATTTACCCACCTTAAATACTAAATCCAAACCAAGTCACATAAACTCCACCTACTATTTGATGGAGTTTCAATGGTCTAGACCATGTAAGTTGACAATGGAATAGTGAGGAGACAACCATTACCTTAAATGAATGCTTACTATTAGCATTTCAGAAGTGGTCAATCACACTGCAATTGTTCGTCATTGCGCAACTCGTTACTACTTGGTGGCCATCACTTGCAGCTCGATCAACAGTACCTTAAAAAGTACAATTCACAAGACACTTTAAATGAAATACAGCTCCAACACACAAGAGTCAGAGATGAACAAAACTACCCCAACAAAAAGCACTTACTGTATTGAGAACCAAAGTGAGTGTTTTTGTAAGGGTAGTCATGAAGACCAAATGTGGACACAGAGAGGATTATTGCGTTTCATTCACTTCCATCTGATTGTAATCGCTAAGACAACCCCAAAGAGAAGCACTTATGAAAACAATCATCACCAGTGGCTCTATTTGAAGTCATCTGAGAGTTTTTGCTCAAAAATGTATTCTTCCATGTAGCTTTTTTGTCCTTGAAAGCGCTCTCTGTTGAAGAACACACAACCAAGACAACCCCAAAAAGAAGCACTTACGAACTGAAGAATCATCAGTGTCCCTATTTGAGGTTATCTGAATTGGATTTCATTGACCTTTGCCTTTGGTTTTGGTGTGTAGTATTTGTCATGATCAACCGCCCCAACAAGTAGCACTTTCTGAATTCAAACACAAGCCAATGCTCAAGTTGAGGCAACATTTATGACTTCCAATGAGCAGTGATGAGTTCACTTGTAGTGCAGCTGGATCCCAGTCGCATCCTCTGTGTTGTGTCCTCGAAGCCGTGGAAGTAGTGTTTCGATTTACCCACCTTAAATACTAAATCCAAACCAAGTCACATAAACTCCACCTACTATTTGATGGAGTTTCAATGGTCTAGACCATGTAAGTTGACAATGGAATAGTGAGGAGACAACCATTACCTTAAATGAATGCTTACTATTAGCATTTCAGAAGTGGTCAATCACACTGCAATTGTTCGTCATTGCGCAACTCGTTACTACTTGGTGGCCATCACTTGCAGCTCGATCAACAGTACCTTAAAAAGTACAATTCACAAGACACTTTAAATGAAATACAGCTCCAACACACAAGAGTCAGAGATGAACAAAACTACCCCAACAAAAAGCACTTACTGTATTGAGAACCAAAGTGAGTGTTTTTGTAAGGGTAGTCATGAAGACCAAATGTGGACACAGAGAGGATTATTGCGTTTCATTCACTTCCATCTGATTGTAATCGCTAAGACAACCCCAAAGAGAAGCACTTATGAAAACAATCATCACCAGTGGCTCTATTTGAAGTCATCTGAGAGTTTTTGCTCAAAAATGTATTCTTCCATGTAGCTTTTTTGTCCTTGAAAGCGCTCTCTGTTGAAGAACACAAAACCAAGACAACCCCAAAAAGAAGCACTTACGAACTGAAGAATCATCAGTGTCCCTATTTGAGGTTATCTGAATTGGATTTCATTGACCTTTGCCTTTGGTTTTGGTGTGTAGTATTTGTCATGATCAACCGCCCCAACAAGTAGCACTTTCTGAATTCAAACACAAGCCAATGCTCAAGTTGAGGCAACATTTATGACTTCCAATGAGCAGTGATGAGTTCACTTGTAGTGCAGCTGGATCCCAGTCGCATCCTCTGTGTTGTGTCCTCGAAGCCGTGGAAGTAGTGTTTCGATTTACCCACCTTAAATACTAAATCCAAACCAAGTCACATAAACTCCACCTACTATTTGATGGAGTTTCAATGGTTTAGACCATGTAAGTTGACAATGGAATAGTGAAGAGACAACCATTACCTTAAATGAATGCTTACTATTAGCATTTCAGAAGTGGTCAATCACACTGCAATTGTTCGTCATTGCGCAACTCGTTACTACTTGGTGGCCATCACTTGCAGCTCGATCAACAGTACCTTAAAAAGTACAATTCACAAGACACTTTAAATTAAATACAGCTCCAACACACAAGAGTCAGAGATGAACAAAACTACCCCAACAAAAAGCACTTACTGTATTGAGAACCAAAGTGAGTGTTTTTGTAAGGGTAGTCATGAAGACCAAATGTGGACACAGAGAGGATTATTGCGTTTCATTCACTTCCATCTGATTGTAATCGCTAAGACAACCCCAAAGAGAAGCACTTATGAAAACAATCATCACCAGTGGCTCTATTTGAAGTCATCTGAGAGTTTTTGCTCAAAAATGTATTCTTCCATGTAGCTTTTTTGTCCTTGAAAGCGCTCTCTGTTGAAGAACACACAACCAAGACAACCCCATACAGCTTACACAGTGAAAGATGCAGCGATTAGCAAAACTACCCCAACAAAAAGCACTTACTGTATTGAGAACCAAAGTGAGTGTTTTTGTAAGGGTAGTCATGAAGACCAAATGTGGACACAGAAAGGATTATTGCGTTTCATTCACTTCCATCTGATTGTAATCACTAAGACAACCCCAAAGAGAAGCACTTATGAACACAATCATCACCAGTGGCTCTATTTGAAGTCATCTGAGAGTTTTTGCTCAAAAAATGTATTCTTCCATATAGCTTTTTCGTCCTTGAAACCGCTCTCTGTTGAAGAACACACAACCAAGACAACCCCATACAGCTTACACAGTGAAAGATGCAGCGATCAGCAAAATTACCCCAACAAAAAGCACTTACTGTATTGAGAACCAAAGTGAGTGTTTTTGTAAGGGTAGTCATGAAGACCAAATGTGGACACAGAGAGGATTATTGCGTTTCATTCACTTCCATCTGATTGTAATCGCTAAGACAACCCCAAAGAGAAGCACTTATGAAAACAATCATCACCAGTGGCTCTATTTGAAGTCATCTGAGAGTTTTTGCTCAAAAATGTATTCTTCCATGTAGTTTTTTTGTCCTTGAAAGCGCTCTCTGTTGAAGAACACACAACCAAGACAACCCCAAAAAGAAGCACTTACGAACTGAAGAATCATCAGTGTCCCTATTTGAGGTTATCTGAATTGGATTTCATTGACCTTTGCCTTTGGTTTTGGTGTGTAGTATTTGTCATGATCAACCGCCCCAACAAGTAGCACTTTCTGAATTCAAACACAAGCCAATGCTCAAGTTGAGGCAACATTTATGACTTCCAATGAGCAGTGATGAGTTCACTTGTAGTGCAGCTGGATCCCAGTCGCATCCTCTGTGTTGTGTCCTCGAAGCCGTGGAAGTAGTGTTTCGATTTACCCACCTTAAATACTAAATCCAAACCAAGTCACATAAACTCCACCTACTATTTGATGGAGTTTCAATGGTCTAGACCATGTAAGTTGACAATGGAATAGTGAGGAGACAACCATTACCTTAAATGAATGCTTACTATTAGCATTTCAGAAGTGGTCAATCACACTGCAATTGTTCGTCATTGCGCAACTCGTTACTACTTGGTAGCCATCACTTGCAGCTCGATCAACAGTACCTTAAAAAGTACAATTCACAAGACACTTTAAATGAAATACAGCTCCAACACACAAGAGTCAGAGATGAACAAAACTACCCCAACAAAAAGCACTTACTGTATTGAGAACCAAAGTGAGTGTTTTTGTAAGGGTAGTCATGAAGACCAAATGTGGACACAGAGAGGATTATTGCGTTTCATTCACTTCCATCTGATTGTAATCGCTAAGACAACCCCAAAGAGAAGCACTTATGAAAACAATCATCACCAGTGGCTCTATTTGAAGTCATCTGAGAGTTTTTGCTCAAAAATGTATTCTTCTATGTAGCTTTTTTGTCCTTGAAAGCGCTCTCTGTTGAAGAACACACAACCAAGACAACCCCTTACAGCTTACACAATGAAAGATGCAGCGATCAGCAAAACTACCCCAACAAAAAGCACTTACTGTATTGAGAACCAAAGTGAGTGTTTTTGTAAGGGTAGTCATGAAGACCAAATGTGGACACAGAAAGGATTATTGCGTTTCATTCACTTCCATCTGATTGTAATCACTAAGACAACCCCAAAGAGAAGCACTTATGAACACAATCATCACCAGTGGCTCTATTTGAAGTCATCTGAGAGTTTTTGCTCAAAAAATGTATTCTTCCATATAGCTTTTTCGTCCTTGAAACCGCTCTCTGTTGAAGAACACACAACCAAGACAACCCCATACAGCTTACACAGTGAAAGATGCAGCTCGATCAACAGTACCTTAAAAAGTACAATTCACAAGACACTTTAAATGAAATACAGCTCCAACACACAAGAGTCAGAGATGAACAAAACTACCCCAACAAAAAGCACTTACTGTATTGAGAACCAAAGTGAGTGTTTTTGTAAGGGTAGTCATGAAGACCAAATGTGGACACAGAGAGGATTATTGCGTTTCATTCACTTCCATCTGATTGTAATCGCTAAGACAACCCCAAAGAGAAGCACTTATGAAAACAATCATCACCAGTGGCTCTATTTGAAGTCATCTGAGAGTTTTTGCTCAAAAATGTATTCTTCCATGTAGCTTTTTTGTCCTTGAAAGCGCTCTCTGTTGAAGAACACACAACCAAGACAACCCCAAAAAGAAGCACTTACGAACTGAAGAATCATCAGTGTCCCTATTTGAGGTTATCTGAATTGGATTTCATTGACCTTTGCCTTTGGTTTTGGTGTGTAGTATTTGTCATGATCAACCGCCCCAACAAGTAGCACTTTCTGAATTCAAACACAAGCCAATGCTCAAGTTGAGGCAACATTTATGACTTCCAATGAGCAGTGATGAGTTCACTTGTAGTGCAGCTGGATCCCAGTCGCAACCTCTGTGTTGTGTCCTCGAAGCCGTGGAAGTAGTGTTTCGATTTACCCACCTTAAATACTAAATCCAAACCAAGTCACATAAACTCCACCTACTATTTGATGGAGTTTCAATGGTCTAGACCATGTAAGTTGACAATGGAATAGTGAGGAGACAACCATTACCTTAAATGAATGCTTACTATTAGCATTTCAGAAGTGGTCAATCACACTGCAATTGTTCGTCATTGCGCAACTCGTTACTACTTGGTAGCCATCACTTGCAGCTCGATCAACAGTACCTTAAAAAGTACAATTCACAAGACACTTTAAATGAAATACAGCTCCAACACACAAGAGTCAGAGATGAACAAAACTACCCCAACAAAAAGCACTTACTGTATTGAGAACCAAAGTGAGTGTTTTTGTAAGGGTAGTCATGAAGACCAAATGTGGACACAGAGAGGATTATTGCGTTTCATTCACTTCCATCTGATTGTAATCGCTAAGACAACCCCAAAGAGAAGCACTTATGAAAACAATCATCACCAGTGGCTCTATTTGAAGTCATCTGAGAGTTTTTGCTCAAAAATGTATTCTTCCATGTAGCTTTTTTGTCCTTGAAAGCGCTCTCTGTTGAAGAACACACAACCAAGACAACCCCAAAAAGAAGCACTTACGAACTGAAGAATCATCAGTGTCCCTATTTGAGGTTATCTGAATTGGATTTCATTGACCTTTGCCTTTGGTTTTGGTGTGTAGTATTTGTCATGATCAACCGCCCCAACAAGTAGCACTTTCTGAATTCAAACACAAGCCAATGCTCAAGTTGAGGCAACATTTATGACTTCCAATGAGCAGTGATGAGTTCACTTGTAGTGCAGCTGGATCCCAGTCGCATCCTCTGTGTTGTGTCCTCGAAGCCGTGGAAGTAGTGTTTCGATTTACCCACCTTAAATACTAAATCCAAACCAAGTCACATAAACTCCACCTACTATTTGATGGAGTTTCAATGGTTTAGACCATGTAAGTTGACAATGGAATAGTGAAGAGACAACCATTACCTTAAATGAATGCTTACTATTAGCATTTCAGAAGTGGTCAATCACACTGCAATTGTTCGTCATTGCGCAACTCGTTACTACTTGGTGGCCATCACTTGCAGCTCGATCAACAGTACCTTAAAAAGTACAATTCACAAGACACTTTAAATGAAATACAGCTCCAACACACAAGAGTCAGAGATGAACAAAACTACCCCAACAAAAAGCACTTACTGTATTGAGAACCAAAGTGAGTGTTTTTGTAAGGGTAGTCATGAAGACCAAATGTGGACACAGAGAGGATTATTGCGTTTCATTCACTTCCATCTGATTGTAATCGCTAAGACAACCCCAAAGAGAAGCACTTATGAAAACAATCATCACCAGTGGCTCTATTTGAAGTCATCTGAGAGTTTTTGCTCAAAAATGTATTCTTCCATGTAGCTTTTTTGTCCTTGAAAGCGCTCTCTGTTGAAGAACACACAACCAAGACAACCCCAAAAAGAAGCACTTACGAACTGAAGAATCATCAGTGTCCCTATTTGAGGTTATCTGAATTGGATTTGATTGACCTTTGCCTTTGGTTTTGGTGTGTAGTATTTGTCATGATCAACCGCCCCAACAAGTAGCACTTTCTGAATTCAAACACAAGCCAATGCTCAAGTTGAGGCAACATTTATGACTTCCAATGAGCAGTGATGAGTTCACTTGTAGTGCAGCTGGATCCCAGTCGCATCCTCTGTGTTGTGTCCTCGAAGCCGTGGAAGTAGTGTTTCGATTTACCCACCTTAAATACTAAATCCAAACCAAGTCACATAAACTCCACCTACTATTTGATGGAGTTTCAATGGTCTAGACCATGTAAGTTGACAATGGAATAGTGAGGAGACAACCATTACCTTAAATGAATGCTTACTATTAGCATTTCAGAAGTGGTCAATCACACTGCAATTGTTCGTCATTGCGCAACTCGTTACTACTTGGTAGCCATCACTTGCAGCTCGATCAACAGTACCTTAAAAAGTACAATTCACAAGAGACTTTAAATGAAATACAGCTCCAACACACAAGAGTCAGAGATGAACAAAACTACCCCAACAAAAAGCACTTACTGTATTGAGAACCAAAGTGAGTGTTTTTGTAAGGGTAGTCATGAAGACCAAATGTGGACACAGAGAGGATTATTGCGTTTCATTCACTTCCATCTGATTGTAATCGCTAAGACAACCCCAAAGAGAAGCACTTATGAAAACAATCATCACCAGTGGCTCTATTTGAAGTCATCTGAGAGTTTTTGCTCAAAAATGTATTCTTCCATGTAGCATTTTTGTCCTTGAAAGCGCTCTCTGTTGAAGAACACACAACCAAGACAACCCCATACAGCTTACACAGTGAAAGATGCAGCGATTAGCAAAACTACCCCAACAAAAAGCACTTACTGTATTGAGAACCAAAGTGAGTGTTTTTGTAAGGGTAGTCATGAAGACCAAATGTGGACACAGAAAGGATTATTGCGTTTCATTCACTTCCATCTGATTGTAATCACTAAGACAACCCCAAAGAGAAGCACTTATGAACACAATCATCACCAGTGGCTCTATTTGAAGTCATCTGAGAGTTTTTGCTCAAAAATGTATTCTTCCATGTAGCTTTTTTGTCCTTGAAAGCGCTCTCTGTTGAAGAACACACAACCAAGACAACCCCATACAGCTTACACAGTGAAAGATGCAGCGATCAGCAAAATTACCCCAACAAAAAGCACTTACTGTATTGAGAACCAAAGTGAGTGTTTTTGTAAGGGTAGTCATGAAGACCAAATGTGGACACAGAGAGGATTATTGCGTTTCATTCACTTCCATCTGATTGTAATCGCTAAGACAACCCCAAAGAGAAGCACTTATGAAAACAATCATCACCAGTGGCTCTATTTGAAGTCATCTGAGAGTTTTTGCTGAAAAATGTATTCTTCCATGTAGCTTTTTTGTCCTTGAAAGCGCTCTCTGTTGAAGAACACACAACCAAGACAACCCCAAAAAGAAGCACTTACGAACTGAAGAATCATCAGGGTCCCTATTTGAGGTTATCTGAATTGGATTTCATTGACCTTTGCCTTTGGTTTTGGTGTGTAGTATTTGTCATGATCAACCGCCCCAACAAGTAGCACTTTCTGAATTCAAACACAAGCCAATGCTCAAGTTGAGGCAACATTTATGACTTCCAATGAGCAGTGATGAGTTCACTTGTAGTGCAGCTGGATCCCAGTCGCATCCTCTGTGTTGTGTCCTCGAAGCCGTGGAAGTAGTGTTTCGATTTACCCACCTTAAATACTAAATCCAAACCAAGTCACATAAACTCCACCTACTATTTGATGGAGTTTCAATGGTTTAGACTATGTAAGTTGACAATGGAATAGTGAAGAGACAACCATTACCTTAAATGAATGCTTACTATTAGCATTTCAGAAGTGGTCAATCACACTGCAATTGTTCGTCATTGCGCAACTCGTTACTACTTGGTGGCCATCACTTGCAGCTCGATCAACAGTACCTTAAAAAGTACAATTCACAAGACACTTTAAATGAAATACAGCTCCAACACACAAGAGTCAGAGATGAACAAAACTACCCCAACAAAAAGCACTTACTGTATTGAGAACCAAAGTGAGTGTTTTTGTAAGGGTAGTCATGAAGACCAAATGTGGACACAGAGAGGATTATTGCGTTTCATTCACTTCCATCTGATTGTAATCGCTAAGACAACCCCAAAGAGAAGCACTTATGAAAACAATCATCACCAGTGGCTCTATTTGAAGTCATCTGAGAGTTTTTGCTGAAAAATGTATTCTTCCATGTAGCTTTTTTGTCCTTGAAAGCGCTCTCTGTTGAAGAACACACAACCAAGACAACCCCAAAAAGAAGCACTTACGAACTGAAGAATCATCAGTGTCCCTATTTGAGGTTATCTGAATTGGATTTCATTGACCTTTGCCTTTGGTTTTGGTGTGTAGTATTTGTCATGATCAACCGCCCCAACAAGTAGCACTTTCTGAATTCAAACACAAGCCAATGCTCAAGTTGAGGCAACATTTATGACTTCCAATGAGCAGTGATGAGTTCACTTGTAGTGCAGCTGGATCCCAGTCGCATCCTCTGTGTTGTGTCCTCGAAGCCGTGGAAGTAGTGTTTCGATTTACCCACCTTAAATACTAAATCCAAACCAAGTCACATAAACTCCACCTACTATTTGATGGAGTTTCAATGGTTTAGACCATGTAAGTTGACAATGGAATAGTGAAGAGACAACCATTACCTTAAATGAATGCTTACTATTAGCATTTCAGAAGTGGTCAATCACACTGCAATTGTTCGTCATTGCGCAACTCGTTACTACTTGGTGGCCATCACTTGCAGCTCGATCAACAGTACCTTAAAAAGTACAATTCACAAGACACTTTAAATGAAATACAGCTCCAACACACAAGAGTCAGAGATGAACAAAACTACCCCAACAAAAAGCACTTACTGTATTGAGAACCAAAGTGAGTGTTTTTGTAAGGGTAGTCATGAAGACCAAATGTGGACACAGAGAGGATTATTGCGTTTCATTCACTTCCATCTGATTGTAATCGCTAAGACAACCCCAAAGAGAAGCACTTATGAAAACAATCATCACCAGTGGCTCTATTTGAAGTCATCTGAGAGTTTTTGCTCAAAAATGTATTCTTCCATGTAGCTTTTTTGTCCTTGAAAGCGCTCTCTGTTGAAGAACACACAACCAAGACAACCCCAAAAAGAAGCACTTACGAACTGAAGAATCATCAGTGTCCCTATTTGAGGTTATCTGAATTGGATTTCATTGACCTTTGCCTTTGGTTTTGGTGTGTAGTATTTGTCATGATCAACCGCCCCAACAAGTAGCACTTTCTGAATTCAAACACAAGCCAATGCTCAAGTTGAGGCAACATTTATGACTTCCAATGAGCAGTGATGAGTTCACTTGTAGTGCAGCTGGATCCCAGTCGCATCCTCTGTGTTGTGTCCTCGAAGCCGTGGAAGTAGTGTTTCGATTTACCCACCTTAAATACTAAATCCAAACCAAGTCACATAAACTCCACCTACTATTTGATGGAGTTTCAATGGTCTAGACCATGTAAGTTGACAATGGAATAGTGAGGAGACAACCATTACCTTAAATGAATGCTTACTATTAGCATTTCAGAAGTGGTCAATCACACTGCAATTGTTCGTCATTGCGCAACTCGTTACTACTTGGTGGCCATCACTTGCAGCTCGATCAACAGTACCTTAAAAAGTACAATTCACAAGACACTTTAAATGAAATACAGCTCCAACACACAAGAGTCAGAGATGAACAAAACTACCCCAACAAAAAGCACTTACTGTATTGAGAACCAAAGTGAGTGTTTTTGTAAGGGTAGTCATGAAGACCAAATGTGGACACAGAGAGGATTATTGCGTTTCATTCACTTCCATCTGATTGTAATCGCTAAGACAACCCCAAAGAGAAGCACTTATGAAAACAATCATCACCAGTGGCTCTATTTGAAGTCATCTGAGAGTTTTTGCTCAAAAATGTATTCTTCCATGTAGCTTTTTTGTCCTTGAAAGCGCTCTCTGTTGAAGAACACAAAACCAAGACAACCCCAAAAAGAAGCACTTACGAACTGAAGAATCATCAGTGTCCCTATTTGAGGTTATCTGAATTGGATTTGATTGACCTTTGCCTTTGGTTTTGGTGTGTAGTATTTGTCATGATCAACCGCCCCAACAAGTAGCACTTTCTGAATTCAAACACAAGCCAATGCTCAAGTTGAGGCAACATTTATGACTTCCAATGAGCAGTGATGAGTTCACTTGTAGTGCAGCTGGATCCCAGTCGCATCCTCTGTGTTGTGTCCTCGAAGCCGTGGAAGTAGTGTTTCGATTTACCCACCTTAAATACTAAATCCAAACCAAGTCACATAAACTCCACCTACTATTTGATGGAGTTTCAATGGTTTAGACCATGTAAGTTGACAATGGAATAGTGAAGAGACAACCATTACCTTAAATGAATGCTTACTATTAGCATTTCAGAAGTGGTCAATCACACTGCAATTGTTCGTCATTGCGCAACTCGTTACTACTTGGTGGCCATCACTTGCAGCTCGATCAACAGTACCTTAAAAAGTACAATTCACAAGACACTTTAAATGAAATACAGCTCCAACACACAAGAGTCAGAGATGAACAAAACTACCCCAACAAAAAGCACTTACTGTATTGAGAACCAAAGTGAGTGTTTTTGTAAGGGTAGTCATGAAGACCAAATGTGGACACAGAGAGGATTATTGCGTTTCATTCACTTCCATCTGATTGTAATCATTAAGACAACCCCAAAGAGAAGCACTTATGAAAACAATCATCACCAGTGGCTCTATTTGAAGTCATCTGAGAGTTTTTGCTCAAAAATGTATTCTTCCATGTAGCTTTTTTGTCCTTGAAAGCGCTCTCTGTTGAAGAACACACAACCAAGACAACCCCAAAAAGAAGCACTTACGAACTGAAGAATCATCAGTGTCCCTATTTGAGGTTATCTGAATTGGATTTCATTGACCTTTGCCTTTGGTTTTGGTGTGTAGTATTTGTCATGATCAACCGCCCCAACAAGTAGCACTTTCTGAATTCAAACACAAGCCAATGCTCAAGTTGAGGCAACATTTATGACTTCCAATGAGCAGTGATGAGTTCACTTGTAGTGCAGCTGGATCCCAGTCGCATCCTCTGTGTTGTGTCCTCGAAGCCGTGGAAGTAGTGTTTCGATTTACCCACCTTAAATACTAAATCCAAACCAAGTCACATAAACTCCACCTACTATTTGATGGAGTTTCAATGGTCTAGACCATGTAAGTTGACAATGGAATAGTGAGGAGACAACCATTACCTTAAATGAATGCTTACTATTAGCATTTCAGAAGTGGTCAATCACACTGCAATTGTTCGTCATTGCGCAACTCGTTACTACTTGGTGGCCATCACTTGCAGCTCGATCAACAGTACCTTAAAAAGTACAATTCACAAGACACTTTAAATGAAATACAGCTCCAACACACAAGAGTCAGAGATGAACAAAACTACCCCAACAAAAAGCACTTACTGTATTGAGAACCAAAGTGAGTGTTTTTGTAAGGGTAGTCATGAAGACCAAATGTGGACACAGAGAGGATTATTGCGTTTCATTCACTTCCATCTGATTGTAATCGCTAAGACAACCCCAAAGAGAAGCACTTATGAAAACAATCATCACCAGTGGCTCTATTTGAAGTCATCTGAGAGTTTTTGCTCAAAAATGTATTCTTCCATGTAGCTTTTTTGTCCTTGAAAGCGCTCTCTGTTGAAGAACACACAACCAAGACAACCCCATACAGCTTACACAGTGAAAGATGCAGCGATTAGCAAAACTACCCCAACAAAAAGCACTTACTGTATTGAGAACCAAAGTGAGTGTTTTTGTAAGGGTAGTCATGAAGACCAAATGTGGACACAGAAAGGATTATTGCGTTTCATTCACTTCCATCTGATTGTAATCACTAAGACAACCCCAAAGAGAAGCACTTATGAACACAATCATCACCAGTGGCTCTATTTGAAGTCATCTGAGAGTTTTTGCTCAAAAAATGTATTCTTCCATATAGCTTTTTCGTCCTTGAAACCGCTCTCTGTTGAAGAACACACAACCAAGACAACCCCATACAGCTTACACAGTGAAAGATGCAGCGATCAGCAAAATTACCCCAACAAAAAGCACTCACTGTATTGAGAACCAAAGTGAGTGTTTTTGTAAGGGTAGTCATGAAGACCAAATGTGGACACAGAGAGGATTATTGCGTTTCATTCACTTCCATCTGATTGTAATCGCTAAGACAACCCCAAAGAGAAGCACTTATGAAAACAATCATCACCAGTGGCTCTATTTGAAGTCATCTGAGAGTTTTTGCTCAAAAATGTATTCTTCCATGTAGCTTTTTTGTCCTTGAAAGCGCTCTCTGTTGAAGAACACACAACCAAGACAACCCCATACAGCTTACACAGTGAAAGATGCAGCGATTAGCAAAACTACCCCAACAAAAAGCACTTACTGTATTGAGAACCAAAGTGAGTGTTTTTGTAAGGGTAGTCATGAAGACCAAATGTGGACACAGAAAGGATTATTGCGTTTCATTCACTTCCATCTGATTGTAATCACTAAGACAACCCCAAAGAGAAGCACTTATGAACACAATCATCACCAGTGGCTCTATTTGAAGTCATCTGAGAGTTTTTGCTCAAAAAATGTATTCTTCCATATAGCTTTTTCGTCCTTGAAACCGCTCTCTGTTGAAGAACACACAACCAAGACAACCCCATACAGCTTACACAGTGAAAGATGCAGCGATCAGCAAAATTACCCCAACAAAAAGCACTTACTGTATTGAGAACCAAAGTGAGTGTTTTTGTAAGGGTAGTCATGAAGACCAAATGTGGACACAGAGAGGATTATTGCGTTTCATTCACTTCCATCTGATTGTAATCGCTAAGACAACCCCAAAGAGAAGCACTTATGAAAACAATCATCACCAGTGGCTCTATTTGAAGTCATCTGAGAGTTTTTGCTCAAAAATGTATTCTTCCATGTAGTTTTTTTGTCCTTGAAAGCGCTCTCTGTTGAAGAACACACAACCAAGACAACCCCAAAAAGAAGCACTTACGAACTGAAGAATCATCAGTGTCCCTATTTGAGGTTATCTGAATTGGATTTCATTGACCTTTGCCTTTGGTTTTGGTGTGTAGTATTTGTCATGATCAACCGCCCCAACAAGTAGCACTTTCTGAATTCAAACACAAGCCAATGCTCAAGTTGAGGCAACATTTATGACTTCCAATGAGCAGTGATGAGTTCACTTGTAGTGCAGCTGGATCCCAGTCGCATCCTCTGTGTTGTGTCCTCGAAGCCGTGGAAGTAGTGTTTCGATTTACCCACCTTAAATACTAAATCCAAACCAAGTCACATAAACTCCACCTACTATTTGATGGAGTTTCAATGGTCTAGACCATGTAAGTTGACAATGGAATAGTGAGGAGACAACCATTACCTTAAATGAATGCTTACTATTAGCATTTCAGAAGTGGTCAATCACACTGCAATTGTTCGTCATTGCGCAACTCGTTACTACTTGGTAGCCATCACTTGCAGCTCGATCAACAGTACCTTAAAAAGTACAATTCACAAGACACTTTAAATGAAATACAGCTCCAACACACAAGAGTCAGAGATGAACAAAACTACCCCAACAAAAAGCACTTACTGTATTGAGAACCAAAGTGAGTGTTTTTGTAAGGGTAGTCATGAAGACCAAATGTGGACACAGAGAGGATTATTGCGTTTCATTCACTTCCATCTGATTGTAATCGCTAAGACAACCCCAAAGAGAAGCACTTATGAAAACAATCATCACCAGTGGCTCTATTTGAAGTCATCTGAGAGTTTTTGCTCAAAAATGTATTCTTCTATGTAGCTTTTTTGTCCTTGAAAGCGCTCTCTGTTGAAGAACACACAACCAAGACAACCCCTTACAGCTTACACAATGAAAGATGCAGCGATCAGCAAAACTACCCCAACAAAAAGCACTTACTGTATTGAGAACCAAAGTGAGTGTTTTTGTAAGGGTAGTCATGAAGACCAAATGTGGACACAGAAAGGATTATTGCGTTTCATTCACTTCCATCTGATTGTAATCACTAAGACAACCCCAAAGAGAAGCACTTATGAACACAATCATCACCAGTGGCTCTATTTGAAGTCATCTGAGAGTTTTTGCTCAAAAAATGTATTCTTCCATATAGCTTTTTCGTCCTTGAAACCGCTCTCTGTTGAAGAACACACAACCAAGACAACCCCATACAGCTTACACAGTGAAAGATGCAGCTCGATCAACAGTACCTTAAAAAGTACAATTCACAAGACACTTTAAATGAAATACAGCTCCAACACACAAGAGTCAGAGATGAACAAAACTACCCCAACAAAAAGCACTTACTGTATTGAGAACCAAAGTGAGTGTTTTTGTAAGGGTAGTCATGAAGACCAAATGTGGACACAGAGAGGATTATTGCGTTTCATTCACTTCCATCTGATTGTAATCGCTAAGACAACCCCAAAGAGAAGCACTTATGAAAACAATCATCACCAGTGGCTCTATTTGAAGTCATCTGAGAGTTTTTGCTCAAAAATGTATTCTTCCATGTAGCTTTTTTGTCCTTGAAAGCGCTCTCTGTTGAAGAACACACAACCAAGACAACCCCAAAAAGAAGCACTTACGAACTGAAGAATCATCAGTGTCCCTATTTGAGGTTATCTGAATTGGATTTCATTGACCTTTGCCTTTGGTTTTGGTGTGTAGTATTTGTCATGATCAACCGCCCCAACAAGTAGCACTTTCTGAATTCAAACACAAGCCAATGCTCAAGTTGAGGCAACATTTATGACTTCCAATGAGCAGTGATGAGTTCACTTGTAGTGCAGCTGGATCCCAGTCGCATCCTCTGTGTTGTGTCCTCGAAGCCGTGGAAGTAGTGTTTCGATTTACCCACCTTAAATACTAAATCCAAACCAAGTCACATAAACTCCACCTACTATTTGATGGAGTTTCAATGGTCTAGACCATGTAAGTTGACAATGGAATAGTGAGGAGACAACCATTACCTTAAATGAATGCTTACTATTAGCATTTCAGAAGTGGTCAATCACACTGCAATTGTTCGTCATTGCGCAACTCGTTACTACTTGGTAGCCATCACTTGCAGCTCGATCAACAGTACCTTAAAAAGTACAATTCACAAGACACTTTAAATGAAATACAGCTCCAACACACAAGAGTCAGAGATGAACAAAACTACCCCAACAAAAAGCACTTACTGTATTGAGAACCAAAGTGAGTGTTTTTGTAAGGGTAGTCATGAAGACCAAATGTGGACACAGAGAGGATTATTGCGTTTCATTCACTTCCATCTGATTGTAATCGCTAAGACAACCCCAAAGAGAAGCACTTATGAAAACAATCATCACCAGTGGCTCTATTTGAAGTCATCTGAGAGTTTTTGCTCAAAAATGTATTCTTCCATGTAGCTTTTTTGTCCTTGAAAGCGCTCTCTGTTGAAGAACACACAACCAAGACAACCCCTTACAGCTTACACAATGAAAGATGCAGCGATCAGCAAAACTACCCCAACAAAAAGCACTTACTGTATTGAGAACCAAAGTGAGTGTTTTTGTAAGGGTAGTCATGAAGACCAAATGTGGACACAGAAAGGATTATTGCGTTTCATTCACTTCCATCTGATTGTAATCACTAAGACAACCCCAAAGAGAAGCACTTATGAACACAATCATCACCAGTGGCTCTATTTGAAGTCATCTGAGAGTTTTTGCTCAAAAAATGTATTCTTCCATATAGCTTTTTCGTCCTTGAAACCGCTCTCTGTTGAAGAACACACAACCAAGACAACCCCATACAGCTTACACAGTGAAAGATGCAGCTCGATCAACAGTACCTTAAAAAGTACAATTCACAAGACACTTTAAATGAAATACAGCTCCAACACACAAGAGTCAGAGATGAACAAAACTACCCCAACAAAAAGCACTTACTGTATTGAGAACCAAAGTGAGTGTTTTTGTAAGGGTAGTCATGAAGACCAAATGTGGACACAGAGAGGATTATTGCGTTTCATTCACTTCCATCTGATTGTAATCGCTAAGACAACCCCAAAGAGAAGCACTTATGAAAACAATCATCACCAGTGGCTCTATTTGAAGTCATCTGAGAGTTTTTGCTCAAAAATGTATTCTTCCATGTAGCTTTTTTGTCCTTGAAAGCGCTCTCTGTTGAAGAACACACAACCAAGACAACCCCAAAAAGAAGCACTTACGAACTGAAGAATCATCAGTGTCCCTATTTGAGGTTATCTGAATTGGATTTCATTGACCTTTGCCTTTGGTTTTGGTGTGTAGTATTTGTCATGATCAACCGCCCCAACAAGTAGCACTTTCTGAATTCAAACACAAGCCAATGCTCAAGTTGAGGCAACATTTATGACTTCCAATGAGCAGTGATGAGTTCACTTGTAGTGCAGCTGGATCCCAGTCGCAACCTCTGTGTTGTGTCCTCGAAGCCGTGGAAGTAGTGTTTCGATTTACCCACCTTAAATACTAAATCCAAACCAAGTCACATAAACTCCACCTACTATTTGATGGAGTTTCAATGGTCTAGACCATGTAAGTTGACAATGGAATAGTGAGGAGACAACCATTACCTTAAATGAATGCTTACTATTAGCATTTCAGAAGTGGTCAATCACACTGCAATTGTTCGTCATTGCGCAACTCGTTACTACTTGGTAGCCATCACTTGCAGCTCGATCAACAGTACCTTAAAAAGTACAATTCACAAGACACTTTAAATGAAATACAGCTCCAACACACAAGAGTCAGAGATGAACAAAACTACCCCAACAAAAAGCACTTACTGTATTGAGAACCAAAGTGAGTGTTTTTGTAAGGGTAGTCATGAAGACCAAATGTGGACACAGAGAGGATTATTGCGTTTCATTCACTTCCATCTGATTGTAATCGCTAAGACAACCCCAAAGAGAAGCACTTATGAAAACAATCATCACCAGTGGCTCTATTTGAAGTCATCTGAGAGTTTTTGCTCAAAAATGTATTCTTCCATGTAGCTTTTTTGTCCTTGAAAGCGCTCTCTGTTGAAGAACACACAACCAAGACAACCCCAAAAAGAAGCACTTACGAACTGAAGAATCATCAGTGTCCCTATTTGAGGTTATCTGAATTGGATTTCATTGACCTTTGCCTTTGGTTTTGGTGTGTAGTATTTGTCATGATCAACCGCCCCAACAAGTAGCACTTTCTGAATTCAAACACAAGCCAATGCTCAAGTTGAGGCAACATTTATGACTTCCAATGAGCAGTGATGAGTTCACTTGTAGTGCAGCTGGATCCCAGTCGCATCCTCTGTGTTGTGTCCTCGAAGCCGTGGAAGTAGTGTTTCGATTTACCCACCTTAAATACTAAATCCAAACCAAGTCACATAAACTCCACCTACTATTTGATGGAGTTTCAATGGTTTAGACCATGTAAGTTGACAATGGAATAGTG
Source organism: Pungitius pungitius (assembly GCF_949316345.1). Classification (NCBI taxonomy): domain Eukaryota; kingdom Metazoa; phylum Chordata; class Actinopteri; order Perciformes; family Gasterosteidae; genus Pungitius; species Pungitius pungitius. The sequence continues at coordinate 15,748,091 of NC_084912.1, read as the reverse complement.
AAGAGACAACCATTACCTTAAATGAATGCTTACTATTAGCATTTCAGAAGTGGTCAATCACACTGCAATTGTTCGTCATTGCGCAACTCGTTACTACTTGGTGGCCATCACTTGCAGCTCGATCAACAGTACCTTAAAAAGTACAATTCACAAGACACTTTAAATGAAATACAGCTCCAACACACAAGAGTCAGAGATGAACAAAACTACCCCAACAAAAAGCACTTACTGTATTGAGAACCAAAGTGAGTGTTTTTGTAAGGGTAGTCATGAAGACCAAATGTGGACACAGAGAGGATTATTGCGTTTCATTCACTTCCATCTGATTGTAATCGCTAAGACAACCCCAAAGAGAAGCACTTATGAAAACAATCATCACCAGTGGCTCTATTTGAAGTCATCTGAGAGTTTTTGCTCAAAAATGTATTCTTCCATGTAGCTTTTTTGTCCTTGAAAGCGCTCTCTGTTGAAGAACACACAACCAAGACAACCCCAAAAAGAAGCACTTACGAACTGAAGAATCATCAGTGTCCCTATTTGAGGTTATCTGAATTGGATTTGATTGACCTTTGCCTTTGGTTTTGGTGTGTAGTATTTGTCATGATCAACCGCCCCAACAAGTAGCACTTTCTGAATTCAAACACAAGCCAATGCTCAAGTTGAGGCAACATTTATGACTTCCAATGAGCAGTGATGAGTTCACTTGTAGTGCAGCTGGATCCCAGTCGCATCCTCTGTGTTGTGTCCTCGAAGCCGTGGAAGTAGTGTTTCGATTTACCCACCTTAAATACTAAATCCAAACCAAGTCACATAAACTCCACCTACTATTTGATGGAGTTTCAATGGTCTAGACCATGTAAGTTGACAATGGAATAGTGAGGAGACAACCATTACCTTAAATGAATGCTTACTATTAGCATTTCAGAAGTGGTCAATCACACTGCAATTGTTCGTCATTGCGCAACTCGTTACTACTTGGTAGCCATCACTTGCAGCTCGATCAACAGTACCTTAAAAAGTACAATTCACAAGACACTTTAAATGAAATACAGCTCCAACACACAAGAGTCAGAGATGAACAAAACTACCCCAACAAAAAGCACTTACTGTATTGAGAACCAAAGTGAGTGTTTTTGTAAGGGTAGTCATGAAGACCAAATGTGGACACAGAGAGGATTATTGCGTTTCATTCACTTCCATCTGATTGTAATCGCTAAGACAACCCCAAAGAGAAGCACTTATGAAAACAATCATCACCAGTGGCTCTATTTGAAGTCATCTGAGAGTTTTTGCTCAAAAATGTATTCTTCCATGTAGCATTTTTGTCCTTGAAAGCGCTCTCTGTTGAAGAACACACAACCAAGACAACCCCATACAGCTTACACAGTGAAAGATGCAGCGATTAGCAAAACTACCCCAACAAAAAGCACTTACTGTATTGAGAACCAAAGTGAGTGTTTTTGTAAGGGTAGTCATGAAGACCAAATGTGGACACAGAAAGGATTATTGCGTTTCATTCACTTCCATCTGATTGTAATCACTAAGACAACCCCAAAGAGAAGCACTTATGAACACAATCATCACCAGTGGCTCTATTTGAAGTCATCTGAGAGTTTTTGCTCAAAAATGTATTCTTCCATGTAGCTTTTTTGTCCTTGAAAGCGCTCTCTGTTGAAGAACACACAACCAAGACAACCCCATACAGCTTACACAGTGAAAGATGCAGCGATCAGCAAAATTACCCCAACAAAAAGCACTTACTGTATTGAGAACCAAAGTGAGTGTTTTTGTAAGGGTAGTCATGAAGACCAAATGTGGACACAGAGAGGATTATTGCGTTTCATTCACTTCCATCTGATTGTAATCGCTAAGACAACCCCAAAGAGAAGCACTTATGAAAACAATCATCACCAGTGGCTCTATTTGAAGTCATCTGAGAGTTTTTGCTGAAAAATGTATTCTTCCATGTAGCTTTTTTGTCCTTGAAAGCGCTCTCTGTTGAAGAACACACAACCAAGACAACCCCAAAAAGAAGCACTTACGAACTGAAGAATCATCAGGGTCCCTATTTGAGGTTATCTGAATTGGATTTCATTGACCTTTGCCTTTGGTTTTGGTGTGTAGTATTTGTCATGATCAACCGCCCCAACAAGTAGCACTTTCTGAATTCAAACACAAGCCAATGCTCAAGTTGAGGCAACATTTATGACTTCCAATGAGCAGTGATGAGTTCACTTGTAGTGCAGCTGGATCCCAGTCGCATCCTCTGTGTTGTGTCCTCGAAGCCGTGGAAGTAGTGTTTCGATTTACCCACCTTAAATACTAAATCCAAACCAAGTCACATAAACTCCACCTACTATTTGATGGAGTTTCAATGGTTTAGACTATGTAAGTTGACAATGGAATAGTGAAGAGACAACCATTACCTTAAATGAATGCTTACTATTAGCATTTCAGAAGTGGTCAATCACACTGCAATTGTTCGTCATTGCGCAACTCGTTACTACTTGGTGGCCATCACTTGCAGCTCGATCAACAGTACCTTAAAAAGTACAATTCACAAGACACTTTAAATGAAATACAGCTCCAACACACAAGAGTCAGAGATGAACAAAACTACCCCAACAAAAAGCACTTACTGTATTGAGAACCAAAGTGAGTGTTTTTGTAAGGGTAGTCATGAAGACCAAATGTGGACACAGAGAGGATTATTGCGTTTCATTCACTTCCATCTGATTGTAATCGCTAAGACAACCCCAAAGAGAAGCACTTATGAAAACAATCATCACCAGTGGCTCTATTTGAAGTCATCTGAGAGTTTTTGCTGAAAAATGTATTCTTCCATGTAGCTTTTTTGTCCTTGAAAGCGCTCTCTGTTGAAGAACACACAACCAAGACAACCCCAAAAAGAAGCACTTACGAACTGAAGAATCATCAGTGTCCCTATTTGAGGTTATCTGAATTGGATTTCATTGACCTTTGCCTTTGGTTTTGGTGTGTAGTATTTGTCATGATCAACCGCCCCAACAAGTAGCACTTTCTGAATTCAAACACAAGCCAATGCTCAAGTTGAGGCAACATTTATGACTTCCAATGAGCAGTGATGAGTTCACTTGTAGTGCAGCTGGATCCCAGTCGCATCCTCTGTGTTGTGTCCTCGAAGCCGTGGAAGTAGTGTTTCGATTTACCCACCTTAAATACTAAATCCAAACCAAGTCACATAAACTCCACCTACTATTTGATGGAGTTTCAATGGTTTAGACCATGTAAGTTGACAATGGAATAGTGAAGAGACAACCATTACCTTAAATGAATGCTTACTATTAGCATTTCAGAAGTGGTCAATCACACTGCAATTGTTCGTCATTGAGCAACTCGTTACTACTTGGTGGCCATCACTTGCAGCTCGATCAACAGTACCTTAAAAAGTACAATTCACAAGACACTTTAAATGAAATACAGCTCCAACACACAAGAGTCAGAGATGAACAAAACTACCCCAACAAAAAGCACTTACTGTATTGAGAACCAAAGTGAGTGTTTTTGTAAGGGTAGTCATGAAGACCAAATGTGGACACAGAGAGAATTATTGCGTTTCATTCACTTCCATCTGATTGTAATCGCTAAGACAACCCCAAAGAGAAGCACTTATGAAAACAATCATCACCAGTGGCTCTATTTGAAGTCATCTGAGAGTTTTTGCTCAAAAATGTATTCTTCCATGTAGCATTTTTGTCCTTGAAAGCGCTCTCTGTTGAAGAACACACAACCAAGACAACCCCATACAGCTTACACAGTGAAAGATGCAGCGATTAGCAAAACTACCCCAACAAAAAGCACTTACTGTATTGAGAACCAAAGTGAGTGTTTTTGTAAGGGTAGTCATGAAGACCAAATGTGGACACAGAAAGGATTATTGCGTTTCATTCACTTCCATCTGATTGTAATCACTAAGACAACCCCAAAGAGAAGCACTTATGAACACAATCATCACCAGTGGCTCTATTTGAAGTCATCTGAGAGTTTTTGCTCAAAAATGTATTCTTCCATGTAGCTTTTTTGTCCTTGAAAGCGCTCTCTGTTGAAGAACACACAACCAAGACAACCCCATACAGCTTACACAGTGAAAGATGCAGCGATCAGCAAAATTACCCCAACAAAAAGCACTTACTGTATTGAGAACCAAAGTGAGTGTTTTTGTAAGGGTAGTCATGAAGACCAAATGTGGACACAGAGAGGATTATTGCGTTTCATTCACTTCCATCTGATTGTAATCGCTAAGACAACCCCAAAGAGAAGCACTTATGAAAACAATCATCACCAGTGGCTCTATTTGAAGTCATCTGAGAGTTTTTGCTGAAAAATGTATTCTTCCATGTAGCTTTTTTGTCCTTGAAAGCGCTCTCTGTTGAAGAACACACAACCAAGACAACCCCAAAAAGAAGCACTTACGAACTGAAGAATCATCAGGGTCCCTATTTGAGGTTATCTGAATTGGATTTCATTGACCTTTGCCTTTGGTTTTGGTGTGTAGTATTTGTCATGATCAACCGCCCCAACAAGTAGCACTTTCTGAATTCAAACACAAGCCAATGCTCAAGTTGAGGCAACATTTATGACTTCCAATGAGCAGTGATGAGTTCACTTGTAGTGCAGCTGGATCCCAGTCGCATCCTCTGTGTTGTGTCCTCGAAGCCGTGGAAGTAGTGTTTCGATTTACCCACCTTAAATACTAAATCCAAACCAAGTCACATAAACTCCACCTACTATTTGATGGAGTTTCAATGGTTTAGACCATGTAAGTTGACAATGGAATAGTGAAGAGACAACCATTACCTTAAATGAATGCTTACTATTAGCATTTCAGAAGTGGTCAATCACACTGCAATTGTTCGTCATTGCGCAACTCGTTACTACTTGGTGGCCATCACTTGCAGCTCGATCAACAGTACCTTAAAAAGTACAATTCACAAGACACTTTAAATGAAATACAGCTCCAACACACAAGAGTCAGAGATGAACAAAACTACCCCAACAAAAAGCACTTACTGTATTGAGAACCAAAGTGAGTGTTTTTGTAAGGGTAGTCATGAAGACCAAATGTGGACACAGAGAGGATTATTGCGTTTCATTCACTTCCATCTGATTGTAATCGCTAAGACAACCCCAAAGAGAAGCACTTATGAAAACAATCATCACCAGTGGCTCTATTTGAAGTCATCTGAGAGTTTTTGCTGAAAAATGTATTCTTCCATGTAGCTTTTTTGTCCTTGAAAGCGCTCTCTGTTGAAGAACACACAACCAAGACAACCCCAAAAAGAAGCACTTACGAACTGAAGAATCATCAGTGTCCCTATTTGAGGTTATCTGAATTGGATTTCATTGACCTTTGCCTTTGGTTTTGGTGTGTAGTATTTGTCATGATCAACCGCCCCAACAAGTAGCACTTTCTGAATTCAAACACAAGCCAATGCTCAAGTTGAGGCAACATTTATGACTTCCAATGAGCAGTGATGAGTTCACTTGTAGTGCAGCTGGATCCCAGTCGCATCCTCTGTGTTGTGTCCTCGAAGCCGTGGAAGTAGTGTTTCGATTTACCCACCTTAAATACTAAATCCAAACCAAGTCACATAAACTCCACCTACTATTTGATGGAGTTTCAATGGTTTAGACCATGTAAGTTGACAATGGAATAGTGAAGAGACAACCATTACCTTAAATGAATGCTTACTATTAGCATTTCAGAAGTGGTCAATCACACTGCAATTGTTCGTCATTGCGCAACTCGTTACTACTTGGTGGCCATCACTTGCAGCTCGATCAACAGTACCTTAAAAAGTACAATTCACAAGACACTTTAAATGAAATACAGCTCCAACACACAAGAGTCAGAGATGAACAAAACTACCCCAACAAAAAGCACTTACTGTATTGAGAACCAAAGTGAGTGTTTTTGTAAGGGTAGTCATGAAGACCAAATGTGGACACAGAGAGAATTATTGCGTTTCATTCACTTCCATCTGATTGTAATCGCTAAGACAACCCCAAAGAGAAGCACTTATGAAAACAATCATCACCAGTGGCTCTATTTGAAGTCATCTGAGAGTTTTTGCTCAAAAATGTATTCTTCCATGTAGCTTTTTTGTCCTTGAAAGCGCTCTCTGTTGAAGAACACACAACCAAGACAACCCCTTACAGCTTACACAATGAAAGATGCAGCGATCAGCAAAACTACCCCAACAAAAAGCACTTACTGTATTGAGAACCAAAGTGAGTGTTTTTGTAAGGGTAGTCATGAAGACCAAATGTGGACACAGAAAGGATTATTGCGTTTCATTCACTTCCATCTGATTGTAATCACTAAGACAACCCCAAAGAGAAGCACTTATGAACACAATCATCACCAGTGGCTCTATTTGAAGTCATCTGAGAGTTTTTGCTCAAAAATGTATTCTTCCATGTAGCTTTTTTGTCCTTGAAAGCGCTCTCTGTTGAAGAACACACAACCAAGACAACCCCTTACAGCTTACACAATGAAAGATGCAGCGATCAGCAAAACTACCCCAACAAAAAGCACTTACTGTATTGAGAACCAAAGTGAGTGTTTTTGTAAGGGTAGTCATGAAGACCAAATGTGGACACAGAAAGGATTATTGCGTTTCATTCACTTCCATCTGATTGTAATCACTAAGACAACCCCAAAGAGAAGCACTTATGAACACAATCATCACCAGTGGCTCTATTTGAAGTCATCTGAGAGTTTTTGCTCAAAAAATGTATTCTTCCATATAGCTTTTTCGTCCTTGAAACCGCTCTCTGTTGAAGAACACACAACCAAGACAACCCCATACAGCTTACACAGTGAAAGATGCAGCTCGATCAACAGTACCTTAAAAAGTACAATTCACAAGACACTTTAAATGAAATACAGCTCCAACACACAAGAGTCAGAGATGAACAAAACTACCCCAACAAAAAGCACTTACTGTATTGAGAACCAAAGTGAGTGTTTTTGTAAGGGTAGTCATGAAGACCAAATGTGGACACAGAGAGGATTATTGCGTTTCATTCACTTCCATCTGATTGTAATCGCTAAGACAACCCCAAAGAGAAGCACTTATGAAAACAATCATCACCAGTGGCTCTATTTGAAGTCATCTGAGAGTTTTTGCTCAAAAATGTATTCTTCCATGTAGCTTTTTTGTCCTTGAAAGCGCTCTCTGTTGAAGAACACACAACCAAGACAACCCCAAAAAGAAGCACTTACGAACTGAAGAATCATCAGTGTCCCTATTTGAGGTTATCTGAATTGGATTTCATTGACCTTTGCCTTTGGTTTTGGTGTGTAGTATTTGTCATGATCAACCGCCCCAACAAGTAGCACTTTCTAAATTCAAACACAAGCCAATGCTCAAGTTGAGGCAACATTTATGACTTCCAATGAGCAGTGATGAGTTCACTTGTAGTGCAGCTGGATCCCAGTCGCAACCTCTGTGTTGTGTCCTCGAAGCCGTGGAAGTAGTGTTTCGATTTACCCACCTTAAATACTAAATCCAAACCAAGTCACATAAACTCCACCTACTATTTGATGGAGTTTCAATGGTCTAGACCATGTAAGTTGACAATGGAATAGTGAGGAGACAACCATTACCTTAAATGAATGCTTACTATTAGCATTTCAGAAGTGGTCAATCACACTGCAATTGTTCGTCATTGCGCAACTCGTTACTACTTGGTAGCCATCACTTGCAGCTCGATCAACAGTACCTTAAAAAGTACAATTCACAAGACACTTTAAATGAAATACAGCTCCAACACACAAGAGTCAGAGATGAACAAAACTACCCCAACAAAAAGCACTTACTGTATTGAGAACCAAAGTGAGTGTTTTTGTAAGGGTAGTCATGAAGACCAAATGTGGACACAGAGAGGATTATTGCGTTTCATTCACTTCCATCTGATTGTAATCGCTAAGACAACCCCAAAGAGAAGCACTTATGAAAACAATCATCACCAGTGGCTCTATTTGAAGTCATCTGAGAGTTTTTGCTCAAAAATGTATTCTTCCATGTAGCTTTTTTGTCCTTGAAAGCGCTCTCTGTTGAAGAACACACAACCAAGACAACCCCAAAAAGAAGCACTTACGAACTGAAGAATCATCAGTGTCCCTATTTGAGGTTATCTGAATTGGATTTCATTGACCTTTGCCTTTGGTTTTGGTGTGTAGTATTTGTCATGATCAACCGCCCCAACAAGTAGCACTTTCTGAATTCAAACACAAGCCAATGCTCAAGTTGAGGCAACATTTATGACTTCCAATGAGCAGTGATGAGTTCACTTGTAGTGCAGCTGGATCCCAGTCGCATCCTCTGTGTTGTGTCCTCGAAGCCGTGGAAGTAGTGTTTCGATTTACCCACCTTAAATACTAAATCCAAACCAAGTCACATAAACTCCACCTACTATTTGATGGAGTTTCAATGGTTTAGACCATGTAAGTTGACAATGGAATAGTGAAGAGACAACCATTACCTTAAATGAATGCTTACTATTAGCATTTCAGAAGTGGTCAATCACACTGCAATTGTTCGTCATTGCGCAACTCGTTACTACTTGGTGGCCATCACTTGCAGCTCGATCAACAGTACCTTAAAAAGTACAATTCACAAGACACTTTAAATGAAATACAGCTCCAACACACAAGAGTCAGAGATGAACAAAACTACCCCAACAAAAAGCACTTACTGTATTGAGAACCAAAGTGAGTGTTTTTGTAAGGGTAGTCATGAAGACCAAATGTGGACACAGAGAGGATTATTGCGTTTCATTCACTTCCATCTGATTGTAATCGCTAAGACAACCCCAAAGAGAAGCACTTATGAAAACAATCATCACCAGTGGCTCTATTTGAAGTCATCTGAGAGTTTTTGCTCAAAAATGTATTCTTCCATGTAGCTTTTTTGTCCTTGAAAGCGCTCTCTGTTGAAGAACACACAACCAAGACAACCCCAAAAAGAAGCACTTACGAACTGAAGAATCATCAGTGTCCCTATTTGAGGTTATCTGAATTGGATTTGATTGACCTTTGCCTTTGGTTTTGGTGTGTAGTATTTGTCATGATCAACCGCCCCAACAAGTAGCACTTTCTGAATTCAAACACAAGCCAATGCTCAAGTTGAGGCAACATTTATGACTTCCAATGAGCAGTGATGAGTTCACTTGTAGTGCAGCTGGATCCCAGTCGCATCCTCTGTGTTGTGTCCTCGAAGCCGTGGAAGTAGTGTTTCGATTTACCCACCTTAAATACTAAATCCAAACCAAGTCACATAAACTCCACCTACTATTTGATGGAGTTTCAATGGTCTAGACCATGTAAGTTGACAATGGAATAGTGAGGAGACAACCATTACCTTAAATGAATGCTTACTATTAGCATTTCAGAAGTGGTCAATCACACTGCAATTGTTCGTCATTGCGCAACTCGTTACTACTTGGTAGCCATCACTTGCAGCTCGATCAACAGTACCTTAAAAAGTACAATTCACAAGACACTTTAAATGAAATACAGCTCCAACACACAAGAGTCAGAGATGAACAAAACTACCCCAACAAAAAGCACTTACTGTATTGAGAACCAAAGTGAGTGTTTTTGTAAGGGTAGTCATGAAGACCAAATGTGGACACAGAGAGGATTATTGCGTTTCATTCACTTCCATCTGATTGTAATCGCTAAGACAACCCCAAAGAGAAGCACTTATGAAAACAATCATCACCAGTGGCTCTATTTGAAGTCATCTGAGAGTTTTTGCTCAAAAATGTATTCTTCCATGTAGCATTTTTGTCCTTGAAAGCGCTCTCTGTTGAAGAACACACAACCAAGACAACCCCATACAGCTTACACAGTGAAAGATGCAGCGATTAGCGAAACTACCCCAACAAAAAGCACTTACTGTATTGAGAACCAAAGTGAGTGTTTTTGTAAGGGTAGTCATGAAGACCAAATGTGGACACAGAAAGGATTATTGCGTTTCATTCACTTCCATCTGATTGTAATCACTAAGACAACCCCAAAGAGAAGCACTTATGAACACAATCATCACCAGTGGCTCTATTTGAAGTCATCTGAGAGTTTTTGCTCAAAAATGTATTCTTCCATGTAGCTTTTTTGTCCTTGAAAGCGCTCTCTGTTGAAGAACACACAACCAAGACAACCCCATACAGCTTACACAGTGAAAGATGCAGCGATCAGCAAAATTACCCCAACAAAAAGCACTTACTGTATTGAGAACCAAAGTGAGTGTTTTTGTAAGGGTAGTCATGAAGACCAAATGTGGACACAGAGAGGATTATTGCGTTTCATTCACTTCCATCTGATTGTAATCGCTAAGACAACCCCAAAGAGAAGCACTTATGAAAACAATCATCACCAGTGGCTCTATTTGAAGTCATCTGAGAGTTTTTGCTGAAAAATGTATTCTTCCATGTAGCTTTTTTGTCCTTGAAAGCGCTCTCTGTTGAAGAACACACAACCAAGACAACCCCAAAAAGAAGCACTTACGAACTGAAGAATCATCAGGGTCCCTATTTGAGGTTATCTGAATTGGATTTCATTGACCTTTGCCTTTGGTTTTGGTGTGTAGTATTTGTCATGATCAACCGCCCCAACAAGTAGCACTTTCTGAATTCAAACACAAGCCAATGCTCAAGTTGAGGCAACATTTATGACTTCCAATGAGCAGTGATGAGTTCACTTGTAGTGCAGCTGGATCCCAGTCGCATCCTCTGTGTTGTGTCCTCGAAGCCGTGGAAGTAGTGTTTCGATTTACCCACCTTAAATACTAAATCCAAACCAAGTCACATAAACTCCACCTACTATTTGATGGAGTTTCAATGGTTTAGACTATGTAAGTTGACAATGGAATAGTGAAGAGACAACCATTACCTTAAATGAATGCTTACTATTAGCATTTCAGAAGTGGTCAATCACACTGCAATTGTTCGTCATTGCGCAACTCGTTACTACTTGGTGGCCATCACTTGCAGCTCGATCAACAGTACCTTAAAAAGTACAATTCACAAGACACTTTAAATGAAATACAGCTCCAACACACAAGAGTCAGAGATGAACAAAACTACCCCAACAAAAAGCACTTACTGTATTGAGAACCAAAGTGAGTGTTTTTGTAAGGGTAGTCATGAAGACCAAATGTGGACACAGAGAGGATTATTGCGTTTCATTCACTTCCATCTGATTGTAATCGCTAAGACAACCCCAAAGAGAAGCACTTATGAAAACAATCATCACCAGTGGCTCTATTTGAAGTCATCTGAGAGTTTTTGCTGAAAAATGTATTCTTCCATGTAGCTTTTTTGTCCTTGAAAGCGCTCTCTGTTGAAGAACACACAACCAAGACAACCCCAAAAAGAAGCACTTACGAACTGAAGAATCATCAGTGTCCCTATTTGAGGTTATCTGAATTGGATTTCATTGACCTTTGCCTTTGGTTTTGGTGTGTAGTATTTGTCATGATCAACCGCCCCAACAAGTAGCACTTTCTGAATTCAAACACAAGCCAATGCTCAAGTTGAGGCAACATTTATGACTTCCAATGAGCAGTGATGAGTTCACTTGTAGTGCAGCTGGATCCCAGTCGCATCCTCTGTGTTGTGTCCTCGAAGCCGTGGAAGTAGTGTTTCGATTTACCCACCTTAAATACTAAATCCAAACCAAGTCACATAAACTCCACCTACTATTTGATGGAGTTTCAATGGTTTAGACCATGTAAGTTGACAATGGAATAGTGAAGAGACAACCATTACCTTAAATGAATGCTTACTATTAGCATTTCAGAAGTGGTCAATCACACTGCAATTGTTCGTCATTGCGCAACTCGTTACTACTTGGTGGCCATCACTTGCAGCTCGATCAACAGTACCTTAAAAAGTACAATTCACAAGACACTTTAAATGAAATACAGCTCCAACACACAAGAGTCAGAGATGAACAAAACTACCCCAACAAAAAGCACTTACTGTATTGAGAACCAAAGTGAGTGTTTTTGTAAGGGTAGTCATGAAGACCAAATGTGGACACAGAGAGAATTATTGCGTTTCATTCACTTCCATCTGATTGTAATCGCTAAGACAACCCCAAAGAGAAGCACTTATGAAAACAATCATCACCAGTGGCTCTATTTGAAGTCATCTGAGAGTTTTTGCTCAAAAATGTATTCTTCCATGTAGCATTTTTGTCCTTGAAAGCGCTCTCTGTTGAAGAACACTTAACCAAGACAACCCCATACAGCTTACACAGTGAAAGATGCAGCGATTAGCAAAACTACCCCAACAAAAAGCACTTACTGTATTGAGAACCAAAGTGAGTGTTTTTGTAAGGGTAGTCATGAAGACCAAATGTGGACACAGAAAGGATTATTGCGTTTCATTCACTTCCATCTGATTGTAATCACTAAGACAACCCCAAAGAGAAGCACTTATGAACACAATCATCACCAGTGGCTCTATTTGAAGTCATCTGAGAGTTTTTGCTCAAAAATGTATTCTTCCATGTAGCTTTTTTGTCCTTGAAAGCGCTCTCTGTTGAAGAACACACAACCAAGACAACCCCATACAGCTTACACAGTGAAAGATGCAGCGATCAGCAAAATTACCCCAACAAAAAGCACTTACTGTATTGAGAACCAAAGTGAGTGTTTTTGTAAGGGTAGTCATGAAGACCAAATGTGGACACAGAGAGGATTATTGCGTTTCATTCACTTCCATCTGATTGTAATCGCTAAGACAACCCCAAAGAGAAGCACTTATGAAAACAATCATCACCAGTGGCTCTATTTGAAGTCATCTGAGAGTTTTTGCTGAAAAATGTATTCTTCCATGTAGCTTTTTTGTCCTTGAAAGCGCTCTCTGTTGAAGAACACACAACCAAGACAACCCCAAAAAGAAGCACTTACGAACTGAAGAATCATCAGTGTCCCTATTTGAGGTTATCTGAATTGGATTTCATTGACCTTTGCCTTTGGTTTTGGTGTGTAGTATTTGTCATGATCAACCGCCCCAACAAGTAGCACTTTCTGAATTCAAACACAAGCCAATGCTCAAGTTGAGGCAACATTTATGACTTCCAATGAGCAGTGATGAGTTCACTTGTAGTGCAGCTGGATCCCAGTCGCATCCTCTGTGTTGTGTCCTCGAAGCCGTGGAAGTAGTGTTTCGATTTACCCACCTTAAATACTAAATCCAAACCAAGTCACATAAACTCCACCTACTATTTGATGGAGTTTCAATGGTTTAGACCATGTAAGTTGACAATGGAATAGTGAAGAGACAACCATTACCTTAAATGAATGCTTACTATTAGCATTTCAGAAGTGGTCAATCACACTGCAATTGTTCGTCATTGCGCAACTCGTTACTACTTGGTGGCCATCACTTGCAGCTCGATCAACAGTACCTTAAAAAGTACAATTCACAAGACACTTTAAATGAAATACAGCTCCAACACACAAGAGTCAGAGATGAACAAAACTACCCCAACAAAAAGCACTTACTGTATTGAGAACCAAAGTGAGTGTTTTTGTAAGGGTAGTCATGAAGACCAAATGTGGACACAGAGAGAATTATTGCGTTTCATTCACTTCCATCTGATTGTAATCGCTAAGACAACCCCAAAGAGAAGCACTTACGAAAACAATCATCACCAGTGGCTCTATTTGAAGTCATCTGAGAGTTTTTGCTCAAAAATGTATTCTTCCATGTAGCTTTTTTGTCCTTGAAAGCGCTCTCTGTTGAAGAACACACAACCAAGACAACCCCTTACAGCTTACACAATGAAAGATGCAGCGATCAGCAAAACTACCCCAACAAAAAGCACTTACTGTATTGAGAACCAAAGTGAGTGTTTTTGTAAGGGTAGTCATGAAGACCAAATGTGGACACAGAAAGGATTATTGCGTTTCATTCACTTCCATCTGATTGTAATCACTAAGACAACCCCAAAGAGAAGCACTTATGAACACAATCATCACCAGTGGCTCTATTTGAAGTCATCTGAGAGTTTTTGCTCAAAAATGTATTCTTCCATGTAGCTTTTTTGTCCTTGAAAGCGCTCTCTGTTGAAGAACACACAACCAAGACAACCCCTTACAGCTTACACAATGAAAGATGCAGCGATCAGCAAAACTACCCCAACAAAAAGCACTTACTGTATTGAGAACCAAAGTGAGTGTTTTTGTAAGGGTAGTCATGAAGACCAAATGTGGACACAGAAAGGATTATTGCGTTTCATTCACTTCCATCTGATTGTAATCACTAAGACAACCCCAAAGAGAAGCACTTATGAACACAATCATCACCAGTGGCTCTATTTGAAGTCATCTGAGAGTTTTTGCTCAAAAAATGTATTCTTCCATATAGCTTTTTCGTCCTTGAAACCGCTCTCTGTTGAAGAACACACAACCAAGACAACCCCATACAGCTTACACAGTGAAAGATGCAGCTCGATCAACAGTACCTTAAAAAGTACAATTCACAAGACACTTTAAATGAAATACAGCTCCAACACACAAGAGTCAGAGATGAACAAAACTACCCCAACAAAAAGCACTTACTGTATTGAGAACCAAAGTGAGTGTTTTTGTAAGGGTAGTCATGAAGACCAAATGTGGACACAGAGAGGATTATTGCGTTTCATTCACTTCCATCTGATTGTAATCGCTAAGACAACCCCAAAGAGAAGCACTTATGAAAACAATCATCACCAGTGGCTCTATTTGAAGTCATCTGAGAGTTTTTGCTCAAAAATGTATTCTTCCATGTAGCTTTTTTGTCCTTGAAAGCGCTCTCTGTTGAAGAACACACAACCAAGACAACCCCAAAAAGAAGCACTTACGAACTGAAGAATCATCAGTGTCCCTATTTGAGGTTATCTGAATTGGATTTCATTGACCTTTGCCTTTGGTTTTGGTGTGTAGTATTTGTCATGATCAACCGCCCCAACAAGTAGCACTTTCTAAATTCAAACACAAGCCAATGCTCAAGTTGAGGCAACATTTATGACTTCCAATGAGCAGTGATGAGTTCACTTGTAGTGCAGCTGGATCCCAGTCGCAACCTCTGTGTTGTGTCCTCGAAGCCGTGGAAGTAGTGTTTCGATTTACCCACCTTAAATACTAAATCCAAACCAAGTCACATAAACTCCACCTACTATTTGATGGAGTTTCAATGGTCTAGACCATGTAAGTTGACAATGGAATAGTGAGGAGACAACCATTACCTTAAATGAATGCTTACTATTAGCATTTCAGAAGTGGTCAATCACACTGCAATTGTTCGTCATTGCGCAACTCGTTACTACTTGGTAGCCATCACTTGCAGCTCGATCAACAGTACCTTAAAAAGTACAATTCACAAGACACTTTAAATGAAATACAGCTCCAACACACAAGAGTCAGAGATGAACAAAACTACCCCAACAAAAAGCACTTACTGTATTGAGAACCAAAGTGAGTGTTTTTGTAAGGGTAGTCATGAAGACCAAATGTGGACACAGAGAGGATTATTGCGTTTCATTCACTTCCATCTGATTGTAATCGCTAAGACAACCCCAAAGAGAAGCACTTATGAAAACAATCATCACCAGTGGCTCTATTTGAAGTCATCTGAGAGTTTTTGCTCAAAAATGTATTCTTCCATGTAGCTTTTTTGTCCTTGAAAGCGCTCTCTGTTGAAGAACACACAACCAAGACAACCCCATACAGCTTACACAGTGAAAGATGCAGCTCGATCAACAGTACCTTAAAAAGTACAATTCACAAGACACTTTAAATGAAATACAGCTCCAACACACAAGAGTCAGAGATGAACAAAACTACCCCAACAAAAAGCACTTACTGTATTGAGAACCAAAGTGAGTGTTTTTGTAAGGGTAGTCATGAAGACCAAATGTGGACACAGAGAGGATTATTGCGTTTCATTCACTTCCATCTGATTGTAATCGCTAAGACAACCCCAAAGAGAAGCACTTATGAAAACAATCATCACCAGTGGCTCTATTTGAAGTCATCTGAGAGTTTTTGCTCAAAAATGTATTCTTCCATGTAGCTTTTTTGTCCTTGAAAGCGCTCTCTGTTGAAGAACACACAACCAAGACAACCCCAAAAAGAAGCACTTACGAACTGAAGAATCATCAGTGTCCCTATTTGAGGTTATCTGAATTGGATTTCATTGACCTTTGCCTTTGGTTTTGGTGTGTAGTATTTGTCATGATCAACCGCCCCAACAAGTAGCACTTTCTAAATTCAAACACAAGCCAATGCTCAAGTTGAGGCAACATTTATGACTTCCAATGAGCAGTGATGAGTTCACTTGTAGTGCAGCTGGATCCCAGTCGCAACCTCTGTGTTGTGTCCTCGAAGCCGTGGAAGTAGTGTTTCGATTTACCCACCTTAAATACTAAATCCAAACCAAGTCACATAAACTCCACCTACTATTTGATGGAGTTTCAATGGTCTAGACCATGTAAGTTGACAATGGAATAGTGAGGAGACAACCATTACCTTAAATGAATGCTTACTATTAGCATTTCAGAAGTGGTCAATCACACTGCAATTGTTCGTCATTGCGCAACTCGTTACTACTTGGTAGCCATCACTTGCAGCTCGATCAACAGTACCTTAAAAAGTACAATTCACAAGACACTTTAAATGAAATACAGCTCCAACACACAAGAGTCAGAGATGAACAAAACTACCCCAACAAAAAGCACTTACTGTATTGAGAACCAAAGTGAGTGTTTTTGTAAGGGTAGTCATGAAGACCAAATGTGGACACAGAGAGGATTATTGCGTTTCATTCACTTCCATCTGATTGTAATCGCTAAGACAACCCCAAAGAGAAGCACTTATGAAAACAATCATCACCAGTGGCTCTATTTGAAGTCATCTGAGAGTTTTTGCTCAAAAATGTATTCTTCCATGTAGCTTTTTTGTCCTTGAAAGCGCTCTCTGTTGAAGAACACACAACCAAGACAACCCCAAAAAGAAGCACTTACGAACTGAAGAATCATCAGTGTCCCTATTTGAGGTTATCTGAATTGGATTTCATTGACCTTTGCCTTTGGTTTTGGTGTGTAGTATTTGTCATGATCAACCGCCCCAACAAGTAGCACTTTCTGAATTCAAACACAAGCCAATGCTCAAGTTGAGGCAACATTTATGACTTCCAATGAGCAGTGATGAGTTCACTTGTAGTGCAGCTGGATCCCAGTCGCATCCTCTGTGTTGTGTCCTCGAAGCCGTGGAAGTAGTGTTTCGATTTACCCACCTTAAATACTAAATCCAAACCAAGTCACATAAACTCCACCTACTATTTGATGGAGTTTCAATGGTTTAGACCATGTAAGTTGACAATGGAATAGTGAAGAGACAACCATTACCTTAAATGAATGCTTACTATTAGCATTTCAGAAGTGGTCAATCACACTGCAATTGTTCGTCATTGCGCAACTCGTTACTACTTGGTGGCCATCACTTGCAGCTCGATCAACAGTACCTTAAAAAGTACAATTCACAAGACACTTTAAATGAAATACAGCTCCAACACACAAGAGTCAGAGATGAACAAAACTACCCCAACAAAAAGCACTTACTGTATTGAGAACCAAAGTGAGTGTTTTTGTAAGGGTAGTCATGAAGACCAAATGTGGACACAGAGAGGATTATTGCGTTTCATTCACTTCCATCTGATTGTAATCGCTAAGACAACCCCAAAGAGAAGCACTTATGAAAACAATCATCACCAGTGGCTCTATTTGAAGTCATCTGAGAGTTTTTGCTCAAAAATGTATTCTTCCATGTAGCTTTTTTGTCCTTGAAAGCGCTCTCTGTTGAAGAACACACAACCAAGACAACCCCAAAAAGAAGCACTTACGAACTGAAGAATCATCAGTGTCCCTATTTGAGGTTATCTGAATTGGATTTGATTGACCTTTGCCTTTGGTTTTGGTGTGTAGTATTTGTCATGATCAACCGCCCCAACAAGTAGCACTTTCTGAATTCAAACACAAGCCAATGCTCAAGTTGAGGCAACATTTATGACTTCCAATGAGCAGTGATGAGTTCACTTGTAGTGCAGCTGGATCCCAGTCGCATCCTCTGTGTTGTGTCCTCGAAGCCGTGGAAGTAGTGTTTCGATTTACCCACCTTAAATACTAAATCCAAACCAAGTCACATAAACTCCACCTACTATTTGATGGAGTTTCAATGGTCTAGACCATGTAAGTTGACAATGGAATAGTGAGGAGACAACCATTACCTTAAATGAATGCTTACTATTAGCATTTCAGAAGTGGTCAATCACACTGCAATTGTTCGTCATTGCGCAACTCGTTACTACTTGGTAGCCATCACTTGCAGCTCGATCAACAGTACCTTAAAAAGTACAATTCACAAGACACTTTAAATGAAATACAGCTCCAACACACAAGAGTCAGAGATGAACAAAACTACCCCAACAAAAAGCACTTACTGTATTGAGAACCAAAGTGAGTGTTTTTGTAAGGGTAGTCATGAAGACCAAATGTGGACACAGAGAGGATTATTGCGTTTCATTCACTTCCATCTGATTGTAATCGCTAAGACAACCCCAAAGAGAAGCACTTATGAAAACAATCATCACCAGTGGCTCTATTTGAAGTCATCTGAGAGTTTTTGCTCAAAAATGTATTCTTCCATGTAGCATTTTTGTCCTTGAAAGCGCTCTCTCTTGAAGAACACACAACCAAGACAACCCCATACAGCTTACACAGTGAAAGATGCAGCGATTAGCAAAACTACCCCAACAAAAAGCACTTACTGTATTGAGAACCAAAGTGAGTGTTTTTGTAAGGGTAGTCATGAAGACCAAATGTGGACACAGAAAGGATTATTGCGTTTCATTCACTTCCATCTGATTGTAATCACTAAGACAACCCCAAAGAGAAGCACTTATGAACACAATCATCACCAGTGGCTCTATTTGAAGTCATCTGAGAGTTTTTGCTCAAAAATGTATTCTTCCATGTAGCTTTTTTGTCCTTGAAAGCGCTCTCTGTTGAAGAACACACAACCAAGACAACCCCATACAGCTTACACAGTGAAAGATGCAGCGATCAGCAAAATTACCCCAACAAAAAGCACTTACTGTATTGAGAACCAAAGTGAGTGTTTTTGTAAGGGTAGTCATGAAGACCAAATGTGGACACAGAGAGGATTATTGCGTTTCATTCACTTCCATCTGATTGTAATCGCTAAGACAACCCCAAAGAGAAGCACTTATGAAAACAATCATCACCAGTGGCTCTATTTGAAGTCATCTGAGAGTTTTTGCTGAAAAATGTATTCTTCCATGTAGCTTTTTTGTCCTTGAAAGCGCTCTCTGTTGAAGAACACACAACCAAGACAACCCCAAAAAGAAGCACTTACGAACTGAAGAATCATCAGGGTCCCTATTTGAGGTTATCTGAATTGGATTTCATTGACCTTTGCCTTTGGTTTTGGTGTGTAGTATTTGTCATGATCAACCGCCCCAACAAGTAGCACTTTCTGAATTCAAACACAAGCCAATGCTCAAGTTGAGGCAACATTTATGACTTCCAATGAGCAGTGATGAGTTCACTTGTAGTGCAGCTGGATCCCAGTCGCATCCTCTGTGTTGTGTCCTCGAAGCCGTGGAAGTAGTGTTTCGATTTACCCACCTTAAATACTAAATCCAAACCAAGTCACATAAACTCCACCTACTATTTGATGGAGTTTCAATGGTTTAGACTATGTAAGTTGACAATGGAATAGTGAAGAGACAACCATTACCTTAAATGAATGCTTACTATTAGCATTTCAGAAGTGGTCAATCACACTGCAATTGTTCGTCATTGCGCAACTCGTTACTACTTGGTGGCCATCACTTGCAGCTCGATCAACAGTACCTTAAAAAGTACAATTCACAAGACACTTTAAATGAAATACAGCTCCAACACACAAGAGTCAGAGATGAACAAAACTACCCCAACAAAAAGCACTTACTGTATTGAGAACCAAAGTGAGTGTTTTTGTAAGGGTAGTCATGAAGACCAAATGTGGACACAGAGAGGATTATTGCGTTTCATTCACTTCCATCTGATTGTAATCGCTAAGACAACCCCAAAGAGAAGCACTTATGAAAACAATCATCACCAGTGGCTCTATTTGAAGTCATCTGAGAGTTTTTGCTGAAAAATGTATTCTTCCATGTAGCTTTTTTGTCCTTGAAAGCGCTCTCTGTTGAAGAACACACAACCAAGACAACCCCAAAAAGAAGCACTTACGAACTGAAGAATCATCAGTGTCCCTATTTGAGGTTATCTGAATTGGATTTCATTGACCTTTGCCTTTGGTTTTGGTGTGTAGTATTTGTCATGATCAACCGCCCCAACAAGTAGCACTTTCTGAATTCAAACACAAGCCAATGCTCAAGTTGAGGCAACATTTATGACTTCCAATGAGCAGTGATGAGTTCACTTGTAGTGCAGCTGGATCCCAGTCGCATCCTCTGTGTTGTGTCCTCGAAGCCGTGGAAGTAGTGTTTCGATTTACCCACCTTAAATACTAAATCCAAACCAAGTCACATAAACTCCACCTACTATTTGATGGAGTTTCAATGGTTTAGACCATGTAAGTTGACAATGGAATAGTGAAGAGACAACCATTACCTTAAATGAATGCTTACTATTAGCATTTCAGAAGTGGTCAATCACACTGCAATTGTTCGTCATTGCGCAACTCGTTACTACTTGGTGGCCATCACTTGCAGCTCGATCAACAGTACCTTAAAAAGTACAATTCACAAGACACTTTAAATGAAATACAGCTCCAACACACAAGAGTCAGAGATGAACAAAACTACCCCAACAAAAAGCACTTACTGTATTGAGAACCAAAGTGAGTGTTTTTGTAAGGGTAGTCATGAAGACCAAATGTGGACACAGAGAGAATTATTGCGTTTCATTCACTTCCATCTGATTGTAATCGCTAAGACAACCCCAAAGAGAAGCACTTATGAAAACAATCATCACCAGTGGCTCTATTTGAAGTCATCTGAGAGTTTTTGCTCAAAAATGTATTCTTCCATGTAGCATTTTTGTCCTTGAAAGCGCTCTCTGTTGAAGAACACACAACCAAGACAACCCCATACAGCTTACACAGTGAAAGATGCAGCGATTAGCAAAACTACCCCAACAAAAAGCACTTACTGTATTGAGAACCAAAGTGAGTGTTTTTGTAAGGGTAGTCATGAAGACCAAATGTGGACACAGAAAGGATTATTGCGTTTCATTCACTTCCATCTGATTGTAATCACTAAGACAACCCCAAAGAGAAGCACTTATGAACACAATCATCACCAGTGGCTCTATTTGAAGTCATCTGAGAGTTTTTGCTCAAAAATGTATTCTTCCATGTAGCTTTTTTGTCCTTGAAAGCGCTCTCTGTTGAAGAACACACAACCAAGACAACCCCATACAGCTTACACAGTGAAAGATGCAGCGATCAGCAAAATTACCCCAACAAAAAGCACTTACTGTATTGAGAACCAAAGTGAGTGTTTTTGTAAGGGTAGTCATGAAGACCAAATGTGGACACAGAGAGGATTATTGCGTTTCATTCACTTCCATCTGATTGTAATCGCTAAGACAACCCCAAAGAGAAGCACTTATGAAAACAATCATCACCAGTGGCTCTATTTGAAGTCATCTGAGAGTTTTTGCTCAAAAATGTATTCTTCCATGTAGCTTTTTTGTCCTTGAAAGCGCTCTCTGTTGAAGAACACACAACCAAGACAACCCCAAAAAGAAGCACTTACGAACTGAAGAATCATCAGTGTCCCTATTTGAGGTTATCTGAATTGGATTTCATTGACCTTTGCCTTTGGTTTTGGTGTGTAGTATTTGTCATGATCAACCGCCCCAACAAGTAGCACTTTCTAAATTCAAACACAAGCCAATGCTCAAGTTGAGGCAACATTTATGACTTCCAATGAGCAGTGATGAGTTCACTTGTAGTGCAGCTGGATCCCAGTCGCAACCTCTGTGTTGTGTCCTCGAAGCCGTGGAAGTAGTGTTTCGATTTACCCACCTTAAATACTAAATCCAAACCAAGTCACATAAACTCCACCTACTATTTGATGGAGTTTCAATGGTCTAGACCATGTAAGTTGACAATGGAATAGTGAGGAGACAACCATTACCTTAAATGAATGCTTACTATTAGCATTTCAGAAGTGGTCAATCACACTGCAATTGTTCGTCATTGCGCAACTCGTTACTACTTGGTAGCCATCACTTGCAGCTCGATCAACAGTACCTTAAAAAGTACAATTCACAAGACACTTTAAATGAAATACAGCTCCAACACACAAGAGTCAGAGATGAACAAAACTACCCCAACAAAAAGCACTTACTGTATTGAGAACCAAAGTGAGTGTTTTTGTAAGGGTAGTCATGAAGACCAAATGTGGACACAGAGAGGATTATTGCGTTTCATTCACTTCCATCTGATTGTAATCGCTAAGACAACCCCAAAGAGAAGCACTTATGAAAACAATCATCACCAGTGGCTCTATTTGAAGTCATCTGAGAGTTTTTGCTCAAAAATGTATTCTTCCATGTAGCTTTTTTGTCCTTGAAAGCGCTCTCTGTTGAAGAACACACAACCAAGACAACCCCAAAAAGAAGCACTTACGAACTGAAGAATCATCAGTGTCCCTATTTGAGGTTATCTGAATTGGATTTCATTGACCTTTGCCTTTGGTTTTGGTGTGTAGTATTTGTCATGATCAACCGCCCCAACAAGTAGCACTTTCTGAATTCAAACACAAGCCAATGCTCAAGTTGAGGCAACATTTATGACTTCCAATGAGCAGTGATGAGTTCACTTGTAGTGCAGCTGGATCCCAGTCGCATCCTCTGTGTTGTGTCCTCGAAGCCGTGGAAGTAGTGTTTCGATTTACCCACCTTAAATACTAAATCCAAACCAAGTCACATAAACTCCACCTACTATTTGATGGAGTTTCAATGGTTTAGACCATGTAAGTTGACAATGGAATAGTGAAGAGACAACCATTACCTTAAATGAATGCTTACTATTAGCATTTCAGAAGTGGTCAATCACACTGCAATTGTTCGTCATTGCGCAACTCGTTACTACTTGGTGGCCATCACTTGCAGCTCGATCAACAGTACCTTAAAAAGTACAATTCACAAGACACTTTAAATGAAATACAGCTCCAACACACAAGAGTCAGAGATGAACAAAACTACCCCAACAAAAAGCACTTACTGTATTGAGAACCAAAGTGAGTGTTTTTGTAAGGGTAGTCATGAAGACCAAATGTGGACACAGAGAGGATTATTGCGTTTCATTCACTTCCATCTGATTGTAATCGCTAAGACAACCCCAAAGAGAAGCACTTATGAAAACAATCATCACCAGTGGCTCTATTTGAAGTCATCTGAGAGTTTTTGCTCAAAAATGTATTCTTCCATGTAGCTTTTTTGTCCTTGAAAGCGCTCTCTGTTGAAGAACACACAACCAAGACAACCCCAAAAAGAAGCACTTACGAACTGAAGAATCATCAGTGTCCCTATTTGAGGTTATCTGAATTGGATTTGATTGACCTTTGCCTTTGGTTTTGGTGTGTAGTATTTGTCATGATCAACCGCCCCAACAAGTAGCACTTTCTGAATTCAAACACAAGCCAATGCTCAAGTTGAGGCAACATTTATGACTTCCAATGAGCAGTGATGAGTTCACTTGTAGTGCAGCTGGATCCCAGTCGCATCCTCTGTGTTGTGTCCTCGAAGCCGTGGAAGTAGTGTTTCGATTTACCCACCTTAAATACTAAATCCAAACCAAGTCACATAAACTCCACCTACTATTTGATGGAGTTTCAATGGTCTAGACCATGTAAGTTGACAATGGAATAGTGAGGAGACAACCATTACCTTAAATGAATGCTTACTATTAGCATTTCAGAAGTGGTCAATCACACTGCAATTGTTCGTCATTGCGCAACTCGTTACTACTTGGTAGCCATCACTTGCAGCTCGATCAACAGTACCTTAAAAAGTACAATTCACAAGACACTTTAAATGAAATACAGCTCCAACACACAAGAGTCAGAGATGAACAAAACTACCCCAACAAAAAGCACTTACTGTATTGAGAACCAAAGTGAGTGTTTTTGTAAGGGTAGTCATGAAGACCAAATGTGGACACAGAGAGGATTATTGCGTTTCATTCACTTCCATCTGATTGTAATCGCTAAGACAACCCCAAAGAGAAGCACTTATGAAAACAATCATCACCAGTGGCTCTATTTGAAGTCATCTGAGAGTTTTTGCTCAAAAATGTATTCTTCCATGTAGCATTTTTGTCCTTGAAAGCGCTCTCTGTTGAAGAACACACAACCAAGACAACCCCATACAGCTTACACAGTGAAAGATGCAGCGATTAGCAAAACTACCCCAACAAAAAGCACTTACTGTATTGAGAACCAAAGTGAGTGTTTTTGTAAGGGTAGTCATGAAGACCAAATGTGGACACAGAAAGGATTATTGCGTTTCATTCACTTCCATCTGATTGTAATCACTAAGACAACCCCAAAGAGAAGCACTTATGAACACAATCATCACCAGTGGCTCTATTTGAAGTCATCTGAGAGTTTTTGCTCAAAAATGTATTCTTCCATGTAGCTTTTTTGTCCTTGAAAGCGCTCTCTGTTGAAGAACACACAACCAAGACAACCCCATACAGCTTACACAGTGAAAGATGCAGCGATCAGCAAAATTACCCCAACAAAAAGCACTTACTGTATTGAGAACCAAAGTGAGTGTTTTTGTAAGGGTAGTCATGAAGACCAAATGTGGACACAGAGAGGATTATTGCGTTTCATTCACTTCCATCTGATTGTAATCGCTAAGACAACCCCAAAGAGAAGCACTTATGAAAACAATCATCACCAGTGGCTCTATTTGAAGTCATCTGAGAGTTTTTGCTGAAAAATGTATTCTTCCATGTAGCTTTTTTGTCCTTGAAAGCGCTCTCTGTTGAAGAACACACAACCAAGACAACCCCAAAAAGAAGCACTTACGAACTGAAGAATCATCAGGGTCCCTATTTGAGGTTATCTGAATTGGATTTCATTGACCTTTGCCTTTGGTTTTGGTGTGTAGTATTTGTCATGATCAACCGCCCCAACAAGTAGCACTTTCTGAATTCAAACACAAGCCAATGCTCAAGTTGAGGCAACATTTATGACTTCCAATGAGCAGTGATGAGTTCACTTGTAGTGCAGCTGGATCCCAGTCGCATCCTCTGTGTTGTGTCCTCGAAGCCGTGGAAGTAGTGTTTCGATTTACCCACCTTAAATACTAAATCCAAACCAAGTCACATAAACTCCACCTACTATTTGATGGAGTTTCAATGGTTTAGACTATGTAAGTTGACAATGGAATAGTGAAGAGACAACCATTACCTTAAATGAATGCTTACTATTAGCATTTCAGAAGTGGTCAATCACACTGCAATTGTTCGTCATTGCGCAACTCGTTACTACTTGGTGGCCATCACTTGCAGCTCGATCAACAGTACCTTAAAAAGTACAATTCACAAGACACTTTAAATGAAATACAGCTCCAACACACAAGAGTCAGAGATGAACAAAACTACCCCAACAAAAAGCACTTACTGTATTGAGAACCAAAGTGAGTGTTTTTGTAAGGGTAGTCATGAAGACCAAATGTGGACACAGAGAGGATTATTGCGTTTCATTCACTTCCATCTGATTGTAATCGCTAAGACAACCCCAAAGAGAAGCACTTATGAAAACAATCATCACCAGTGGCTCTATTTGAAGTCATCTGAGAGTTTTTGCTGAAAAATGTATTCTTCCATGTAGCTTTTTTGTCCTTGAAAGCGCTCTCTGTTGAAGAACACACAACCAAGACAACCCCAAAAAGAAGCACTTACGAACTGAAGAATCATCAGTGTCCCTATTTGAGGTTATCTGAATTGGATTTCATTGACCTTTGCCTTTGGTTTTGGTGTGTAGTATTTGTCATGATCAACCGCCCCAACAAGTAGCACTTTCTGAATTCAAACACAAGCCAATGCTCAAGTTGAGGCAACATTTATGACTTCCAATGAGCAGTGATGAGTTCACTTGTAGTGCAGCTGGATCCCAGTCGCATCCTCTGTGTTGTGTCCTCGAAGCCGTGGAAGTAGTGTTTCGATTTACCCACCTTAAATACTAAATCCAAACCAAGTCACATAAACTCCACCTACTATTTGATGGAGTTTCAATGGTTTAGACCATGTAAGTTGACAATGGAATAGTGAAGAGACAACCATTACCTTAAATGAATGCTTACTATTAGCATTTCAGAAGTGGTCAATCACACTGCAATTGTTCGTCATTGCGCAACTCGTTACTACTTGGTGGCCATCACTTGCAGCTCGATCAACAGTACCTTAAAAAGTACAATTCACAAGACACTTTAAATGAAATACAGCTCCAACACACAAGAGTCAGAGATGAACAAAACTACCCCAACAAAAAGCACTTACTGTATTGAGAACCAAAGTGAGTGTTTTTGTAAGGGTAGTCATGAAGACCAAATGTGGACACAGAGAGAATTATTGCGTTTCATTCACTTCCATCTGATTGTAATCGCTAAGACAACCCCAAAGAGAAGCACTTATGAAAACAATCATCACCAGTGGCTCTATTTGAAGTCATCTGAGAGTTTTTGCTCAAAAATGTATTCTTCCATGTAGCATTTTTGTCCTTGAAAGCGCTCTCTGTTGAAGAACACACAACCAAGACAACCCCATACAGCTTACACAGTGAAAGATGCAGCGATTAGCAAAACTACCCCAACAAAAAGCACTTACTGTATTGAGAACCAAAGTGAGTGTTTTTGTAAGGGTAGTCATGAAGACCAAATGTGGACACAGAAAGGATTATTGCGTTTCATTCACTTCCATCTGATTGTAATCACTAAGACAACCCCAAAGAGAAGCACTTATGAACACAATCATCACCAGTGGCTCTATTTGAAGTCATCTGAGAGTTTTTGCTCAAAAATGTATTCTTCCATGTAGCTTTTTTGTCCTTGAAAGCGCTCTCTGTTGAAGAACACACAACCAAGACAACCCCATACAGCTTACACAGTGAAAGATGCAGCGATCAGCAAAATTACCCCAACAAAAAGCACTTACTGTATTGAGAACCAAAGTGAGTGTTTTTGTAAGGGTAGTCATGAAGACCAAATGTGGACACAGAGAGGATTATTGCGTTTCATTCACTTCCATCTGATTGTAATCGCTAAGACAACCCCAAAGAGAAGCACTTATGAAAACAATCATCACCAGTGGCTCTATTTGAAGTCATCTGAGAGTTTTTGCTGAAAAATGTATTCTTCCATGTAGCTTTTTTGTCCTTGAAAGCGCTCTCTGTTGAAGAACACACAACCAAGACAACCCCAAAAAGAAGCACTTACGAACTGAAGAATCATCAGGGTCCCTATTTGAGGTTATCTGAATTGGATTTCATTGACCTTTGCCTTTGGTTTTGGTGTGTAGTATTTGTCATGATCAACCGCCCCAACAAGTAGCACTTTCTGAATTCAAACACAAGCCAATGCTCAAGTTGAGGCAACATTTATGACTTCCAATGAGCAGTGATGAGTTCACTTGTAGTGCAGCTGGATCCCAGTCGCATCCTCTGTGTTGTGTCCTCGAAGCCGTGGAAGTAGTGTTTCGATTTACCCACCTTAAATACTAAATCCAAACCAAGTCACATAAACTCCACCTACTATTTGATGGAGTTTCAATGGTTTAGACCATGTAAGTTGACAATGGAATAGTGAAGAGACAACCATTACCTTAAATGAATGCTTACTATTAGCATTTCAGAAGTGGTCAATCACACTGCAATTGTTCGTCATTGCGCAACTCGTTACTACTTGGTGGCCATCACTTGCAGCTCGATCAACAGTACCTTAAAAAGTACAATTCACAAGACACTTTAAATGAAATACAGCTCCAACACACAAGAGTCAGAGATGAACAAAACTACCCCAACAAAAAGCACTTACTGTATTGAGAACCAAAGTGAGTGTTTTTGTAAGGGTAGTCATGAAGACCAAATGTGGACACAGAGAGGATTATTGCGTTTCATTCACTTCCATCTGATTGTAATCGCTAAGACAACCCCAAAGAGAAGCACTTATGAAAACAATCATCACCAGTGGCTCTATTTGAAGTCATCTGAGAGTTTTTGCTGAAAAATGTATTCTTCCATGTAGCTTTTTTGTCCTTGAAAGCGCTCTCTGTTGAAGAACACACAACCAAGACAACCCCAAAAAGAAGCACTTACGAACTGAAGAATCATCAGTGTCCCTATTTGAGGTTATCTGAATTGGATTTCATTGACCTTTGCCTTTGGTTTTGGTGTGTAGTATTTGTCATGATCAACCGCCCCAACAAGTAGCACTTTCTGAATTCAAACACAAGCCAATGCTCAAGTTGAGGCAACATTTATGACTTCCAATGAGCAGTGATGAGTTCACTTGTAGTGCAGCTGGATCCCAGTCGCATCCTCTGTGTTGTGTCCTCGAAGCCGTGGAAGTAGTGTTTCGATTTACCCACCTTAAATACTAAATCCAAACCAAGTCACATAAACTCCACCTACTATTTGATGGAGTTTCAATGGTTTAGACCATGTAAGTTGACAATGGAATAGTGAAGAGACAACCATTACCTTAAATGAATGCTTACTATTAGCATTTCAGAAGTGGTCAATCACACTGCAATTGTTCGTCATTGCGCAACTCGTTACTACTTGGTGGCCATCACTTGCAGCTCGATCAACAGTACCTTAAAAAGTACAATTCACAAGACACTTTAAATGAAATACAGCTCCAACACACAAGAGTCAGAGATGAACAAAACTACCCCAACAAAAAGCACTTACTGTATTGAGAACCAAAGTGAGTGTTTTTGTAAGGGTAGTCATGAAGACCAAATGTGGACACAGAGAGAATTATTGCGTTTCATTCACTTCCATCTGATTGTAATCGCTAAGACAACCCCAAAGAGAAGCACTTATGAAAACAATCATCACCAGTGGCTCTATTTGAAGTCATCTGAGAGTTTTTGCTCAAAAATGTATTCTTCCATGTAGCTTTTTTGTCCTTGAAAGCGCTCTCTGTTGAAGAACACACAACCAAGACAACCCCTTACAGCTTACACAATGAAAGATGCAGCGATCAGCAAAACTACCCCAACAAAAAGCACTTACTGTATTGAGAACCAAAGTGAGTGTTTTTGTAAGGGTAGTCATGAAGACCAAATGTGGACACAGAAAGGATTATTGCGTTTCATTCACTTCCATCTGATTGTAATCACTAAGACAACCCCAAAGAGAAGCACTTATGAACACAATCATCACCAGTGGCTCTATTTGAAGTCATCTGAGAGTTTTTGCTCAAAAAATGTATTCTTCCATATAGCTTTTTCGTCCTTGAAACCGCTCTCTGTTGAAGAACACACAACCAAGACAACCCCATACAGCTTACACAGTGAAAGATGCAGCGATCAGCAAAATTACCCCAACAAAAAGCACTTACTGTATTGAGAACCAAAGTTAGTGTTTTTGTAAGGGTAGTCATGAAGACCAAATGTGGACACAGAGAGGATTATTGCGTTTCATTCACTTCCATCTGATTGTAATCGCTAAGACAACCCCAAAGAGAAGCACTTATGAAAACAATCATCACCAGTGGCTCTATTTGAAGTCATCTGAGAGTTTTTGCTCAAAAATGTATTCTTCCATGTAGCTTTTTTGTCCTTGAAAGCGCTCTCTGTTGAAGAACACACAACCAAGACAACCCCAAAAAGAAGCACTTACGAACTGAAGAATCATCAGTGTCCCTATTTGAGGTTATCTGAATTGGATTTGATTGACCTTTGCCTTTGGTTTTGGTGTGTAGTATTAGTCATGATCAACCGCCCCAACAAGTAGCACTTTCTGAATTCAAACACAAGCCAATGCTCAAGTTGAGGCAACATTTATGACTTCCAATGAGCAGTGATGAGTTCACTTGTAGTGCAGCTGGATCCCAGTCGCATCCTCTGTGTTGTGTCCTCGAAGCCGTGGAAGTAGTGTTTCGATTTACCCACCTTAAATACTAAATCCAAACCAAGTCACATAAACTCCACCTACTATTTGATGGAGTTTCAATGGTCTAGACCATGTAAGTTGACAATGGAATAGTGAGGAGACAACCATTACCTTAAATGAATGCTTACTATTAGCATTTCAGAAGTGGTCAATCACACTGCAATTGTTCGTCATTGCGCAACTCGTTACTACTTGGTAGCCATCACTTGCAGCTCGATCAACAGTACCTTAAAAAGTACAATTCACAAGACACTTTAAATGAAATACAGCTCCAACACACAAGAGTCAGAGATGAACAAAACTACCCCAACAAAAAGCACTTACTGTATTGAGAACCAAAGTGAGTGTTTTTGTAAGGGTAGTCATGAAGACCAAATGTGGACACAGAGAGGATTATTGCGTTTCATTCACTTCCATCTGATTGTAATCGCTAAGACAACCCCAAAGAGAAGCACTTATGAAAACAATCATCACCAGTGGCTCTATTTGAAGTCATCTGAGAGTTTTTGCTCAAAAATGTATTCTTCCATGTAGCTTTTTTGTCCTTGAAAGCGCTCTCTGTTGAAGAACACACAACCAAGACAACCCCAAAAAGAAGCACTTACGAACTGAAGAATCATCAGTGTCCCTATTTGAGGTTATCTGAATTGGATTTCATTGACCTTTGCCTTTGGTTTTGGTGTGTAGTATTTGTCATGATCAACCGCCCCAACAAGTAGCACTTTCTGAATTCAAACACAAGCCAATGCTCAAGTTGAGGCAACATTTATGACTTCCAATGAGCAGTGATGAGTTCACTTGTAGTGCAGCTGGATCCCAGTCGCATCCTCTGTGTTGTGTCCTCGAAGCCGTGGAAGTAGTGTTTCGATTTACCCACCTTAAATACTAAATCCAAACCAAGTCACATAAACTCCACCTACTATTTGATGGAGTTTCAATGGTTTAGACCATGTAAGTTGACAATGGAATAGTGAAGAGACAACCATTACCTTAAATGAATGCTTACTATTAGCATTTCAGAAGTGGTCAATCACACTGCAATTGTTCGTCATTGCGCAACTCGTTACTACTTGGTGGCCATCACTTGCAGCTCGATCAACAGTACCTTAAAAAGTACAATTCACAAGACACTTTAAATGAAATACAGCTCCAACACACAAGAGTCAGAGATGAACAAAACTACCCCAACAAAAAGCACTTACTGTATTGAGAACCAAAGTGAGTGTTTTTGTAAGGGTAGTCATGAAGACCAAATGTGGACACAGAGAGGATTATTGCGTTTCATTCACTTCCATCTGATTGTAATCGCTAAGACAACCCCAAAGAGAAGCACTTATGAAAACAATCATCACCAGTGGCTCTATTTGAAGTCATCTGAGAGTTTTTGCTCAAAAATGTATTCTTCCATGTAGCTTTTTTGTCCTTGAAAGCGCTCTCTGTTGAAGAACACACAACCAAGACAACCCCAAAAAGAAGCACTTACGAACTGAAGAATCATCAGTGTCCCTATTTGAGGTTATCTGAATTGGATTTCATTGACCTTTGCCTTTGGTTTTGGTGTGTAGTATTTGTCATGATCAAC
Source organism: Pungitius pungitius (assembly GCF_949316345.1). Taxonomy (NCBI): domain Eukaryota; kingdom Metazoa; phylum Chordata; class Actinopteri; order Perciformes; family Gasterosteidae; genus Pungitius; species Pungitius pungitius. Next base: position 15,716,245 of record NC_084912.1, on the reverse strand, counting down.
CGCCCCAACAAGTAGCACTTTCTGAATTCAAACACAAGCCAATGCTCAAGTTGAGGCAACATTTATGACTTCCAATGAGCAGTGATGAGTTCACTTGTAGTGCAGCTGGATCCCAGTCGCATCCTCTGTGTTGTGTCCTCGAAGCCGTGGAAGTAGTGTTTCGATTTACCCACCTTAAATACTAAATCCAAACCAAGTCACATAAACTCCACCTACTATTTGATGGAGTTTCAATGGTCTAGACCATGTAAGTTGACAATGGAATAGTGAGGAGACAACCATTACCTTAAATGAATGCTTACTATTAGCATTTCAGAAGTGGTCAATCACACTGCAATTGTTCGTCATTGCGCAACTCGTTACTACTTGGTAGCCATCACTTGCAGCTCGATCAACAGTACCTTAAAAAGTACAATTCACAAGACACTTTAAATGAAATACAGCTCCAACACACAAGAGTCAGAGATGAACAAAACTACCCCAACAAAAAGCACTTACTGTATTGAGAACCAAAGTGAGTGTTTTTGTAAGGGTAGTCATGAAGACCAAATGTGGACACAGAGAGGATTATTGCGTTTCATTCACTTCCATCTGATTGTAATCGCTAAGACAACCCCAAAGAGAAGCACTTATGAAAACAATCATCACCAGTGGCTCTATTTGAAGTCATCTGAGAGTTTTTGCTCAAAAATGTATTCTTCCATGTAGCATTTTTGTCCTTGAAAGCGCTCTCTGTTGAAGAACACACAACCAAGACAACCCCATACAGCTTACACAGTGAAAGATGCAGCGATTAGCAAAACTACCCCAACAAAAAGCACTTACTGTATTGAGAACCAAAGTGAGTGTTTTTGTAAGGGTAGTCATGAAGACCAAATGTGGACACAGAAAGGATTATTGCGTTTCATTCACTTCCATCTGATTGTAATCACTAAGACAACCCCAAAGAGAAGCACTTATGAACACAATCATCACCAGTGGCTCTATTTGAAGTCATCTGAGAGTTTTTGCTCAAAAATGTATTCTTCCATGTAGCTTTTTTGTCCTTGAAAGCGCTCTCTGTTGAAGAACACACAACCAAGACAACCCCATACAGCTTACACAGTGAAAGATGCAGCGATCAGCAAAATTACCCCAACAAAAAGCACTTACTGTATTGAGAACCAAAGTGAGTGTTTTTGTAAGGGTAGTCATGAAGACCAAATGTGGACACAGAGAGGATTATTGCGTTTCATTCACTTCCATCTGATTGTAATCGCTAAGACAACCCCAAAGAGAAGCACTTATGAAAACAATCATCACCAGTGGCTCTATTTGAAGTCATCTGAGAGTTTTTGCTGAAAAATGTATTCTTCCATGTAGCTTTTTTGTCCTTGAAAGCGCTCTCTGTTGAAGAACACACAACCAAGACAACCCCAAAAAGAAGCACTTACGAACTGAAGAATCATCAGGGTCCCTATTTGAGGTTATCTGAATTGGATTTCATTGACCTTTGCCTTTGGTTTTGGTGTGTAGTATTTGTCATGATCAACCGCCCCAACAAGTAGCACTTTCTGAATTCAAACACAAGCCAATGCTCAAGTTGAGGCAACATTTATGACTTCCAATGAGCAGTGATGAGTTCACTTGTAGTGCAGCTGGATCCCAGTCGCATCCTCTGTGTTGTGTCCTCGAAGCCGTGGAAGTAGTGTTTCGATTTACCCACCTTAAATACTAAATCCAAACCAAGTCACATAAACTCCACCTACTATTTGATGGAGTTTCAATGGTTTAGACTATGTAAGTTGACAATGGAATAGTGAAGAGACAACCATTACCTTAAATGAATGCTTACTATTAGCATTTCAGAAGTGGTCAATCACACTGCA